>NC_077229.1:163576731-163910491 GCF_027887165.1 Monodelphis domestica
CCTCCTTCCCCGAAATCACAAGAAACTAAAGTCCAGCACTCAAACTTACGTTTGATCTGCCTAGGTTTGCTCTGTTTCCTTCGGGACATTGCTGCTGCTGCCGCTGCCGCTGCCGCCGCCTCTGTCGTTGCTGCTGCTGCTGCTGCTGCTGCTGCTGCTGCCTTCTGCGCTGCTGCTGCTGTTGCTACTGAGCTGCAGACGCCGCTGCCCCCGCCGCGGCCACGGCCGGCACAGTGGTCTCCTGCTGCTGCCTGGTTCCAGGTGCACGAGGAGGGACAAGAGATCAATGGGCTGGGTTCATAGAGGAGCTGATCGACGTGCGGAGGTGCCGAAACAGCCCAGGAGCGCGAGCCGAGGGAAGAGTGTGTGACAGGCAGAGACTGGGAATGGTGGGGAGGGGAAGAGGGGCAGACAGACAGACAGACAGGAAGACAGAGAGATGGGAAAGAAGGGGAGAGAGGGAGGATGAGTAAGCGAAGGGACGGGAAGGGAGAAGAAAAGGGAAAAGAGAGAGAAAGAAAGAAAGAGAAAAAAGAAAAGGAGAGAAAGAAGGAAGGAGGGAGGAAGGGAGGGAAGAGAGAAGAAGAGGGGGAGAGAGGGAGAGAGAGAGAAAGAAGGAGGGAGGGAGGGAGGGAGGGAGAGGGAGGAGCGCGCCCGCTCTCTCTCTCCCCCTCTCTCCCAGGCTTTGCTGTGCAGATGCTGTCGCTGCCGCCGCTGCCGCCGCCGCCGCCGCTGCTGCTGCCGCCGCCGCCGCCGCCGCCGCCGCAGCAGCAGCAGCTCTCCGGGCTGCGATCCTCTCTGCCTGACTGCGGGAGGTGGCGGAGGAGCAGGAGGGGAGGGGCTCGCCGCGGCCGTAGGGAGGGGAGAGTTTTCCATCAGCCAAAGGAGGATTGGCTGCGTCCGAAGCCAGTCCGGATGCAAAATGCAGACCCTAGTTTGGGCCAGGAGGGGTGGGATGGTACGCTGAGGAGAGGGGTGTGGAGGGTGAGGGAGGAGGAAGGAGAAGACCAGAGCTAGCGGTTTGAGGACTTTTATGGGCCGGTGGGCCAGAGGCTGTGGGTATCACATCTTGGGATGGTGCAGTCAAGGTCCCCTCCACCCATGCTTTCTTTTCCTCTCCCCTTGTCCCTCCGCCCCCCACGAAACTTCTTCCAAACCGCCTTCCCTAGACTCACCCCGATCCCCTTCCTCAGCTCCTACCTATACACTGGGACCCCAAGAGAAGAGAAAAATAAATCAGCTTCAGGAACTTAACGTTTTCACTAATACAACCCCACCCTCCCACCTCTATAGCTGTCCCCTCCTCCCTCCTCGTTTATTTTTTTTCCTTCCTTTTCTTGGCAGGAAGGTTAGGCCATTGGCAAAGTCTTCTGAGAGCTAGATGATCACAAATGCCAATTGTGTGTTCTTGGGAAGAGTTAAGTCTTCTCATCTGCCCTGGATCTCAGGAGAGACTACTTCATCTCTCTAACGCTCCCTCGCAACTGCTGCAGACACAGATTCCATCCATCTCCAATCTGCCAGATCCAATGATGATGGTTAGTGGTCCAAGGAGCACTTGGAAGGCCTCCCAGCCCACCTAAAGTTTTCCATAGTAGAATCACATTCAGAAATTTGGCTGTAAGGATGCCTGGGTGTGTAAGACAGACAGATAGACATTCTTTAAGGCAAAAGATGGTTTTGCTAGATGGTTAGGCCCTAAGTGAAAAATACATTTCCTATTCAAGGAGCCATTTATAAAGTAATCGCTTCTGGCATCTAATCTCAGTAAGCTTGGTATACAAGAGGTATTATTATAATGATTTCTGTGGAAGTTATGCTTCTGCTTGGCCTAACACCCCAATCCATCCCCCTGATACCATAAACCAGGTCTTTGGTTCTTTTATCTCTAGATTATTCTGTAACTGTGAAGTGGCACATAACAAATAACATATTTTATCTTGCTATCTCCAAGAAGATCCTAAGTCTGATTGCTGGATCTCTGGATCCCTGACCTTTTGGTTATCTCTAAGATAATTACAGCACTTTGCAAACAGGAACAAGAAGAATGTTGTTGTTGTTAATGAGCTCCTCCTCCATGATTAAGATTTTAACCAAGTAAAGTTTTTTCCCTTCATATTTCATAAGTGTTAAATACATTCCAGAATGCTAGAAAGAAGAAGAATATTATTCCTATTCATGAGAATTCTTTTGGGGATGGAATGGAACAAACCGATGTGTGTGTTCACTAAACTCTACTTGAGTTGACAGGTTTATTCCCCAGATTTGTCTCCCCTAGAGGTTTTTTAAAGATTCTTAATCTGATTCAAAATTATGCACTGCCTTTTTTTGAGCATTAAATTCAGCTTACTAGTGTTGTTATAATTTGATATCCTAAAAGGCTCTGTATTATGTAGGGAGAAATTTCATCAGTGTCATTTCTATCCTCATAAGGATATCTATTGGTAAGTTGTAAGAGACTGGCACATGTGAAGAAATTAAAGATCAATTTTGCAATTCATTATATAATTATTATTATAACTATTATATGAGGCAGTGTCATAGTTACTTAATAACAGAAAATGCATTAAATAATAAAGTCCCTGATCCCAAAGAGCCACCAAATTAAAGGAATAAACATCCTCAAAAGCAGGGTTATTTTTTTTAAATAAATAAGACAAAGGACTTTTTTTCCTTTCTTCAATTTAAAATAATTTCAACTAATGACATTCTTTAGATCAGATGTATTAGGGGCTAAGAGATTTGAGTATTACAAAATTGGCTGGTTTCCTATAATAATTAATAGTAGTATGCCTCCTAGAATTAAAAATATCAGAAATGTCAATGTTGCTTTTAGCCCTGGAAATGGTTAAATAGGAAAAGCCAAGAAGAAACAAAAGCCTTTATATGATATTCTACTTGGAAACTGAAATATGTTAAAGTTGAGAAATGTAAAATCTAGTCACTTGGTAATTTATGGAGAACATTATGATAATAGTATAGGTAGTCAAATGAGCTCAATTTGCTTTTTTTAAGTTTTATGGAGAAACTATGGATGAGTTAAATGGAATAAGACTTAAATTTTGTATTTACTCATCTTTTTTATTTTAATGAGAGCATTAATACCATTTAACATTAAATTTATCATCCTTTTATTTTTAATTACTGGAAAGGTATAGAATAAAAAGAGAGCAAAAAATGTATAAGCTACTCTCTCTGTCCATATAGAAATGGCACCAAACCACAACTATATCATTATCAAATGATGATTATAAAAACCACAAAAAGTATCAGGAAATGATATTGTAAAACCACAGCAACCAAAGTACATATGATACTGAAAACCACAACTTGAAACTCATTTTATCCCCCAAATCACAGATTGTTATTCAACTCTAAATGAAAATTATACATTCAAGTACAAAATGATTTCTCATCTATTTAATGTAAATTGCTAAATGTGTAGTCTCAACAAAGAAACTTTGATTTCACCTTTTAAAGAAGTTTCTAACTTGAGTATAAAGATTTTTTTCATCTTCACATATGACTTGTCTTGCTTAACAGAAAAAAAATTATTTTTCTCAACTTTTGAAGAATATTGCTTTAATATTAAGCCCCAAAGTGTAGTGCTTCTTGATACAATTCCTCATAATGTTACAAGGAAGTAAAAGCTGAAGGATTTCAATTTAATCCTGTTTATGTATGAACCTATGGTGTTTGTTACTCTAAATGCAGCAATTAATTTTTTAAATTCTTAAATTATCATTTTGAGAAGAAATCACACTTTCTAAAATAAAATGTTCTTCTGGACAAAATTTGTTCTACCATTTTTAGCTGGAAAATAGGAGTTGCTTTG
The DNA here is from genome assembly GCF_027887165.1 of Monodelphis domestica. NCBI lineage: Eukaryota > Metazoa > Chordata > Mammalia > Didelphimorphia > Didelphidae > Monodelphis > Monodelphis domestica. The sequence goes on from NC_077229.1 coordinate 163,580,567, forward strand.
GAAACACATATGATAGTATTATTTGTAACTTGAGAATTGCAGCATTTTGGCAAAATCAGGATGTTATTTGACTAAAGGAGAGCTTTCAGTTAATAATACTTGGAACACTACAAATTGTGTATGAGTTTTATGATGCCTATATAACTTCATTCATTAGCTTCACAAATTGTGTATGAGTTTTATGATGCCTATATAACTTCATTCATTAGGTTCTTAAATTATCAAAATATTTTTAGGAGAAATTTAGTTGCTAGACAAAGCTTCCTATTTCACTGGGCAGTCTAACTGCAGAAAAATTTGACCTTAAATGTAAAATGGGAGTGAGGGAGAGCTGTCATTCTTGGAAAGTTATTTTTTCTAATAGCAAAAATGATATATATTTATGTATCTTTAAATTTCAAAAACCTTAAGGGGCTTTAAAACTATCAGCAAATTAAATAATGTCCATATTTGCTAAAAGTAAGCTCACTAGAGAGCACACTGGGATTTGGAATATTTTGACAGTCTATAAATAAGTTTCAAGAGACTCTAAGTATGGAATCCCCTTGAGGTAAGGGAGGTAATGGATGATTAAAATAAAAAAGAGGAAATTAATCTATCTTGTACTTAAATTGAAATTATTTTATTTTGGTATATATATGTACATATATATATATAATTTCACACAATATTTTAAAAGGAATGTTTATTCACATTGTGCAGCAAGCCAGCGTTTTACAGAACATAGTTGGGGAAATATTGGTAGTATCTCCGCATTCTAAGAAATGATAGAGCCAAGAAGAATTCTAGAGTCCTAGAGATGATGAATAAAGTTCTGAGAAGGAAAATTAAGGACCTAGAGATACAAATTAGTGTTTCCATTACTCCTTCTGTATATGAATAATGAATAGTTTTCTAAAAAGTTTGTCTTCAAAACTTTAATAAAGATGATAGGTTTTAGATTCAAGAATTATTACACTTAAAAAGGACTTAGGATGCTTATTTCCCTGGAAATTTACTGGTGAATAATCAGTAGGGCTTTAAAATGAAAATGTAGTTTGCAAGCAAGGAATGGAGAAAAATAGCCAATTAAATTGGAAATTCAACCAAACACCATGGAGGCTTATGGGCTAGCAATGTGGTTTGGTAGATAGAATTCTGGCCTTGGAGACAAAATGCCTAAGTTTGAGTCCAGCCTCAAATATTTACTAGTTGCATGACTGTGGGAAAGTCAATTGACCTCTCTGCATCAGTTTTCCTATTTATTATTAAAATAAATAGTACCTATAATTAGGGGAAAGGAAGGTAGATAGCCTAATGAATAGAGCTCTGTGCTGGGAGTCAGGAAGACCCCAGTTCAAATTCAGCCTCAAAAACTTACAAGTTGTATGACCCTGGGCAAATCACTTTACTCAGTTTTCTTTAGTTTCCTCATCTGTAAAATGAGCTGGAGTAGGAAATGACAAACCACTCCAGTATGTTTGCCTAGAAAACCCAAATGTGATCAGAAAGAGACAGACACAACTGAATTGACTAAACAACAACACAAATAAATACGGAATAGCATCTACCTCCCAAGTTTGTTGTGAAGATAAAATGAGAAAATGCAGCTAAACCATTTTGTAAACTTTAAAGCTCTATATATATGTTAATGGTAAATATATTATATATGAACAAGTATTATGTTGTATGGTAATTGTATAAGAAAGAATAGCTATGATGTATCTAGAAATTAAAAGAAAAAATAGCATATCTCTATACGTCAATGTATGTATATAAAACAGCGAGTGAAATTTTAGCCAAAAGATCACAGAGATCATCAAAGATTGATAGAAGAAGGGAATGTGCATTAATTAATGTCCCACTATTTAAATGTTGGAAAAAATTATCTCGTTTGATCTTCACAACAACCCAGGAAGACAGGAGCTATTTTGAATCCTATTTCACAGTCAAAGAAACTGCAGTAGACAGAGATTAAATTACTTGCCCACAGCCACACAACTAGTAAGTTTCTAAGGTCATATTTGAACTCAGGTGCTTCTGACTCTAAGTCCAGACAAGTGTCCTATCCAATGTGCCTAGATGTCTCATAGGATGAACCTTATGATTAAATGTGACAATTAAAAGGAGTAATCTTTAAAAGAATAGATTAGAAAGATATACTTCAATTTATTTTTAGAAAATGTACACCTGTACAAACTTGATGGAGGAAAATTAGTGGAGAGTATATGGATGTGGGTTAAAGGAAGGAAAAAAAGAAGTCATATTGTGATAGGACTTTAGATTGTCTGACTGGATATTTAAAAAAAAAGATGAAGTCTGACAATACTTACAAAGCTATTGGAGGCAATACTTTGCTGTTATTAGAATTTCTACAATCCCAACATCTTTTAGATCTTTATCTTTCCTAAGAGGAGATAATCTGATAAATTTTTTACTAGCTTTACTGATAACTCCATCTTTCAGATGGGAACAATATATACAATTGTTATCCTAAAGCTGGCTGTATCAGACAAACTGGCAATTTAAGTGGAAATTATAGCTACTCTTGAGGGCCAGAATACTAGTGCAACTGAGGACATGTAAGTTAACCCCTCACAAAAGAAAAAGAAAGAAAAAAACATCCGGGACTGTTGTAAGGAAGGAAGCTATTTTTCAGACCTGGGTGAGTTTGAGTTAATTTTGTCCCCAGGTAGATTGATCTGGGAACCAGCTGTGGGTCCTTTCAGCAAAAAGAATATAAAAGCAATTTTTATGACTTTGACAGGGAGCTCTTGAGACCCCAGGAAACCTCCTTGCCAACTGCTTTTAACCTCTTAGCTGGAAGCTTTTATCTGTTTTTACTTTCATGAACTACTTTTTAACTGCCTTGGGAACTGCTTTTGCCTGGGGGTATTGGAATAGATTTTAGTTTAAAAAATTATTTGAACCCTTTGGCTCTGAGGGATCCATGGTACAAGATATGGGACAAAAAATGGGAGTCATTGATCACGTCATCATAAGTTCTATGAAAGATAAGGAAGAAAATACTGAACATAATTAACCATATAGCCTAGATTATTTGAGAGTAGCTATGTAAATGTCAAATAATTCATGATAGTGTGTTTGTAGGCCATATCAAGACAAGTAAGAAGTAAATCAGCAACGGTTTTATACAAACTATCTGGTTTTATCAACCTCCCCATCACACCTCTTAGTCAATGAGTAAGATATCTGGGTTGAATCGCTTCCATAGTCTGGACAGCTCAGCTCTTCCCTGTAGCCTTGGCTTTTTATAGGGATGAGATACCAAACCCAATTCACTTCAAGCTTCAAGATTCGGACTCAAGGAAGGTAACCAACAGATAATAAGTTTCTGGTCCCTATCTATAATAAGTGAGGCATAGTTTCCAAATGGTCTAACACAAATAACAGATGATCATAAGAGTGTGGCTTTACTGGGAATTGCACAGTGGTAGACAGGTAAAAGACCTTTATTTAAATTTCTAACTGCCTCCAAGACATTTCCATCTAGATGTCTTGCCAGTTCCTTAAACTCAACAAATCCCAATCCTTACCATTCTGATGTCCATACATGATTCTCTTTCTGATGCTATTTTTTGTCAGTGTCCCCACTGTTCACAGAATCTTCCATATTTGAAGCCTGACTGTGATCAATGATTCTTTCTTATCCTTTATTTTTCATATCTAAGAAATCACCATGTCCTTTTGATTCCACTTCCAATATATCTCTTCCATACTTTCTTTCCTACTACCACTGCTACCTCTCTATTATGAGTTCATATTCCCACCCAGATGTTCTATTTTAATAGCCTAACAGTCTTTCTTATTCTGCCCCCTCTTCTATCTTCAATTTCTTCTTAACCCCATGAGTCCATTCTTTCATACCACTTTGGGATTTTCCTTATGCAGAAATTTAATCATGATATCACCTGCTTAAAAATCTTCAGTGGCTCTCTTTATCAAGTAAATTTCATACTCCAATAGCTGGTGTTTATGGTTCTCCACATTCAGACTCCATCTTACTTTTTTGGTTTTATCTAAATTATTCCTCTCCACATGATCTGTCCTCCAGTCAAGCCTAATTATTGAGTATCTCTGAATAAGACGCATACTTTTCTTTCCTTCATGCCTTTGCTCAAGTCATTCCCTACACTTGGAATATCACCCAGAGTAGTTGCTTGACATATTTTTCCCTTTTTCTCCAGATGTTAAATAAGTATGCCTTCTGCCTCCAAAAACAGCCTTAACAATTTGACATAAACATTTGACACAGATTTAAAAGTTCAGCAGAAGCATTTTTTTCTCCTGATTACCTCGAGGAACCAAAATGAGTTCTCATAATTAACCATTGGATAAACCCCAGTCTTATCCTCCCACAAGTTAGTATGAGATCAGTTATTAATTCTGGACAGTCCCTTCACCTCAGGTAGATTCTGGAGTCCTGCTAATGTTTCTCAATGACATGATTAATAATGTGTAAATCCACACCCATCACGATTAGAGAAATCTTTGCCTCAACTGTTGGCTTTTTTATTTCCACCTATACTTTTGGTTACATTTCAGTTATATACAATATAACAATCATGAACTTTATATGACCCTACATATAAAATGTTTGGCTACACATTTTACACGTAATTAATATTGCTTACACTTTGGGTTGAAGTTTTATTCCCAAACCAGCAGCTAATTCTATAAATACCTAACCACTAAACTAGGTGTTAATGTTAATGAGAGCACTTACTCTGTCTGTGGTCTTAAGTGAATTACCAAAATATATGTTTTAATTCTGAATTACAATTTCTCAGAATTGAAAAGGACGTCAGTGGTCAGGTAGTCCAGTTCACATGTAAATAAGAATCATCTCTACCCTAGCATATACTTGATCATCTATTTTTTTTTGTCTAGAGACCTCCTGAGATAATCCATTCTACTTTTAGGAGGCTTCTATTATTAGGAAGTTTTTATCTAAAACAATCCTGAATTTATCTTTTAGTTCTTTACAATCATAGTGCTACTCTTTGGGGCCAATGACTCTTTTACGTGGTAGCTCTTTAAAAACTGAAAGTCAGTGATTCCATGCCATCCCTTTCCCTAAATGTTCTTTCTTTCCCAGTTTAACATTCCAGTTCTCAATATAGTTTAATTTAGAGCCATTTCTGTTTGTTCCTTCATCACCATCATCATCAATACTGATTATTAATAATAATAGCAGAATGTTTTGAGGTTTTCAAAATAATTTGCATTAAATATCTCCTATACTATCCCCATTATAACACTGTGAGAAGGTACTATTATTATTATTATTACTATTACCATTTTACAGGTGAAGAAATCGCTCAGTGTCCCTACATACTCCCTATCCAAAGTAAATGGCATGATATGGTAACTTAATGGTGCCCATTCCATATTCCAAAATGTAAGCAATATGTTTCTACTCCTTTTTCCCTGTGTAGATTAGTAGACTATTCTCTTTTGAGTGACTATAACTCTTACCATGGATATTTTATTGTTGTGAGGCGCTGTGAATTATAGCAATTTCATATGAAAAATGTCACCCTTTAAAGTTAATCCATCTTCTACTTAAACTCTGATGTCTTTGAAAAGTTACCAAGATTTCTGGCAAGCGTAAAACTTCAGATGGTCTGTAGGATTTTTAATTTTCCACCTTCCCTGATTTATAGAAGCACTACTCAGTAACCATTGACTCCAGCACCCAAAATGGCTAGTATCTGCTTGAAGAGCAGGGAAGCTATTGATTAATAAAAGTTCAAAATATGACCAGGAAGAAATATTCACATTTAAATATTTGGAAGCTTCACAATTGAAAGCAATAAAATTATGAAGTTTATAAATTATATTATAATTATATTATAAATTATATATAAATACATTATAATTATATCATAAATTTTATAATCTAAATATGTAAATAAATATGAATAATGTATACCTATATATAAGTATATAGACTTATAAATTATGAATATATAATTATGAAATTAGAAGTGTTATAAGCATTACTGGAATTATAGGTGGAATGATTAAAATTTTGGGTCTGAAGATCTTGTCCCCTCTGATACTGTCATATCCCCTCTTCATGTTTTCACCAAAATAACATCTAGGTGAGGTATTTGGAATCCATGCAATAGTCAAGTCTTTTGGGATTCTGTTCCACAGATCCATTTGAAGGGAGACCAAAATGGATGTAGGTTAAGACATAGTTCAACATATGATAGAAAGAAAACTTAAGAGTCTGAGGGTTAAAATAATTAATCCCTTTAACAACTGCATGTACACATTCTCACACACAAATACCTCCAGGTAAAAGCATGTAAAAGCCTTCATCTAAGTGATTATAAAAATTTGGTAAGAAAATTTTCTGGTATTTCTGGAGCTCACCAATGTCAAAGAAACAAAAAACCTTTTATGTTCTTTTGCTCCAAGGACCCATTGCTAGGGCCCAAATCAATTCATTTGGGGGCAAAATTAATTCAAACTCTTTGGTACTGGCATCACAGCTTCTTAGGTCCAGCAGTCTCAGCTGGTACTGTGGAAGTGCATGTAAGTATGAGTAGTTGGGAGAGGAGAGAGTTTAATTTCCACATTTTCTGCGGTATCCAGAACCACAAGAGTAGGTATGGTTGTTCTATTGGTAATATCTCTACTTATATTGACCTGCTGGTGCTCTAAGCTTTTCAATTTGCTTTTGATTAATTAACATATTTCAGCATAGTATTTGCCAATACATATTCAAGAATGGCTGCAAATATGGTTAAGTAACTTTCTAGGTAATTTTCTCTAACACTGAGTTAGATGGGAACAATTTCGCAAAGTATTACAAAGATGGTTAATGTTTTCCAAGATGTTAGCAATAATGAGCACCATACTGTTTCTTGCACTTTGTGGTAGGAAAAGTGCTTGTTTTATGCATTCTGAGCAGATTTTCCTTTTAAGGAAGTAAAAAGATTATCCTAGGGATATGGCTGGCTTGGAGGACTGAGGCTCGATAATAAGGTTTTGACTTCCTTGGCCCTTGAACTAATGTCCCAAACTAAGGAGAATTGGTGGTTTTAGATTTTAGTTGAATTCTCATTGCTCTGTAGATAGTCTATACTTACTTAGTGTTGCCAAATGTTGCTGTGAAGAGGACCTTATTTTTAATTTAATTATGAATTGTATCTTTTTAAATGTTATCAAAAGTAAAATTGTTTTTATTGCATTTTATGAGTGAATAATTGTACTCTAACACTGAGCCTGAATCACTGGAATATCCTGAGCTGGTTCTGTTCCAGAATAAAAGGGATAACAAACAATTGACAGGAGATAAATCTTTCAGTCTCCAACCCTATTCTTAACTTCTTTATCATTTTGAGATCTCATCATTTTAGATCATTTTTAAAGAAATGGGTGCATAATAGATTTTGCGATTGGAAAGATGATTATTCTTGGAGATTTAGATACCTGAATTTCACTGATGACTCAATTATTTATTAGTTGAGTTACTTTTGTATATGAGTCATTTAGTCTCCTCTCTGAGACACAACTTCAGACATTGTAAAATAAAGGAGCTGTGTGCGAGGAAATCTAAAGCAAAAAAGAGTAGCAATAAAAATATGTGATTCCAAGTGTTTCTTTAGAACTATATATCCCAGAAGGTTGAGAAGAATCTCACTGAATAATCCAGAAGACCTGGGTTCAAGGCCCCTTTCTGATACATATTTGCTATGTGACAGGACAAATTATCCTCTTTTCTCCTAGCCAACTCTTTTAGACAATATATTACCAAGAAATTGGTAATCTACATTGATTGAGGGAGTTTTCTCATTGGGAATTCATTAAACCAAGAAAATCACAAGTCCAGACAAAACAACAAACAGATGGTAAATCCTGAGAATCAGAAAACCTATGTGTTTAACCTGTTGCATGTGTAATACTTAACATACTTAAGATATTATTTTGATGATGGCATAACAAATTTTAAATTCTATTATCTTTCCACTTCTACTTGAATATGTTGAAAAATATTAAAACATGCTAAAGTTCAGGTAATCACAAATCTGGAAGAGATTATATAGAAAATTCCTATCCTGGTTCCTGTGATGGATTATCAGATTCACAAATGTGCATCTTTCTGTTAATGAAATTCATAATGCAGTCATATCTTCTGATACTGTGCAATTCTTATAAGATACTTTGATGAAATTTCTTAGCATTTTTACTCAACTCTCTAGAGATCTTCTTTTGGCTCTTATTAATGTTTTAAGGATCCTGATGCCATATTTATGCTATCTGTTATCCCTCATTCTTGATTCATGACTTGTCTTCCTCCTTTTCTTTTTCATTTATGTCCTTTATAGTTTTTACTCCATTTCTCACATAGAAATCATCATTGATGATACATTGCTATCTTCTTATACTCATCATTAGATGTTTTATTTTTCCATTTCTTTTTAAGTCACCTTATGATTTAATTCTTCTGAGAGCAAAGCTTTTCATTTTTTTCAGTTTTATAGCATCACTTAGAAAATGGTAGTGTTGAATGTAGAGACTTTGGTAGCAGGTAGTAGCCAGGGACTATTGAATGTAATGAAGAGTCACAGAAATACCAATTGTCCTTCTCCCTTCATCTTCCTGAGGTAGTTTGGTGGCACAGTGGCTAGAACATTGAAACTGGAGCCAGGAAGGCCTATCTTCAAATCGAATCTTTCTAGTTATGTGATCCTAGACAAGTCACTTACTCTGTGTAAGAAGATTTGAAATCTTATTTATACAGTAGTTAGCACAATGTCTAGTAAAAAACCAGGTAATTAATAAAGAAATACATGCTTCCTTGCTTTTGGAATCTTATCCTAGTTCAGTGTCCTGCTGCAGCCCCCATGTAAGATAAATGTCATGATAGGTGTCCATCCAATATTCTATAATGTAAGCAGTATGTTTCATTTGCATTTTTTCCTTCATGGACCAGTAGGCCATTCTCTTTTGAGCAAATATGACTCTTAATGAGGATATTTTTCTGTTTTGAGGCTCAATGCAATCATAACAATTTCATGTAGAAAATGTCACCATTTAAAGTTAATCCATCTTCTGCTTGAACTTTGAAGCCTTTGAAAAGATACCAAGATATTTAGCAAGCATATTTCTATCTACTACCAATATTAAATGATGCATAAAACAATCATTATGTAAGACTACTGAAAAAGTTATCCCTGGTGTTGCATCCATTAGATATATTGTTTTAGAATGTGAATGAGAGATACTTTGTTGGAGTGATGTAGGCAGACATTTTGTACTTAACCCAAAAAATCTAATCAGATACTGTATTCTCTAAAGTTTTTAATCTTTTGTGTGGCTGTAAAGATATGGTCCAGGGTACAGTGTTGTCTGAAAGACTTTCCTACTTCCTTCTAACATTTTCAGTAAGGGGTCTTTGTATATTCACATTAATCATTATAACAGAATACAATAGACAACTTCTGAAATTCCTTCCAACTCTGAGATTCAGTGATTTTTGTATATAAATGAAAAAATATTCTATCATATGTTCTATGTCTTAAATGTCTTTAATAAAATGTAAGCCAACTTTTGCATGTTCTTTATTTAATACTAAAATAGATCTTTAATTTCATAATTATAGATGTTCTTTACAACAAACAATATAGATAGGCACTAATCCATGCATAGCTGTCCTGTAATGCTCCTGTGTAGGTTTTCTAATAATTTCATCACAGGAAACCACCCAACATCCTAAAGGTCTTTTTTGCTTTTTTTGATCAACACAAGGATGACAAGGAAGCAATTGGACTGTATATATTTTATTCCTCATGCCTTCTTTATGACCATCCCATCTACTTTTATTGTCATACATTTCCTTCTCTGAGATGGCCTAAGAAGCCCTGGCTGACACTTTACACAGAACCTTTGGACTTGAATTTAAAGCTTACAAACCTTAATCATAAACTGAAATATAAGCATCAAGAAGCCATAGCAGATCTGAATTCAAGTCTCTCTGTTTTCAAATTAGCTTGAAGTCTACTTTGAGAAAGGAAAAGTACTTATTGATGATGCTTTCGTGAGATTCTGACAAAGTCCTTTCTTCTGTACTTAGCCTGTGATGAGAGTTTTGCTCCAACAAAGACATAACCTGAAAAATATCTTGTTTAATTAATTGTCATCTGGAAAATGAAAATGTAAAATGTTAAGGAAATGTTTTGGAGGCTCATCATACTACTTAATAAAAATAAACATTATCTTTTGGTTCAAAATCGGTATTGTACTCTAAGAATTTATATCAGATAAAACATTTAATATTATTTTTCTTATAACCACAAGTACTTCCTCTTTCATACCATTGTGCAGGCATGCCATAATCTTACACCCCAGGAACCTAGGAATAGGAGGGTAATCATCTCTTGCCCCTTCAGCTCAGGAAGCATCCTCTATCCTGACCGTAGCTGTCATCAAAATTAGGCACAACCTCCTTAGGTATTGCAGCCCATGTTTCTTTAAAACTCCTAATATTATAAACTAAGAATGAGAGTTCTTTTTAGGCATCCAAGTTGAAGTTTTTAGGCAACCAACAGTTGAACAGTATGAAATCAGAAATGGATAAGATTTCATAAATGGAAATAATACTAAAAAAGATACATTACCATCTGTATTGCTGCTAAATCCTAAAGACCACAAGGACATGCCATCTGTGCTGCAAGGAACCTTCCTATATGTATTATTCCTTAACACTGATCCTTCCCATTAAAATGTCAGTTCCTAGAGAGCTAAGTCTATCTTGAGAAAACCGTATATTATGAAACAATTACAAGACAACAAAGCTATATAGGTAGAGGTGATCCTGAAACTGGTAAAATATTTGCTGAACACAGTGCTTAGGATTTAAGTCATTAATATAGACTTTTAAAACCAATTCAATGATAACATTTTTGTTTGTTGTAGCTTGATCATACCCACCATGTGCCTTTCTATTGTATAATATTTAGTTTTTAATTAATCAGGGATTGCTATACTCCATATCTCAATATGTCTCAATATTATTTTTCAAAAAAATTTGGAAATTTGAAATTTGGAGTTCTTTGAAAAAAAAAAACCTTACCTTCCATCTTAGAATCAATACTGTCTATTGGTTCCAAGGCAGAAGAGCATTAAGGGTGTAGGCAATGGGGGTTAAATGAATTGTCCAGGGTCATACAGCTAGGAAGTATCTGAGGCCAGATGTGAACTTACCACCTCCCATCTGTAGGCCTTGCTCTCAATCCTCTAATCCACCTAGCTGCTCCTGATATTTGGAGTTCTTAAAAGAGTTTGGGGATCATTTTTCCTTGTGCTGGAAAAATAACTAGAATGATGCTAGGGTTACATTTATTTAACTTGCAATCTTGAAAATATGTAAAAGTTTATTAGAAAAATTACCTGGAAATTTGTCTTTAAATGTCCAAAATTAGTAAGGTAATGTAGTTCACAGCACATATTCTAGATTTATTACTTATGATATAAAGTTCTATTGAAATATTCCTTTGAGAATGGGATAGCAATAGCAATAGAACAGTATTTCATTGGTGGAAGAAATTCCAGTGATGAAACTTCTTCCACTGAATCAGGTTGACACCTTCTCTGCAATCTGTAATCTTAGAGAGTTGTCTAGAACATTAAAAGGTAAAATGATTGGTAATCGTAGACTTGTTTTTCAGGATAAATTATTAAGAATGTAATACTAACCTAAAAGAAAGCCTTACCAAAGGTTTTAATGTATGACTTGATAAAATATTAAGTATTTTATCTTTATTAGGAAACTATTTCTAATATGTAAAACCACATTTTCCTTAATATGTTATTTTATATTCCTCTTTGTAAAGATATGATCTGCTGTGCTGTCACCCCAATATCCTGTTGCCCTGTTTTCAGAGTTTCACAGGAAATTGCCTGTTGTTGAATGACAAAAGCAGGAAAATACTGTCTATTGACCATAGGCTTTAATCAGAGCTTTATCAGACTTCATCAGTAGTATCTAGTTATATGAGAATCTTTTAAATGTGGAGATGTTTATTTGCTTCCTCATTAATGACAAATCAAAGATAATAAATTAAGTTCAACAACCATTAGGTTCCTACTAGTTGCAAAATTATACACTATTAAAGTAGAAAAAAATAAGTGTACACAAAGGCAGAAATGACAATTATTTTGTATATTAATCAAATGAAAACAATTATTTTCTATTTATGTTTGATGCTTATACATGAGGCTTGATTCATACATCTCCAAAATATCTCCCTTATATTACCTGAAATTGGTTTCTTTGTTTTTTCACCTTCTTCAATCATGCATTTTAAATTTCAACTTTGGAGGAAGGGTCTAGATTTTCTGACTTTTTCGTTCCCAACCATGACCTGCCCTCATTCTCAATCATTGCTGATTGACCTAAATTTCTGGAGGCTGTGGAAAATATTATAAAAGAAAAAGGGAAATGCAAGTTGAAGGAAATTAATAAATTGAGTGGAATCATTTTTAATATTTTAATATCAGTAAAAATAAAAGATAAAAGAAACAATAAATGGGGAAATCTTTGTAGATGTTGCTTCTCCCATGGCCTTTTTACAGGGAATTTAGAACTCCTTCAAAATTATTATGGATATCTTTTGAGGAATCTTTAAAAGATATTACACAGTTATTAGTAACAACTCATGGGATTCATACTCAGATTGCTCTAGTGAAGCTAAACATCTCAGAAAATATGCTAAAATCTTATCAGTAGTTTGGAGAGGAAACTTCAGAGCTCATTTTGTGGCAGACTCTTCTGAGAAACTATTGCAAATTGAAAGAATTCAATAAATGATAAATGCAAATAATGTAAAATATAAAATGCACATTATATGTGTCTAAACTTTTTGTTCTCTATCAAAATCGAGAAGCAAACTGGAAAAGAAAACAGGAATAAAAGTATAGGGGGAACTACTTTTTTTTCTTAATTTGTGATATTTACAATATTTTTTCCTCTTTAAGAGCAAATTCAGCCATCAAGAGGACAATCTGTATGAAAATGCAAAGAATTTAGAATTGCTGCTCTTCTGGACGATTAACAAGAAGATATGCACTACAGAGAAGAAAATGGTTATCATGCATCCTCACTGCAGCAGAATAATGACGAGTGACAATACACATTCTGGAAACATACTCAACCCCACAGGATTGATCAAAAGCATGATCCTCACTAATATCAAGAGCAGTCCTACTGACAAGTTGGGGAGAGATTTTTAGTTTCTTTCAGAGAAATCAGGATGTCTCCCTCTTTGTTATGTAGAGGAAAGTAGGCTGAAAGGCCAGGAAATTAGGGTCCCCAGAGACTTATCTGATAATGATGAAAAAGTTCTCACCTCTCTCTGACAAGTGATTGTTTATTAAGAGTAATTAGCCTGGCAGAAAGTGACCCCTGCTGTAGGAATTAATATAAGCAGACCTCCTTGAATAATTATGACTATATCCACATTTTCAGATAATGTAAGGATACATTGTCAACACTAGCTTAAGAAAAATAAAAACTTGCAATAAAAGGAGGCAGAGGAAAATAATCTCACTCACCTCTAAATGATTAGGAATTGTTTTATGATATCTTGATTTAAAACAGTATTTCATTTCATAGAAATTTTCTATAGGGTATGTTTATTGGTATTTAGTTAAGTGATTTTCTTAGAAAAGTCTGAATCAATTCTATAAAAAGGATGCTTCTAAGTTCCATCAGTGTTTCGCAGGCCATGAATTTGAAATCTTGTTCCCTTATTTATTACCTGTGTTGACTTGGGAAAGTCACTTAATCCCTCTCAGTCCCAGTTTCCTCATATAAGATATGAAAGGTATTGAACTAGTAGAATATGAAAACATTTTCCATCTCTTTCTCTTATATTTCAAGTAAACCTAAACCTAACAACATTATAGCTTTTATATGACTCTAATATAACTTCAACTGCTTCCTCTTACATATTCCCTTGGTTTAAAAGATAAAGATATCCAATAGTAACTAATATATGAAAACTAACAATAACTAAGTTAATTTAAAACATTATACTATCCATTTTCAGTGGTTATTTTTACTTTAGCATAAGGATTACTAGTAAAGCATTTAATTGATAAATTCATTATCATATATATAATAGACAAAATTCTTGCATTTCCAAATAGTCTGTCCAAATTTAATTTTATTACTCTAAGTAAGGTTGCACTTCATAAAGTTAAGAGCCAAATTTAAGGTTTTATAAACCAGAGCTTGAATATTTAAAGACTATATATCATAAATCTGGAATCAGAGTGCTTATGGTACTCGATCTTGTTTTCCACAATTCTTCATTTGACCAGTACAGAAATCATACTTTTTTTGCAACTCAAAACTAGCCCCTACATAATACCATTGAAACTTTTCTTCTCCAAAATGGAGATCAGAAAAAGTGTCTGGTATAAATGTTTTGGAGAATATTCTCTAAGGAAATATAGAAGGGGTGAATTTTTAGCACCATACACTTATACTCATATTTTGTGCATATAAGGTACACATAAAATGAATGTTATGAGTTAAATTAGAAGAGAAATAGAGATAGGAGCAGAGAGATGGAGACGCAGAGAAGAATCTGATAGAGAGATGGAGAGGTAATGAATCAGAGAAAGGATTTTATATTGTACTTTATTGATGTATAAACATATGCCTTATCTAAATGCCTTTCTAGTCTCTCTAAAAACAACTATAACACCTATGTTATCCATAAGTCTCAGTGATAAATAGATGCAAGTGAAAAATTCTCTAAATTTAGGACAAACTTGATTCAAGCAAAGAATAAAAATGATCAATGGAAACATTACTTTTCTCCCTATCCATTCTAGAGCTAATGAGAAAAGACCAGGATAAAAAGCAAAAGCATGGTGAACAAGTTATATGACAGAAATGGATTTCATGAAGAATAAATGAAAATTAGGAATGTCATGCAATAATTTATTTGCACTGCTTCTCAATTGTCTGTAGTCAAGCCTTGGCTAACTGCTGGCCATGGTGCTGACATGGCATGGCTCTCAGGTACCATAACAAATAACAGTCCTGCTGAGGTAAAGAGAAATTTCCACTTATCTGATTCAAAGTTCATACAGGAACCAGTTTAAAAATCAACATGGTTGTCTCTCTCTTTCTTGGTTATGTACTTTGTTCCCTGACTTTGATCACATCCCCTGTCACAAACCTCCAAACTAAAAATTATTATGAAGCTAAAAGCTTTAGGTCTTCCAATAGAAAATCTTGCTTCATATGAGTTGGCCTCTAAGAAATTCTCTCACTACAATGTCTAATGATTTTATCCCTTATTCCCCAGTGAAGGATATTGTTCATGTTTTGGCTAGCCTGGGGAATCTGCTACTGACTTAAAATAGTTTTGAGATATCTATGTTGCTTTTCTACAATTCTCTGTCAGATGTTATGGGTTATATTTAAAGAAATATGGATAGATAGAAATGCCAGAATTGAATTTGGTTGTTGCATAAGCATATGTTTATACATGATGGATACTTCTCAGTCTCTTTGAAAGCCATCTTGAAATCTTTGTTAACCCTTATCATCAATGATAAATAACTCTGTGAGTAATTACCCTTTGGATCTATGAAGAAGCTTGGATCAAGCAGAGAATCAGAATGACCATCACCCTATCAGTTCCCATCAAGTAGAATAATTTTCAGATCAACTATAAAGATGATTATTAATTCAGGATAAGGAAAAAGGCAAAGTATTATCTAGCTATTCTTGAATAAAAGTAATTCGTTCTAAGTAAATTATAATCTGGGTGCTGAAAGGACTGAGAAGTATTAGGGAAAAGCCTACCTGACTGGATTTCAAAATATATAGAATTTGAGAGGTGACATATGGAGAAATGTATGGTATTTTTAAAGAAAATAAGTGGAACTGGAATACTAGATTATGCTTTCATATAATATATAACATTCTAGTAAGTTTGACTTTTTGACATGAAAATAATTGTGGTACATACTATAAGGAATATTTTATAAAGAATCAGAAGTGAATAAAGACATGTTGGCTATATCAATTTATTTCATATAAGACTCACCTGATTCCTATTAGGGCCTGATGGGTCAGAAAACTGATATAATTTACTTATATTCTGACAAAATTATTGAAAAATTGTTTCATGTTATTTTTATAGTCAAGAAAAAGTAAGGAAGAAAATAAGAATATTATGTTTCAAAGCAATATGATAATTACTTTACAAATATGATTTCATTTGAAAGGTTGTGGGGTAGATAACAATTTAGTATATTTAGAACTGCATAAATTACTAGACCCAAATAAAAACCATTAATGGTGGATGCCAACTTATTGAGAACCTTCTTATTTGATAGGAAGACATAACCAGGAAACTGGTCACTTGTTGATGAATTCTTTAGCTATGGTAACTAGTAAAGAAAAAGAAAATTACAGCATAGTCTTAAGAACACTTCATCATTCCTTTATGCTTTTACATTGATGGTGATAAAGGATTGGAATGGGAGCAGCAGATGTCAAAAATTACACAAGATTTTGGTCATTCGTAAACAATGACAACTATAGATATCCTAAATATGAGATGATTGTCCAGTGATCAACAAATGTGTATGCTATTGGTAAAACCAAAGTATATCAACCGTGTTGTTACTGCTATAAATCGTTAGAAGGACAAATGAATTAGTATCCAAATAATAAAGATAGTTCACAGAATCTATATGAAGTGTCAAAAAAAGAACTTAGCCAAGTATATTTTATTAACTTTCCAAAGGCAACAAAAAGCATCATTTCATAGGATGCTTGACCGGTACTCAGATTTTCACTGAAACTTACAAAAAGTTCAGGATGAAGATAATTAGCAAATGTATCAAAATCAATCGAGGAGAGATGATGAAGTAGAAAAATAGCATGAAGAACTTAACAAGATCCTCAAATTAAACCAACATATACTTTATTATTCAAGAAATTCAGTGCAAAGTTAAGGAAGGGGAGGATGGTGAAAAATATATTATATTTTGTGTGGTATAGGAATATGAAAAAAGACAAACCAAAGTCAAAGGTTTATAATATTGTTATGATTAAAATTATCTTGAGAGACTGACTTAGGGGTGAGCATATCAGTTTATTGATTATATCAGATAAATGTTTCTGCAAGAATCTTAACCAATAAAGTGACATAGGTCAACGGTCCTCTCTCAACGACCAGAGACCAGAGCTTTGTAAAACAGCTCAATAAATAGGAGCTCATTATTCAGCCCTTCCCTTGAACATCTCAAAAAATCTTTAATTGGTAGATTGACAATTAAGAGATGGTCTATCAGACTATCTACCCCTCCCCAAACTGATGTCATGGGGAGCATATACACACGGAAAACCTTCCTTCCCTTCATCTATCAACTAAATCCTGTAAAAAGGGACACATTCCTGGGGATTTCTAAGAGCAAAGGAATTAAAAAACGTGGAAGGCTGGATAGAATCTCTTACTCAGATCTCAGACAGAAGCATATACATTAATCCTCCATAATATATATGAAATGAGGTCTTTATACTTCAGGGCTTTGTTACAAGAATTTGTATAGGATATGAAAAATAAATTTTCAAAGTATGTAAAAAGTTCTATAAGTGGTAGGAAAGAGGATAGTGGCATATCCCATAACTCTTAAAAAAAGAAATCTAGAAAATAAAGACTGATTCTTATTCAGAAAATTAGAGAAAATCTCAGTGAATTTTTTGTTCTTTGTCACTACAAAAAATAGCCACTACAAATATTATTTAAGCTGGGGGCATTTTATATGCCTAGAATGTATTCTCTTGAGATCTGTCTCTTTTTTTGTCCATTTATCAGTTAGGGAATGAATGGTTCCTGTTCTTATAAATTTGAATCAGTCACTTATATGTCTTGGAAATAAGAATTTTATCAGAGAAAGCTGCCAATATTTATGTTTTTCAAATGAACCATTTCACTATTAATGCTAACTGTATAGGTTTTGGTGTTTATGCATTTTTAAAAATATTATGCAATCTAAATTGTCCATTTTATCTTTTATAATCTCTTTTGTCCCATCTTTGGCCAATAACTCCAGTGCCAACTAGGTAAGAAGTAATTTTTTCCTTTGTTCCTAAATTGTGTATATGATATAAGTTTATATTCAGGTCTTATGTGTATTTGGAGCTTATTTTGGTATATTGTGATGTTCATCTGAAGCTATTTTCTCCCATAATATTGGCCAATTTTCCTAGAACATTTTGTCACACAATGAATACTTACTCAACTAGCTACTATCTTTGTGTTTATGAACACTAAGTTGCTTGGTTGATATTCTTCTATATGTCATATACCTAATTCATTCTACTCATCAACCTATTTTTAGTCAGTACCAAAATGATTTTAGGGTTACTACTCATAATAAAATCAAATATTTTTCACAGCTAGACTCACTTACTTCCCCATCATTTTTTATCATTTCCCTTGAGATTCTTGACCTTTCTCTAAATTAAACCCATCATTATTTTTCCTAGTTTAGTAAAATGATCCCCTATTTGATGATTTGGTATACATTGAATACAATTATATTGTAGGATTACATTTCTATTATATTGGCTCACCCTACTCATGAACAACTAATATTTCTCCAAGTATAGAGGTCTTTATTTCCATAAAGTGTTTTGTAGTTGTAGTAATTTATTTCCTGAGTGTATCTTAGTAGGTAGATTCCAAAATATTTGATATTGTTTATTCTGAATTTGTTTCTTTTTCTCTCTTCATTCTATGTTTTATTATAAATAAATAGAGAATTTGATAATTTACCTGGATTAATGTTCTAGCCTAGAACTTTGCTACTTATTTCAATTAATTTTAGTCAATTTTCCAATATTCATTAAGTATATCATCACATCATCTGCAAAAATAATAATTTTTCCTCTTCAACTGTGATTATTTCTTAAATTTTGTTTTCTTTTCTTATTGCTATAGCTAGCATTTCTACCACTATGTCAAAAAGAAGTTAGGAAAAGGATATCTTTGCTATACCTTTGATCTAATATAGAAAGGATTCTAGTTTATCCCTTTTACTTGTATTACTGATTTTGGGTTAAATACATACTATTTACTATGTTAAGGAAAGGATGATTTATACTTATGTTTTCTAATATTTTCAAAAGGAATGAATGAAAGTTTTATTTTGTCAAAAAGGTTTTTTTGCATGTATTGATACAATATGATTTTTATGTACTTATTAGTAACATGGACAATTATGTCTATAGTTTCTTTATATTAAACCAAGCCCAAGTTCCTCATGTAAATCCAGTTTATCCATAGCGTATTATATTTTTCACATGTTGTTGTAATCTCTACTACTGCTTTATTTTAAAAAATTCATGTCAATATACCTAAGAAATATAGGTCAATAAATTACATTTTCTATTTTTACTACCCAGGATGTGTATATCAAGACAATATTTGCATCAGAGAATGAATTTTCTTTGTTATTTTTCTAAATAGTTTCTAACATATTAATATTAAATATACTTTGAATGCTTGGTAAAATTCACTTGTTAATATATCTGGCATTGGGGCATTGTTTTATCATTTAGAAGTTTATTTATGCTCCCTTAACATCTTTTTTATTCATAATATATTTTTAAATTATTTATTTCTTTTTTAATTAATCAAGGTCTAAAATAGATTTTATAAATATTCCACTTCAATGAAGTTATTGGGTTTTTTATAAGCATCTATGAATTTTTATGATTTTAACATCTTTAATTTCTTATTCATTTGTTGTGAATTCTTTTTAATTTATTTATGTTGGCCATTTGTTTTTTATCTTTCTTCTTTTAAGTAAAATTATCAATGGCTTACCTCTCTATTTTATGTTATTTTCTTCTGCCTCTCTTCACCCACAAAAAAACTCTTAGTTTATCAGTTAATTCCTTGATAGTGTTTTTTGACCTTAAAACCTCTTTTTTATTTTTATGGTGATCGTTTTGGTATTTAATTTTCAAATTTTGTTCATTTTCTTTTTTTTACTTGCATGACCAATTTGTTGATTTTGTCTTTCTCTCTTCTGTTAAAAATGTGCTTAGAGATATAAATCTTCTGCTAAAGAATGCTTTGTAGATTGCAATATTTCAAGACACATGAACATAGAAAATCACTAGAATAGCTTTGATTTTAAAATTCAGCTTAAAGAGAAAATTAGTGTGGTTAAAAAGAGTCCAAAATTTCCCAAAGACAATGTTATTTCTTTTTTCCTCCTATTCAATTCTTCATTCAGCTCATTGTGCCTATGTATGTATGTATGTATATATATATGTATATATATATATATAAGGGATATGTAATATTGGATTAATTCTATGGACCATCAGCTTAATTGTATCTTATATTTTAGATAATGTGTTCTTTGTCAACTTGGTCTATCCTATATGTGGATTATTAGGCAATTAACAGTCACAGCTATAGGTCACCAATGACACTGAAGCTATGAGTACACTCATTATGAAAACCCAACCTTTGATTCAAATATAATTCCTAACCACGATCTCAACCCAGATGAATTTTGACTCTGAGTGATTATTTATTAGATATATAACTATTTGGAACATTCTAAGGAATGATGAGATCAGTCCAATATGACATAACATGGAAGGAACAGAAGTGTGTTCTTTCAATTGAATTGTTTTGTACATCCTCCATAATATTATCAATGTTTTGAACATATATCTTCCTATAATATAATTTCCAAAGAGATAATCTGAGATTCAATTCCAGAGTGAGGATAGAGAACTTCATTTTAATTCCCCAAATTTGGACAGATTGGATCATTGTTAACATTAACTTTAGTGAAAGTATATGTTGTTTCTATGTCTTTTTCCTTGATCCAGAAATTCTTTAGAATTAAGTTGGTTTTTTTCTCCCACTTACTTTTAATCTTTATTAACTCTTTTTAAAAAAGAAAACTCTCCTTTTCTCTCTTAAAAACAGTACAAAGGTATAATTTCCAAGGCAAAAGAGAAGTAAGGGATAGGTAATTTGGGTTAAGTGACTTTCCCAGAGTTACATAGTTATTATATGTCTAAGCCTAGATTTGAGCCCAGGACCTCTCATCTCTCTGGTACTCTATCCACTGAGCTATCTAGTTGCCTTTTGTTTTCTAATTTATTATGTCTTCACAGCATTATGAACTTCTCTTTGAGACAACTTTTCAATAAGTATTACTTGGATAAGTTCTGAAGATTTTTTTATCTAAGCTATTAATCCTTTTTCTGTGTTGCTTCTACATTTTTTCATTTATTTACAATTTTTCTATCTCATATTTAATTTATAGTATTATTTAAAAAACAAAAATCTCACATTATTTCTTCTACAAATTTTAATTGATTGATTCTACTTTTCTTTAAGGTTTTGCTTACATATGTTTTGGAGTCTTCCAGATTTGTGCTCTCCACATTCCTGGTGTCAAAATATCTCTTTCATCTTTTTTATTTACTAGTTCATAAGGATCTAAAGTTATGAGTCACCAAAAGGTCATGGATAGAATGCATGGCTATATGAAAAGATTATAAAATAGCAACAATGAAGATACATGCAGAAGTGGTATAAAGGATACCATTTCAGGATTCCAAGTTTGGGTTTAGAAGGAAGACATTGAGTCTAATTCCCTTAACTGAGACCCAAAGGGATTCAATGACATGTATAAGGTCACAGAAAAAATCTGATCTAGAACACAAGTCCTTTAATTCTGAACATAGTAGCATTTCCACTACACCATACTGTGTCCCTGGAACTAGTTCGCTAACAATGTTTCATGTTTCTTGGCCATGTGCAAGCTGATATTTTAACTGATTTCTTGGATATTCACAAGAATACACATATCAAATTTACACATGCTATGAAGCTAGAAAGGAAAACTAATACTTCAGATGAAAATTATGAGGATCCAAAATCATTCTACCAATCTAAGTTGTTGAATTAAATCAATTAATATGGAAAAAACAAATGTGAAATTAAAGTGTAACATGAGGATTTAAAACTTGACTTTAAAAGTTAAGGATTGGGACAGTGAGAAGTCTGAGTGGATAGAGTGCAAGGCATAGATATAAGAAGACTTTCCTTAGACACTTCCTAGCTGTGGGACTGTGGGCAAATCACTTAAGACCAATCACCTATCCCCTTATTGCTCTTCTGCCTCGGAACTGAAACTTAGCATTGATTCTAAGATGGAAGGTAAAAGTCAAGGGTCATAATGGAATTGAAAACAAAACAAAATGCAATGATCCAGGACAATTCTGAAGGACTTATGAGAAACAATGCTATTCACATCCAGAGAAAGAACTGTGGGAGTAGAAACACAGAAGAAAAACATATGATTGATCACATGGTTTGATGGGGATATGATTGGTGATGTAGACTCTAAATGATAACTCTTTTGAAAATATTAATAATGTAGTTTTTGAAGTAGGTTTTGAACAATGATACATGTATAACCCAGTGGAATTGCTCATTAGCTCAGGGAGGGAGGAGAGAAGAGGGGAGGGAAAGAACATGAATCATTTAACCATGGAAAAATATTCTAAATAAATTTATTAATTAAAAAAAATAAGCTCTGGTTGATTCATTGGGGAAAAGTTATGAATGTGTTAATAGAACAGTGTGACATGGCAGCCAAGCAAGTTAATGATATCTTAGGCTGTATTTAGAGCAGCAAACTCTACATGACCAAGGAAGCAATAAACCTAGAGTATTTAGTTTGAATTAACCCCTCTGGATTTGACTATTGATCATGCCATCTTGCCATTAATCAAATGATATGGGGATTTTTATCCCAAAGAAAACACTTTGAGTTGAGAGAAGCAGAATACCAGTCTTCAAGTATTTTAAATGTAAAATGTATATGGAAGAAGAATTAGAGTGTTTCTACTAGGCCTCAGTATATATAATAGCAATAGTTAAATGTTGCAAAGAGCAAAATATAATCTTGATGTAAAAAAATTCCTCTTCACAATTAGAAATTTCTGAAAATGAAATTAGTAACCTGAGGAGATAGTAGATTCCACCTCCCTAGACTTTTTTCAATAATATTATAGGGAAGTTTTATTTTCTTTCATATGTGAACTGGACAATGTGGTTTTAGAAATTCCTTTCAATTCCAAAATTCTAGGAATCTATGAATGCCAATCAGGAAAAAAATATGTCCCTATTTTAAAAAAGACAGTGGGGAATCTATAAATCATAATAGTTTGACTTCAATTCTTAGGATAATAAAAATATTACATAAGAATTTAGAAAAGAAGTAGTAATTTCTAGGAATGAATAGGGATCATCAAGAATTGAACATGTAAATCTAGTCTTATTTTCTCTTTTGACATGATTAATAGACTGATAAGTTGAATTATATAAAAATATTTGGTTTTCAATATATCATATAATAAATTCTTGTGAATAAGAGGAAAATATCACAGGTTATCAGAATCAGAAAGGCCCTGGAAAACCATCTAATTAAATTGCTAAATGAAAAAAGACTCCCCTCTACTGCATTCTAAGCAAATGACCATACAGCCTTTTCTGGAAAATATCCAATGAATGGGAATCAATGCCAAGGTGGGCAGCATAGAGAAGTAAAAAGATGATGCAAAAAGCATTAGTTTTGTAGTTAGAGGGTATGATGTATAATTGAAAATCTGTTACAGTGGGTTCAAACATCTCATGTGACAGTTACTAACAGTGTGCACCCTGATGCAAGTCATAGCCTCAGTGGTTCTCATTCAGTTTCTTCTTTTCTAAAGTGAGGAGGTTGGACTAGATAACCTCTGAAATACTATCCAGTTATAAATTTATGATAATAAGTTTATAACTCTATAAAAAGTGATTTATAAGGAAGTTATGAATATTGGTGAAGTAAAGATTTATTCTAAATTTGGCTTCTTATTTTGTTAGCAATAAGCTAGACATGCCTCTTTTTGCATATACCTGAATACAGAACTTTCAATGTCAGATTCAGGGCAAGAGAGAGAACTGGTTATTTCCCTAAATGATCTATACAATCTCTTTAAAGGAGAATGAAAATAATATTCTACATTGCTGAAAAGCTTAACAAAATTGGCAAAAGTGCAAGGTATTCTAGAAAATATTAAATGTATCAAAACAACTTTAGTATAGTCAATACCTTATATGTGAAATATAATTATTCCTGCTCAGTAATGATGTGAACTTTCTTAGTAAATGACTTCCAGAGAGATTAGAGATCAGTATTTTTGTTACCACATTCAACTCCCAGAGGTGTTGTCAAAGTTTAACATTCCATTGATTACATGGAATATTTTTGAAATATGTTCAGGGCTTCTAAAATCAATGAACTTCAATCTCCATTTTTTCAGTTGATAAAAAAGCTTTAGATTCTTTACACTGAGGTTTTTAAATGTTCTTTTCCAGAACATAGAAAAACCTCTATTGCTATATGTACATTTTAACTATAGTAGTCTTTTCTTTATGACCTTACTCTTAAACAATGTTTACTGACATTGCCCATCATCTTCTGTTAAATGTCTGAATAACAAGTCTAGAAAATATTTAGAAGACTTGGGTCCAATTCTGGTTTTGTTATCTTAACCAGGTAATTTAACTTCTCTGAAGCTCAATTTTGACTGAAGGAGTTAATTTGACTAGCTAATTCCTTTTTATCTTTTTAAATTTAATTTTTAACAAATTTTCAGTTCCAAGCATCTCTTTCCTTTTACCCCACCCTCTAATATTTAGAAGTCTAGAATGCATTACATATGTGAAATTATGCAAATAATATTTCCTGATTAGTCATGTAATAAAAGAATAATACAGGAAAATAATGAAAAAGAATAAAAGTATGTTTCAATCTGCACTCAGACTATATCAGATCTCTATCTGGAGGTGGATAAGACTTTACCTCACGAGACCTTTGGAAGTATGATGATTATACTGATCACAGTAACTAAATCTTTCATAGTTCATCATCATTAAAATATTGGTATCTTCTCAAGTTCATTTAAAACCAACTTCTTCATCATTTCTTACAACTAATAGTATTCCATCATATTAATATATGATAACTTATTCAGTCATTCCCCTGAAAGATGGGATCTCCTTTGTTTTTAATTCTTTGATTCTTTGCCACCATGAAAATAGATGCCAATTGTGTATACAAGTTTTTATTGATTTTTTTAGTCTTTCTTTGATTTTTTCTCTTTTAATCTTTTATTTTTGTGGGATATAGACATCCTAGTTATATTGATGGATCAAGGGGTATATACATTTTGATAGCTTTTTGGACCATAGTTCCAAATTGCTTTCAAGAATGACTTGAACTGTTCATAGATCTACCCAAAGTATATTAATGTACATTTTTCCATAATCATTTCAGCATTTGTCATTTGTCATTTTGTTGACCTACCAATTTGATGGGTAGCTCTGAGGAGTTTTAATTTGTAATTCTTCAATTATTAGTGATTTAAAGCATTTTATATGACTATAGATAGCTTCGATTTTATGTTCTGAAAACTATCTGTTCATAGCCTTTGGCTATTTACCATTTGGGAAATGAATTTTCCCCCTTTTTAAAAATAAATTTGATTCAGGTCTCCATATATTTGAGAAATGAGACCTTTATGAGAGGAAACTTGCTCCAAAATCCCCACTACTGTTTTCTGTTTTCCTTCTAATTTTGGCTCATTGGCTTTGTGTAAATTCTTTTAAATTTAATGTAGTCAAAATCATCCATTTTACCTCTAATGATCCTCTCCATCTCTCATTTGGTTAGGAATTATTCTCCCATCCATAGATCTGACAAGTAAAATCATCTGTGCTGCCCTAATTTGCTTATGATGTCACTTTTAATATCCAAATTATCAGTCCATTTTAGCTTTTTCTTGGTATATATTGTGATATACTGGCCTAGATCTACTTTCTGTCAGACTATATTACAGTTTTCCTGGCATTTTCCCCCAAATAATGATTTCTTTCCATAAGATAAACCTTTGTGGTTTATCAAACTCTGTGTTACTCTGTTCATTTGATTTTATAGAGTGTAAATCTAATTTAATGCATTGATCAACATCAAAACTGCTTATTCAAAAATTATTTTGATGATTACCACTTTATAGTATAGCTTGAGATCTGGCATTGCTAGCCTCACTTCCTTCATTAAAAAATGATTTCCTTGTTATTCTTGTGATGGTTCTTACAGATGAATTTTGTTCTTATTTTTTCTAGCTCTATAAAGTAATTATTTGGTACTTTGATTGGTATGGTATTGAATAATTACATTAATTTAGATAATATTGGCACTTACATTATTATGGTTTGGCACACCCATGAGCAATGAATTTTTCTCCAATTATTTATATCTATAATTATTTGCATAAAAAGCATTTCATAATTGTGTTTTTATATAGAACTTGTGTATCTTCCCATGTGGAATTAACATTATTTTATATTGTCTGTATTTATATGAAATAGAATTTATCTCTCTCTGTTTTGTTGATAACATTTGGAAATATTGATAATTTATGTTAAATTTTTTAAATTTTGCAAAGTTATAAAAATTGTTAATTGTTTTAGTTGTTTTTTTTACTTTATTCTCTGCAGTTCCCTATAGTATACTATCATATCATCTGCAAAAAGTGATAGTTTTATTTCCTCATTATATATGACTATTTCTTAAGTTTTTTTGTTATTTTCTCTTTATTTTTAAAAAAAAAAACTCTTAGTGGTCCATCTTAGAATTAATTCTAAGCCAAGAGTAGCAAGGAGTAGGCTATGGGAATTAAATCATTAACACAAGGTCAGAAAGATAAGAAGTGTCTGAGGCAGGATTTGAACCAGAGTTCTCCATCTCCAGGCCTGGAGCCCTATCCACTGTACTACAGAGCTTTTCTCCCTTCCCCTATTGCTTTATTGCTTTAGCATCTCTAGTACATTAATGAATAATAATAATGATAATGGACATCCTTGATCTTTTTAGAAAGTCTCCCATTTTACCTCCAAATATAGAAGCTTTTTGCTTTTAGATAATTATTACTTCTTATTTTTCTACAGATTGAATTTATTTATGTACCAAATTTTATGTAAAAATGAATTTCCATATAAGTTTTCTAAAGTAATACAATCTAAATTGCCTCCCTTTCTCCCTTCCTTCCCACCTCCCAGAGCTGGCAAATAATTCAATTTGGCTTATACATATATTATCATGCAAAATATGTTTCCATATTGTTCTTTTTTGTAAGCAAATAATCATATAAAGCCAAAACTCAAAAACAAACAAACAAAAAAAAAACTAGTGGAAAACTTTATGCTTTCATCTGTATTCCTAATCAACAGTTCTTTCTCTAGAGGTAGACTGCACTCTTTGAAATAAGTCCTTCAGAACTTCCTTGGATAATTGTATTGCTGAGAGTAGATAACTCTTTCACAGATGATTATTATTCAATATTGCTGTTATTATGTTGCTCTCCCGGATCTGCTTATTTTACTCTGAATCACTTCCTGTAGGTCTTTCCAGTTCTTTTTTAAAATTATCCTTTTCATCATTTCTTACAGCACAATAGTATTCCATCACCATCATTTACCACAATTTGTTCGACCATTCCTCAATTGATGGGTATCCCTTCAATTTCCAATTCTTTGCCATAACAAATAAAAACATCTATAAATAATTTTTGTCTTCTGCCCCCTTTTTTAATAATCTCATTGGAAAGTGGACCCAATAGTGGTATTAGATCAAAAGGAATGCACTGTTTTATAGTCCTTTAGGCATAATTCCAAATGCCAGCTGCAAAATAGCATTTGATAAATCCAAATATCCCTGTTTTGGGGACAAAACCCACTATTTGACAAAAACAGCTGGGAGAAATGGAAATCAGTATGGGAAAAATTAGGTTTATATCAACATGTCACACCCTATACTAAGATAAATTCAAAATGGGTAAATGACTTAAATATAAAGAAGGAAATTATAAGTTAAGTGGGTTAACTTAAAATAGTATACCTGTCAGATCTACAGAAATTGAAAGACAAAAACAATGCAACCAAAATTAGAAGGGAAATATCAAATTGTGAAAATTTTCTTATTACAAAAACCTCAGTCAAAGGTCTAATTTACCAAATTTACAAGGAACTAAGCCAAATTGTAGAAGAAATCAAGCCATTCCCCAATCGACAAATGGTCAAAGGACATGAGTAGGCAGTTTTTATGTGAATAAATCAATGCTATCAATAATCACATAAAAAGTGTTCTAGATATCTCATAATTAGAGAAATGGAAATCAAAACAACTCTGAGGTGCCACCTCACACCTAACAAATTGGCCAATATGACAGTAAAAGAAAATAATAAATGTTGGAGGGGATGTGGCAAAATTGGGAACTAAAGCATTGCTGGTGGAATTGTGAATTAATCCAACCATTCTGGAAGGCAAATTGGAATTATTCCCAAAGGGCTTTAAAAGATTGCGTGTTCTTTGATCCAACAATACCACTACTAGGTTTGCACCCAAATAGAAAGTATAATGAAAAATATTTTTTCAAAAATTATCCATAGCTGTGCTCTTTGTGGTGGCAAAAATTGGAAAATGAGGAGGTGTCCCTCGGTTAGGGAATGGCTGAACAAGTTGTGGTATATGATGGTGATGGAATATATATGAACTTGTTGAACCTCAATGAACTGATGCAGAGTGAAATGAGCAGAACCAAGAGACTGTAGTACACAGAAAATGAAACAAAGTGGAACTAGCCAATTTAATGGACTTTAGTAACAGTAGCAATGCAATAATCCAGGACACTCCTGAAGGATTTATGAGAAATAATGCCATCCACATTGAGAGAAAGAACTATGAGAGTAGAAATATAAAAGAAAAACATATGACTCATTTCTTGTCACTTGTATATATGGGTATATGATTTGGGATTTTGGTTTTAAAAGATTGCTCTATAACAAAAATGAATAATATGGAAATAGGTATCAAGTGATATGTAACATTTAAAGTAGTGGTTGGTATAAACTGTGACTGCAGAAATATGGTTTCAAGATATTGTCTTGAGTTAAATCAAATATAAAGTGGTTGCCAGGGAAAAATTCCCAAATATGAAATATGCCCGTTAGCTGGGGTTTTTATGGAGATTTTAATTAATACAAATGAGGGAATTAAAAGAAAGGGAGAGAAACAGAGTAAGAGGGAATAGTAGGAAAAGGGCTAGACTAACTTAGGCCAGCCTTAAGGCTTAAGCCTTAAGAGAGAGATCAGTCAGTCTTTTATCAACTCACTACAACATTTGTCCAAGCAAGACTCTAGTGTTCAGAGACCCACCAGTTCAGGTTTGGCAATTCAGCCACCAAGCCCTTCAAGGCAGCTCAGGCAAGCTGCCTCTCTCCCATTCAGCTTTGGCAAGCTGAAATTTCCCAGAGACCTCTTTTTAGCTCCTTTTAAAGAGAATTTTCTCCTATGTCACCTCCCCTAAGTTCTCACATCTACCAATCACAGTAGACTTTTCCAAAGGACAGACCATTCTTAATTCACACCTGAGTAGACTAAACTTTTGAGTAATTCACACCTGAGTAGACTAAACTTTTCTGGGAAGGCTAAAACTTCTCAGTAAGTTCACATCTCTTTGCAACTTGCAAGTTTGCAAGTTTCCTGACCTTCATAGGTACTTAGCACCTTTTTGTATTAGATCTAAAAAATAGACTTAGCTTAAGGAATTTTGCCTCACTATAAGTATGAGTTAAGTACTTTTCATTGTTCAGTAAGGAGTTTACAACTTTATCTTCCCCTAAAGTATGCTTAAGTATGGGTGAAGTAGAGTTCCCACATTTATGATCAAGTACTTTCATTGTATAAATGGGGAATGGTCTTAACCAAATCTTCTGAAGTAGGGTTTGAGAATTTTGAAGATTCACAGATAACATTTGTACAGCCCAGTAGACTTGCTTGTCGGCTCTAGGATAGGGAAGGGAAGAAAGGAGGGAGAGAAAATGAATCATGTAAACATAGAAATATATTTTAAAAATATTTAAAAAATTAAAAAAGAATATGTTTTCTAATCTTTAATTGGTTCTGCCATGCCAGAATTTGACTGAATCATTATTTTAATGTTGCTTGGAGGGGGAATATGGGGAAAGTTTGAATGACTGCTGCTTCTACTTCATCATCTTGGCTCCACTCCCAGAGGCCCTGGACTGTTTATTTTCAATCATATATTGACTTCCGGAATTATAATGACACAATTTTTGCATCCTGCAGCTCGACTTTTTGAGGAGAATTGTGGTAAAACAGATATGTGCTGTGACACAGAGGATTTCAAATCCCAAATAAAGAATATATTTGTGCCTAGAGGTAGACCACTATTCTAGGCCATCTAAAGAATCACCCTTAGATTCCCATGTAAGCAAGGAATCCACAGAGGCATGCACAGATTCCTAGAGATCCTTGGACAGAAAAAGTATTGGGGAAGGCAGAGTGGAAGAATTCCCTCAATCCAGAAACATTTGAATAATTTGAGCATCCTTGCCTGAGTTCCAAAGTGTATGAGGCCAACTAAACCTGAGTCTGCCTTTGCAGGAGATAGACTTGGAACAGATCTAAGGCATCCTTCCTTAGTCAATCTGGGTAGGAGACTGATCTTTCCTCAAAACAAGGTTAATTTCCTAAAGGAAAGGAGCAACTTTGACCAAATTCCATCAGACACTCTGGAATAAAAATCTGACAGTAGTCCAGAGTACAATGAGTCCCAACTTAACTTTATCCTAACAGAGCAAGCAGCTTCAGTGCATTCTAATTAGGTTCCATTGGAAGAACCAGTAGTTTCAAATAAGCTGTTGGAGAAATGACCTAAGCAAAAATCCAGTCCAAGAAGTTCTTAAAAGCCCAGGCCAGGGATAACATCTGAGTCCAGCACCAACAGAAGAAAGAACCTCATGTGAAACTCAAAGAGGGAGAAATTCATGAGACTTGGGACAGGAGAAAGCCCCAGGTGATATCTCACAATCTTTTGAAGGGAAGGACTTGTCTTGTTCATTTTACTTGGGATTTCTGGACTAGGTAACTAGACTAAATAAATCAGTTGTAGAACTTTAACAGGGAGGGAATAGAGGAGAAAAGAAAGAAGATGATGAAAGTAAATTTACATTAATAGTCATAAATGGAAATGGAAAGATAAGGACTCATCCACAAAAAGAAATAAGATAGAAAGATTAGAAAATAATACCTTATAATTTTATAATTACATTATATTTGTTATAATAATGAGAAATTTTTAAGAAATCTATGTGAAAGTTGGGAAGAGAAGAGGTATCAGAAAGAAAGCTCAGTTTTGGACATTTTGACTTTAAGAAGGACATCCAGTTGGAGATTACCAATAGTCAGTTGGAGATGTGAGACTGGAGGTCAGTAGAGTAGTTAGGCCTGGATAAGTATATTTGATAATCATCAGTATAAAGATTATAATTGAAACCATGGTAGCTGATGAGATCATACAGAAAAAGAATATGGGATACTTATTTTAGCATATGCTCTAGTTTATAAAGGAAAAGAGAACTAGGCTCAAGTATGACTCTTGGTGGATATTGATAGTTAGCAGGTACTACCTGGAGGAAGATCTAGTAATGGAGTCTGAAGAGCAACCATAAGTAACAAATAAATATTGGTACTTAAAAAATGCACCTAATAGCATAGCATCTAAATAAAGTAAGAGTTAATTCAATTGAACAGAAAAATATACAAAACTATAATAATGAGGGAACTTCATGTACCCTTCTAACAAATCTAATCAAAAGGTAAACAAAATAAAAAGTAAGGACCAGAACAGAATTTCAGAAAAATTAAGGCTGATATATCTCTGAAAATCATTGAATGAAGATAGAATATAATTTATATACATATTTATAAAAGTTGGTCATTTATTGGGGCATGAAAACCTCATAAGGTAATGAAGGCTGAAGATGGAAGTAATCCAAAGCTTCGGTTTGGCAGGGCAGGGAAAAATCTTCAATAAAGATGCAAGGCCCAAGGGAAGAGTGGCCTTGGTAGAAATAATAATCTATAAAAAGTACCTGGGAAAAATAAATCCAGATAACCATCTCCCTCAAAAAGATTCCCAAAATGGGTTAGGCACTATCCAGAGCCTTTCTTCATTCATTTTCTTAGAGTCTAAAGTTAGTACTTTAGGACTTAAGATCAAAGATCTAGACCTAGTTGAGCACAAAGAGGGTAATTGACTTGCATGAGTCTAAACAGGAAGTGCCAAAGTCAGGATTTGCAAGGAGGGCTTTTGATTTCAAATAGTTCTCACCTTCTCTATCTATTACACTTGCAATATCTTCATTTTTCAGTTAAGGGAAATTAAATGAACTTCCCAATAACATACTGGTGTGAATTTCAAAACTACTCCACCCTGTTCAGACCATTCTTTGGAGGATGGGATTTAGCCATTTCCTGATCAATGACGATGGAGATACTTGGAGTAACAGAGTCAGGTCTTGGAAACTGCAATCTCCACCCTACTCAGGTAGAGATTAGGAAGAGCTGCAGCAAAAAGCTCAAGATTTAATTTTCTGAGAATATGACCCTCAACAGACATGTGCAAAAAAGGACAGA
This sequence comes from Monodelphis domestica, assembly GCF_027887165.1. NCBI lineage: Eukaryota > Metazoa > Chordata > Mammalia > Didelphimorphia > Didelphidae > Monodelphis > Monodelphis domestica. The sequence continues at coordinate 163,613,204 of NC_077229.1, forward strand.
CCTCTGGGCAGTCCTAGGTCAAGCTAGAGCCACCATTGGCACTTGTGAGGCACAGGAAGTAAGGTAGGGAAAGCCTCTGGAATTTGCTCACTTCCTGTGGACAGGGGGAGATGCCAGTTTGTGCTAGGAGCTTGAGGAGGGAGGAGGCCTACAGACAGCTTCCCTTCAGATCACTCACATGAGTCAAGGCCTGAGTTCCTTCTCTACCTTGGCCCTTTGGGCCTAATCTCCCTCTGGCTTGGCCAGAGGTTGAGTTAACCCCTTTCCCTTTTCTCCTCTCTCCTTCTCTCCCTCTCCCCTTTTCTTACTCCCATTGTGATTAAACCACCATAAACTCATTTCTGACTTGAGTGTTTCATTTAGGGAATTACATAGCTGAATTCCCTAGCGACCATAAATTAATATTTTAACAACCTTTAAAGGTGATTTTCACCATAACACTGGTTGTAAACACCAGAAGTGAGATTTTAACCCAGGCCCTCAGACTCTGAGGCATTGTTCCTTCCTTACCACACTGTCTCTCTGTTTGTTGAATTGAATTTGTTATATGTGATGGGGGATAAATAAATAAGTAAGGCTCAGTTCTTAACATCACCAAACTTACAGTCTGGAATGGTTTTGTTTGTTTGGGTACATTTCGGGAATGGAACTGTGATTTACACAAAAAATGAAAAAGAGAGTGAAAATAAGTCAGAGTGGGGAAGATAGAGAGGGAAATAGTAGATAATATGGGATGGAATGCAAGTATTTATACACATAGATGGGCTTTGCCTGGGCAAGAAGAAGGGCCTCCTATTAATGCAAAAGAAGAGTAAAAGGAGTTCATTGAGTGAAGGAAGACATTTGAGTGATATGAAATGAGAAGGAAAAGAGAAAGTAGAAGAACTCTTTATGAGTAGCCTGATTTTTTCAGTAAAATAGGAAACAGAGAGAGTTCTCAGCTGAGAGGCTGAGGAGAGGGGAAGACATGAAAGGTTTGAACAGTCATGAAAAGTTTCTGAGTTGAGTAGAAAGTGCTGCCAGGAATAGAGAATTGAATAGGATAGTGTAAAAGGATTGCCTTGAGGCAAGAAGGACCCAGTTGAAATTATGTAACAAATTTGTAGTGACCCTATTTATTATGTCTGTGACTTTCTCCAAATCTACTGAACAGTGATTTTGTGATTCTATTCTGCTACCTTTATTCACATCCAAGAGGAAAGACATAGTGTGGAAAACATACCAATTTGGAGTTAGAAGACCTGGGTTCAAATCTAAACTCTACTACATCAAGTCTACATTATAGTATCCTTGATCCCCAAATCCTTATCTACAAATAAAGGCATTGAACTAAGTGATTTCAACGCTTTCTTCTAGCTCTGAAATAAATTGTTTTGAGAAACAATTTATAGTTTTATTTTTCTTATATATCATGTTCTCTCTATAATTTACTCATAGCATGGGTGCATAGATTTTTCCCTATACATGAAAGTTTTAAAATTTCAATTCTATCCCTCACTTCCAAGTACCAAAGCACTCTCAGACTTCATGCTCATTACTCAAAATCATCTCCCCTCTCAAATTTCGCCTTAAAACTTCTGTGAGTCATTTCATATGGAAGAAGCTGCCCTTAGGTCTTTTCTTAAAGACAGGGAAAGCAAGATGAATTTTTAAAAGGATAGAATGAGATTGAAGAATATTATAGCAGGAAAAAATAATCTCACTCTTCTGAGACTGATCTTTCCTTTACCTTTCATATTTTAATGCAACATAAGTAATTACATAACACAGAACAATTAGTCCAGAATGCTTTATATTGCTGGTTGTGTTGAGGTACAGCAAGCAATTTTCAATCCCTTAAAATAATAGTTATAAATTTAAAATAATATACCAAATGCTACAATGTATTCTTTTCTCACCAAAATAGGGATAATAGAATTGGCTCCAACACATACTTCAATGAATTTAGGAGCATATACATTGGAGAATGTTTTTAGGATTATTTAAGCTTGTTAGAGAAATAATGCAAGGTATAATCATTCACATCTTTTCAGACTCAATGCTTCTTTTGACCCTGTAATAATTCATCATGGCTAGGTGTTTCTCATGACTGCTCAGATTTTAAATCTCTGCCCATAAAATGGGGACAATAAAGCTTTCAGAGAGTAAATTGAAGAAGGTTAATTAGTTAATAACAAATAGATATAAGAATAATATAGAAAGTAAAATAGATCATTAAAATAAAAGCTTTAAGAATTTTATATGGATTTAAAATGTCACCTTATGTGGAAATTTTGTGTTTTTGTAATATTTAGCTGTATTTATTGTGTTTAAAAATATTATTGTTCTCTGTCCAGCAGTAAATTTTCTACATCACTGATATGGCTTATGGCACAAGATTTAAGATCCAAGCTTTCACAGCAGGTTGTATTGGCTCCAGATGATACTAATACCAGAATGAAACAAGAATATTTTCATTGTGAAATTTGGTAACTTAGTAGAAACATAAATCCATTTTATCTCATTTTAATATTATAAATAAGAATTCAGAATCAAAGAAAAAATTATAAATTACAAATTTCCAACAACTAAGGAATGCCTAAATAAATTAGGGAATATTAATTTAATGGAATTCTATAATATAATTAAGATTGGCAAGTATGAGAAACACAAAGAATTCAGCAATGTCTTGTTGAAATAATGCAAAAGGATAAAGCAGAACTAGAATGCTATAACATAGACTGATTATTATGATATGAAGAAAAATGAATGACAAGGAATGGTCAAAACATTCTGATAGGGACCTAGAAGGAATAACTCAAAATATGTTCTGATACCTTAAGAATTGAAATTAACTTAAGTTTAAATAGTTATTAAGCAAATTTAGTTATGAATACATTTTTAATAATTATAAAAAACAAATCTCAATAGTTCCCATGATGTACTGCAATGTCTACTATTCCTTAGTTCAAAGGTCTCTAAGCAAGTGCAAATCATTTTGATGCTGAATTAAATAATAGTGTAGACCAGTGGTTCTCAACCTTTCTAATGCTTTGACTCCACAATACAGTTCCTCATGTTGCAGTGACCCCAAACCAAAAAATTATTTTGGTGGCTACTTCAAAACTGTAATTTTGCTACAGTTATGATTCGGAATGTAAATTGAGAGGTTGAGAACTGCTGGTGTAGAGCAACTGTAGGAAAGAGAGGTGCTAGAAGACCAATGGAGACAGATAATAGCAAAAGACAATTCTAGATGACCAGTGAAGACAGACAATGTCAAAGAGAGATGGTAACTGCTATACCCTCTGGCTATTCCCAAATCCTCATTAGATAGAAAAGCTAAAAACTCTTAAGATTTAAAATTACATTTAAAAAGACATATCCACCTAGCATGAACATTTCATTTATTTTTTCTCTTGGGAAATATCCAACTCCCAATTTAGGTGGGAGTCAGTGAAGTGAATCTAGATATACAATTTCCCTCTCATCCCTACACTCTTAATGAGAAGCAAAATGTTTACAATCTGCCTCTCTTTCCCTGACTGGTCTCATTCTCAGATAAAACCACTGAATCAAATGTATAAATATTGGCAGCTTCCAGGGTTGTGTTTCATCATGAGCCTAACGGGCATGGCAAAGAGTTTGCAAGCTTTTCCAAGTGAGCCTAGAGGGGCTTGTTTGGCAGAGTTCGAATCTCTGGTGAACAGCTGGCTGAAGCACTACTTAAAATAAATGTTAAATAAATTCTGACTTATTTAGAAATATGTGTCTGACTTTTCTAGCACCCAGTGTCTTTGTACCCACAACTGCTATGTAAATGTCCACACATCAAAAAATATCAGATCATAGTGCAAGGCATTCATTTACTCCTACTTGTTTAGCAAATCCTCATGATCTTGAGGATGCAAACTGGGTACACATAAACCCTTGCAATGCCCAACAATTGACACTTGCTTGAAAGACTGGTATTTTAGGATCTTTGTTTGAGCTATGAAACAAAAAAGCCATCATATTTATTGCTATGTTAAGCTTCAAAAAGAAGTGAGGCAAGGAAGCATGTTTTTAAGATCAAAACTATCGATTCTGGCTAAGAAATAACCTATGCAGAATAACACTTTTGAGTATTTTTTCTAATTTGGTGAATCTAATTTGGTGATTAAAAAATATAAGCATACCTGTTTAATTTTTTGCATACAATATATTATATAAATACTACTCTTTCCATTTTTAAACTAGAAAGGAAATAGTTCTATGGACCTCAGATTTGAACTATAAAGAACATACATCATCTAATTGACTCCCAGTCTTAGAAATGAAAAATCTGAGGCCTAGTAACATGTGCAGAATCAGTATTTGAACCCAGAATTTATGACTCCATATCTAATTATCTTCTCATTGCATCTCAGAGATAAGATGATATAGGTAAAGAAAACCTGAATATGAATCTAAAATGAGCTAATTGCATTAGCATTTAGTGACTAGAAAAAGTCAAATTAAATTAGAAAGATGAGATCAAAGTTCACAATCTCTTCTCACCCTTCATCCTGTTTTCATTTATATTTTTACTTGCACACTGTGAGTATAAGAATTTTCTCTAGCGTTTTTCTTTTCTTCTTATAGTGTATTCCTCTTCCTTTCCCTTTCCACTTTTCTTTGAAGTTCATCATAGAAAAATACTTCTCTTAGACTAGAGAGACTAATTGGACTCTCTCTATAACCCTGAAGATGATAAATTCCAAAGGATACATATATATACTATTTCCCCAAATTAAAATGTACGCAGTTTGTCCTTGTTTAGTCAATTATAATTTGTTCTGCCCAGAAAATTCCATGCAGGATCAGAAAGTGTCATTCACAATTAAACAACCTTCTTCATACTTACATCTTTTTAATTCTTTTGACTCCTATGTTTGAAATTAAAGACTCTAGGCAGCTCTGGACTTTTCATTAGAATGTTTGGAAGTCCTCTATTTCATCAAAAAATCATTATTATAGCTAAATGATTGTACTCCATTTTATTGTATAACTTATTCTTGTTTGTAAGCTTATGTACTTTACTTTCTGGCAAAATGTATTCCAAATCTTTTCTCCTTTATAATGATGGCTGCTAAATAATGTGCATTCCTTACTATGACTCTTTTGTATTGAATTCTTAATTTCTGAATGTTTGTAGTACTTTTTCTTTTACCTATAAACTCTGGATTTTGGTTATAATGTATTGAGAATTTTTTATTTTGAAGTATATTTTGCCTGGTAGATTCTTTCTATTTCCACTTTTCCCTCTGACTCTAAGAGATCTAAGATTTATAAAATATTATATCCAAGTTTTGTTTTTGTCTGATCATGGCTTTCAGATAAAACAATATTTTTTAAACATTTTTTCTCCTCAATTTGTTTTCCAGGTCATTTCCACAAAAGTAAAACCAATGTTTAATATATACATTTTTAATTTTGAGTTCCAAATGCTCTCCCCCTTTCCTTTCCTGCACCTTCCCTGAAATGGTAGGCAATTTGTTAGAAGTTATATATCTGTATCTTTATCTATATAAAATCATAAAAACATATTTCCATTTTAATTATATTTTGAAAGAAAACATAGAACAAAAAGTAAAAAAGCAGTACATTTTCTTCATCTTCATTTATATTTCATCAGTTTTTTCTTTGGAGCTGGATAGCATTTTCCACCATGAGTCTTTTGGAATTGTCTTGGATCATTGTAATTCTAAGAATAGCTAAGCCATTTGCTATTGAGCATTGTATAATACTGCTCTTATTGTGTATAATGTTCTGCTTCAGGTCACTTCACTTTGCATCAGTTTATGTAAGTCTTCCCAATGCTTTTTTCTGAAATCATCCTGCTCATTTCTTATAGAACTATAGTTTTCATTATAGTCAGATACCACAACTTGTTCAGCCATTACCCAGTTGATGGACTTCCCCTCAATTTCTATTGCCACCAAAAAGAATTATTATAAATATTTTTATAAAAATAGTCCCTTTTCCCTTTTTATGGGAGGTTCCATACATCTTCTTATATTGTTTTTATTCTTTTGAATTTTAATATATCTTATTTTATTTCTTCCCTTATGTATCTCTTCTTTTTGTCTCTTCTACGTTTTAAGAAGTTTGTTTTTTGAGTAAAGTTTTGTATTTCTTGTGCCAATCTGTCAATTATCTTTCTAATTCTATCTTTTATAGCTCTCATTTCTTTTTTTTTCCACTGAGTGGTCTCTACTTATTTTTGTGTTTCTGTTTTTTTTAAATTTCTGATAGCATTTTACATGCTAAATGTATAAAATTCTAATGAGACTTGAAATTTTAATTTTAATTCTTATTTAAATGCTTAAATGTAAATTTATGTGTAATGCACAGAAATCCCAAGAGGAAAGAATGTGAGGGAATATTACTTCTGGGGTACAAGAAATCTTGGAACAAGGACCCCTTTGTGAATTGAGAACCATATTTTGAAAAGTTTTATGCTTTACTGGAATTAATTACCAAAGTTCAAGTAGCTTCTATTTATGAAAAGCACTAATTGGGACATGAGAAATTTTGATAAACTCATTCTATTTTTAAGTAACATTTTATTTTGTTCCTCAATTACATGAAAGAAGTTTCCTAAATTTTTACAGTTTAAATATAATTCATGCTTTCCCTATATCTTTACTCCTCTCCCCATCCCTCTTTCCCCCCAGAGATGACACACAATTTAGTTTAGATATTACATGTGTAGTAGTGTAAACCATTTCTCCATATTAGTCATTTATGAAAGGGAAATTAAACAAAAGAGAAGTGAAGAAATAAAGTGAAATATAGTATGTCTTAGTAATCATTCAGATTCTTTCAGTTGTTTCTTTTGAGGCAGATGGTGTTTTTCACTATGAGTCCTTGAGAATTGTCTTGCATCAATGTTTTGCTAAAATAGCTGTCATTCACAATTGTTCCTCATATAATATTACTTTTTACTGTGTTCTGGTTTTGCTCATTTCACCTTGCATCAGTTTATAAAAGTCTTTCCACATTTTTCTGAAACCAATCTTTTCAACATTTCTTTTTTCCCTTTAAAAAAATCCCTATGGGATACAGAGCTGGTATTATTGATATTGCTGGATCAAAGAGTATATACAGTTTTTAAAGCCCTTTTAGCATAGTTCCAAATTGTTCTCCAGAATGGTTGGATCAGTTTACAACTTCAGGAGTTGTGCATTAGTGTCCCAATTTTTCCACATCACTTCCAACATTGATTGATCTAACTTTTTGGGATATTAGTCAATCTGATAGGTGTGAGGAGGTACCTTAGATTTATTTTAATTCATATTTCTCTAAACAAGAATATTTTAGATAATTTTTTCATGTGACTATAGTCTTAATTTCTTCATCTGCAAACTAACTGTTCATATCCTTTAACCATTTATTAATAGGGGGATATTTATCTTCTTATAAATTTGAATCACTTCTCTATATATCTGAGATTCTTGTAAAATTTTTATCCATCATTCTCCTTTTCTTCTAATCTTCATTGCATTGTTTATTTTTCTGTATGTATATGTGTATATGCAGAAAAATTTTCAGTGTTATATAATTAAAGTTATCCAGTTACATATTATTGTTTTTTTTTAATTTCTCATTGGCTCCTAAATTCTTTCCTTATCCATAGATTTGACATATAGACTATTGTATACTCCTCTTATTTGCTAATGGTAACACCTTTTATGTCTAAATCCTGAATCCATTTTAACCTTATCTTGGTATATGGTTTCAGATTTTGATTTATACCCTGTCTCTGCCTTACTTTTATTTTAGTTTTCCCAGCAGTTTTTGTCAAATACTGATTTCTTGTCCCCAAAGTTAGATCTTTTGGTTTATCAAACATTAAATAACTACAGTCATTTGCTATTATATATTGTGTACCTAATCTACTCCACTGATCTATTGCTCCATTTCTTTGCCTGTAATAGATTGATTTGATGATTGTAGCTTCATACTACAATTTAAGATCTGGTACTTCTAGGTCACTTTCTTTTGATTTTTTCCCTCAATTCCCTTGATATTCTTGATCTTTTGTTCTTTCAGATGAATTTTGCTATTTTTTAGCTCTATAAAATAATTTTAGGCAGTTCAGTTGATATGACATTTAATGAATAGATTAATTTAGGCTATATTGCATCTTATTATGTTGGCTCAGCTAACTCATGATCAATTAATATTTTTTCAAGTGTAATTATTTGATTGAAAAATATTTCATAACTAGGTTCATATATATTCTAAATTTTTGCTAAAGTTGTTAATTATTTCAATTAGTGTTTAAGACGAGTCTTTAGGGTTCTCTAAGTATATCATCATATTATTTTCAAAGAGTGATAATTTTATTTATTTATTGCTTATTCAAATTTCTTTAATTTCTTTTTCTTCTCATTGACATATCTAGTATTTCTAATACAATACCAAACAATAATTGTAACAATAAGCTTTCTTTCCTCACTGCTGATATTATTGGGAAGGAATCAAGTTTTTTTTCATTACAGATGTTTGTTGTTTTTAAGAGAGATATTATTCATCATTTTAAGGAAATCTCCATTGATTCCTATGTTCTCTAGTGTTTCTTTTTAAGGAATGAATGTTGTATTTTGTAAAATGTTTTTTTCTGCATATGAGATAATTATATGATTTCTGTTGCTTTTGTTATTGATGTAATCAATTCTGCTAATTGTTTTCCTAATATTGAACCAACTCTGCATTCCTGATATAAATCCCACCTGTTCATATTGTTGTAATATTACTAGTACTTTATTTAAAATGTTTGCATCAACATTCAACATGAATCTGTAGTTTTATTTCTCTGTTTTTTGTTGTTCCTGGTTTAGTTATAAATACCATATTTGTCTTGTAAAAGACATTTACCTTCTTTAGCTTTTTCCCCCCAAAACATTTTGTACACTATCAAGATTAATTGTCCTTTGAATGTTTGGTAGAATTCATTTGTGAATACATCTGGCCTTAGGGATTTCATTGATGGCTTATTCAATTTATTTTTCTAATATGGAATTGTTTAAATGTTATATTTTTCTCTTCTGTTTAGGAAATTTGTATTTTTTAAAACATTCACCTATCTCACTTAGATTGTCAGATTTGTTTGTATATTAATGGGTAAATTAACTTCCAATAATCATCTTAATATTTTCTTCATTAGTAGTGCATTCACCCTTTCCATTTTCAATACTGGTAATTTGGTTTTCTTCTTTCCTTTTTAAAATCAATTTAAACAGTGACTTATTGATTTAATTTTATTTATCATAAAACCAGCTTCTAGTGTCATTTATTAGTTTGTCTTCTTACTGTCAACTTTATTAAACTTGCCTCAGATTTTAGAAATTAACAGACTGATGTTTAATTGGGGTTTTTAAAATTTCCTTTTTTTTAATTTGCATGCCCAATTCATTAATCTGCTCTTTATTTTATTGATGTTAGCAATTAGAGATATAAAATTACCCCTAAGCACTGTTTTAGCTGTTTCCTATAAATTTTAGCATGTTATCTCATTACTGTCATTCTCCATAATAAAATGATTGTTTCTATGATTGTTCTTTGACCCACTTATTCTTTTTTAATGAAGAAAACCTCTACTTGCTGTCATAGAATTGATATTAAGTATAGATTCCAAAACAGAAGAGCACATGAAGCTAGGAAATTGGGGTTAAGTGACTTCTCCAGGGTTACAAAGGTAGGAAGTGTCTATGTCAATACTTGAACCCAGAACCTCTAGTTTCTAGACCTAGTTCTCAATCCACTAAATCGCCTACCTTTCTCAAAAAAACATATTGTTTAGAATTAGATTATTGAGTTTCTAATCAATTCTTAAAAACAAAAAACAAACCCCAAAATCCTTTACCTTCTGTCTTAGAATCAATACTGGGTTTTGGTTCCTAGGCAGAAGAAGAGAAGAACAGTAAAGGTTAGGCAATGGAGGTTAATTGACTTTCCCAGGGTCACACAGCTAGGATGCATCTAAGGCCAGATTTGAATGCAGGCTCTCCCATATCTAAACCTGAATCTCAATTCACTGAGCCACCTACTCAACTCCTCCAGTTAATTCTTAATTTTTCCTTCCATGGACCTTTATTTAATGCAATTTTTATTGCAATGTGATCTATAAAGAATGCATTTAATATTAGTTTTTTACATATGATTAAGATATTTTATGCCCTACTAAATGGCCAGTTTCTGGGTAGATGCCATGCACTGTTGAATAGAAAGTATGTTATTTTCTATTCTCATTTAATGTTCTGCAAAGATCTGTTATATGTACTTTTTCTAAAATTTTATTCACATCCTTATTTAATTTTAGCTTGTTTGCTAAAGCTTATTTATTTATTTTTTGTTACATTGATCTAGTTCTGAGAAGAGGATAAGGTCCCCCATTAGGATATATTGCTCATATCCTCCTATAACTGATTAAACTTTTCATTAAAATTGATTGCTATATCCTTCAAAACATAAATTTTAGTATTAATATTACTATTGTCTGTGATACCTTTAAGCTAGATAAAATTTCCTTGTCTCTTTTGATTAAATCTGTTTTTACTTTAGCTTTTTGAGATCATGATTGCTACTCTTATTGTGTTTTGTTTTGTTTTCCTTCAGCTGAAGCATAATAGATTCTGCTCCTGAACTTTTATCATTGCTCTGTATATATCTGTGTGATTCAAATGTGTATTTTAGGATTCTGTTTTTCAATCTACTTTGGGTGAGTTCATCCTATTCATATTTACAGTTTTAATAATTAACTGTGTGTTTCCCAGCCTCCTATCTTTCCTATTTCTTCTTCCCCCCACCCTTGCTCTTCTTGTTTTTGTTCTCCTCCTCCTTTTCCTCTTCCTCCTTCTTCTTCCACCATGTCCCTCTTCAGAAGTCTTTTACTTCTGACTATGATCTCCCCCAATCTGTCTTCCCTTTTATAAGTCCCCCCCCCTTATCTTTGCCCTGTCCTTTTTTACTTTTCTTTAGGCTATAATAGATTTCTACATCTAACTAACTGTGTGTTTTTCCCTCTTTGAGCCACATCTGATATGAGTAATTTTCAAGAGTTTCTTGACACACCCACCTTCTTTTCCTCCATTGTAATAGCCCTTTGGAGCCTCCTTTTTGTGGGATAATTAATCCCATTCTCTCTTTCCCTTTCCTCTTCTCCCAGTGCAATTTTCTTCTTTAATTTTGTTTTTCTTGGATATGATCCTATTAGAGGCAATTCACCCCTATGTCCTTTATCTAGATACATTCCTTCTAATTGCCCTAATACTGACAAATTTCACAGGAGTTATAGGTAGTAGCTCCTTTCATAAGAAACTACAAAAATTAATAATTTAATTTAATAGCTTACATTTCCTCTTTCCTATTTACCTTCTCATCCTTCTCTTGAATTTTCTGTTTTAATGTCAAATTTCCAATGTAGCGCTGGTCTTTTCATAATGAATTCTTGAAAGTTCTCAATTTTATTAAATATCAATTTTTCCTTAAAAGATTATGCTGAGTTTTTCTGGGTAGTTTTATGGAGAAATAGTTCCCATTTGCCAAATTATAATTTTTGAAAATTATTTTCATCAGTGAGTTTATGCTTCTCTTTTCCCATTTGAATAGTTTTGCTTTTTATTTCTTTCATCATTTTTTATTCCAAATTTTACAAAACCAAATAATAAGCATTTCCATATATAAAGAAAAAGAAGATGGTACAAAAATGAAACCACAAATCTCTTTTATGTTTAGCTTACTTTTCTTCATATCTATATAATAAATCCTATCCACAAGTATACAAGCCCCTCTCCACTCTCCTTGCATCACACAGAAGGTATTGCTGGGGAGGCCAACACGTACCATAAAGTAAGTCTTTCATATTTCACCTTTCAGTTCATTTTCTGGAGTACACAGTCAGTTTATTCTTTCAGCATTAAATCTGTAGCCATGTACAATGTTCCGAATCTACTCATTTCACTATTCATTATCTTGTGTGGTTCTTTGAAAGATTTTTTAATCAGCCTGTTCATTGCTTCTTATACCATCACAATAATATACCTCAATTTGTTTAGCCATTTCCCAAATGATGATCATCACCTCACTTTCCAATTCTTTGCCATTTGCCATCACAAAGAGATCTGCTTTAAATGTTTTAGAACATGTGAGTCCTTTTCCTTTTCCCCTGATCTCCCTGGGAAACATACCTAGCAATGTTACTGCTAAGGCTAAAAGTATATATATTCATAACATTCTGGTTGTAATTCCAAATTACCCTTCAGAATGGTTGGATAAGTTCACAGCTCAACCATAATGACCTTTTGTCATTTTAACTAGGGTTTGAGGTAATATTTCAGAGTTGTTTTGGTTTGAATTTTTTCAATCATTAATGAGTAAGAGCTATTTTCATATACCTTTATATGGTTTTGATTTCTTCATCTGAAAATAGTCTATCTACATCTTTTGCTTCTTTATCAATTAGAAGATGGCTCTTATTCTTATAAATTTGACAAATTTGTCTATGCATTTTAGATATGAGACCTCTGAGAGGCTGGCTATAAAAGTGTTTCCTTAATGTGTTTGCATTCTTTTAAAATTTAACAGTATTTGTTTAGTTTGTACAAACTTCTTTATTTAATGTACTCATAATTATTTATTTTACATTTCATTATACTCATCATCTCCCAAGTTACATTCCTTTTCATAAATGTGATATATAGTATGATCCCTGTTTCTCTAATGCACTTATATTTCCTTTTATGTCTAGATCAGGTATTCATTTTAATCTTTAGTAAATGATCTAAGATATTGGTTTATATCTAGTTTCTGCCAAACTAGCTTCCAGTGGTCTCAGTAATTTTTAACAAATAGTGATTTATTTTCTTCAAAACCGGGTTCTATGTCCCCCGCTCCCCGTTTTGCTTTTTATTGACTTGTTTTCTTCAGTATATTTTTGTACCTTCTTTTCCATTAGGCCAATTCTACTTTTTAAGAAGGTTTGACTTTGGGAAATTTTTGGATATCATGGTTTTCCTGCATTACTCTCATTTCCCCCAGTTTTTATTCTAAATTTCTTATTTAATTTTTAAAGTATTTTTAGAGATTTTCCATGAGATCTCTTTGGGCCCAAGACTAACACATTTTTCTCTGATGCTTCATGTGAAGACATTTTGTCAGTGTCATCCTCTTCTATGATTGTGTCTTGATCTTTCCTGTCACCATAGAAATTATCTAGGATTATATTATTTTGGGGGTCATTTTTATTAATTTATTGTGTTTTTTTTTTCTGTAGAGTAGAGCTCTATTTTTAAATTGGAGAAAGCTGTCCCACATTTCTTGTGCTTAGGCTTGGGGCTTTGCTTTTGGTTTGTACCAACTTTCAGGATCTAGCTGCTAGCTTACATTAATATGTCATGTGACTTGTGCTGCTGCCTTGCACTAGTGGAAGACATCACTACTTCCTTGTATTGAAGGTAGTATCACTTCTGAATAGCTCCATGAGCAGAGATGCACTGCTGGCCAGTCCAATGGGTAGAGTTTTACAGGAGGTTTGCATCATGTTGGAGCCTCACTGATAAAGTGATAGGGTCTAACATGGCCCACTGGGGTTTTTGTTGCTACTCACCTGGACTTCTCTCCCCTCAACCCCCCTTTCTAATGAGACAGACTTCTTGTACTCATCTTCTAGGCTGCTCTGGTACAGTAAGTTGATACTCTCCTCCAAAATTTGGTATGTGGTTTTTGTTTTCAGTTATATGAAAAAGATTTTCAGAGGACTTAGCAGGTTTCTGATATCACTCTACCTTTTAAGTACTGGACATCCTCTTTCACTTAATTTATAAGAATATTTTATTGTTTTTTAAAAAAACAACTTTTGTTTCATCTCATCTAGGAAAGTTGTAGTTGGATTTGTAACCAAGCTGCATTTCTTTGAGTCTTTTATTGTAGATGTTTTGGAGTAATTCTCTTCATCTAGGTTTTGTCTTAAATATCCTAACTAGTATCATAGCTGTATAATGTGTTTTTTCTCCTTTTTTATTCTTATTCTTCTACACTCTTTCCTACACTTAGATTTTATTTAGAAAAAAATCTTGTATTCTTCTGGAGGAAATCTCTGAATTGATCTTATTTTTTATTTCTTGGAAGTATTTAATGTAATGTTATTCTAGTATTTCAGAAACAACTAAGGCTGGAAGCCTTAATAAATGAGACAAGTAGTTGGTTTTATGGGGGGGGGGGAAGGCAACAAAATAGAAAAAAATCAGTTAATTTGATTTTTAAAAAGAGGGAAGAAAATATTTTGCTTTTTAACAAAACTGATCACTTGCAAATACAATACTTGGTACATAATCAAGAATATATATAATGGCATGTATACAGACTAAAATATATACATATGCATATATATAACTATATGAAAATACATAGTATTATTTATTCATATGTAGCAAATGTATTTATATGGTACATGTTATGTGCTATATGATAAATATAAATTTTAAATAATATATGTAATATATTATATATAGTAATTTTATACTATCATAATATATTATTAATTATTGATGTGTGCTTAGATTTACCTCCTTTGGCAAAGATTTCTAGTTATTTTTCATTGTTATATATATAATGTAATATATTTAAATAATATATGTAATATATTATATATAGTAATTTTATACTATCATAATATATTATTAATTATTGATGTGTGCTTAGATTTACCTCCTTTGGCAAAGATTTCTAGTTATTTTTCATTGTTATCATATTTGGTGCATTTATGTGTAGTCATTTGAAGTCATAAATTTTATTGCTAATTCCTTTTTTTAGATTTTTGGCTCATAGGAATTTCCAACATGATTGTTCTTGAATTGGAGGTACTCCATATTGGATTTTGCTTGGTCTTCAGAAGTAAAAAATTTCCCCATCTCTCTAACTTTTCGGTTACAGTTAGTCATGAAAGATCAGTTGGAGAATTCAATTGTTAACGTAGCATTTGTCTTCTATAGAGCCCCTAAAAAATTTAAAAACTTCATGAAGTCAAGTTTTCAAGATCTCCTACACCATAATGCTGGGAGTTTATCTTGACAATGTTTTCATTTCCTTCAAGGAACCCAAATAGCTTGTCAAATTGACCTAGGAAGCACTTTAGCACCTATGGTAACTCTGGTTCTTTGCTAAATTGGAGAAGTGCCAGTTCCAAGAGGAGCTAGAATTACTCTAGTGCAAAACAGATAAAAAAAGATTATTTGTGGATTCACATGAGGTGGAGGTAAAACTAGAATATGTAATCCTCATATTGACAATAGACCTGCAATTTTTTTCTTCTTTTTTAATTTAAAATTTTAAAATTTATTTTTTGGTTACATTTTGAGTTATAAGTTGTCTCCCTTCCTCCCTCCAAATTCCATATTAGAAAAGGCCAAATTTTTGACATAAATACATATGAAACCAAATCATATATGAAGCTATACATTATATATTTTCATATATCATTTCTTCCTCCAGAAGTGGATAGCATCTTCCTTCATAAGCATTTTGTAGTTGATTTTTAATATTCCTATTACTCAGAATAACTTAGTCATTAAAAGTCACTCTTTGAACAACATTGTTGTCACTGATACAATGTTCTCTTGGTTCTGCTCTTTTCACAATTCACTATTTCTTGAAAATCTTTCCATGTTTTTCTAAAATTGACCTATTGATCATTTTTGCAGCACAGTAGTATTTTTTATTTATTTCAATTTATTTTTATTTTTTAAATTTATTTAGAATATTTTTCCATGGTTACATGACTCATGATTTTTCCCCTTCCTTTCCCCTCCCCCTCCTGGAGCTGACAAGCAGTTCCACTGGATTATACATGTATCATTGTTTAAAACCTATTTGCATGTCATTCATATTTGAAATAGAATGAACTTTTAACACAAAACATAACTATCAAACCATGTGATCAATCATATGTTTTCCTTCTTCATTTCTGTTTCCACAGTTCTTTCTCTGGATATGGATAGCATTCTTTCTTATAAGTTCTGCAGGATTGTCCTGGGTCATTGCATTACTGCTAGTAGAAAAGTCTGCTATATTCAATTGTGCCACAGTACATCAGTCACTGTGTAAAAGGTTCTCCTGGTTCTGCTCCTTTCACTCTGCATCAATTTCTGGAGGTCATTTCAGTTCACATGGAATTCCTCCAGTTCATCATTCCTTTTAGCACAATAGTATTCCAACACCAACAGACACCACAATTTGTTCAGCCATTCCCCAATCAAAGGGCATCCCCTAATTTTCCAATTTTTTTGCCACCACAACAAGTGCAGCTATAAATATTTTTGTACAAGTATTTTTTCCTTATTATATATTTGGAGTACAAACCCAGCAGTGGTATGGATGGGTCAAAGGGCAGGCATTCTTTTTTAGTCCTTTGGGCATAGTTCCAAATTTTCCTCCAGAATTGTTGGACCAATTTACAACTCCACCAGCCCCGCATTAGTATCCCAATTTTGCCACATCCCCTCCAACATCACTTTCCTTTGCTGACACATTGACCAGTCTGCTAGGTGTAAGGCGGTACCTCAATGTCCCTTTACTTTGTGTTACTCTAATTAGGAGGGTTTTAGAATTCCTTTTCATTATTGATAGTTTTGATTTCTTCATGTGAAAACTGCCTATTCATGTCCCTTGATCATTTATGGATTGGAGAATGGTTTGATTTTTGTAAATTTCACTTAGTTCCTTAATTATTTGGGAAATTAAACTTTTGTCAAGAGAGTTTTGTTATAAAAATGCTTTCCCAGTTTGTTGCTTTCCTCTAATGTTGGTTGCATTGGTTTTTTTTTGTACAAACCCTTTTAAAATTGATATAATCCTAGTCATTCATTTTAAATTTTGTGATGTTCTCTATCTTTTGGTGGGCCTTAAATTCCTTCCTTTCCCATAGATCTGACAGGTAAACTATACTATGTTTATCAAATTTATTTGTGATTTCAGTCTTTATATTTAAGTAATTTACCCATTTTGAATTTATCTTGGTATAAGGTGAAAGATGTTGATCTAAACCTAGTTTTTCACATACTGTTTTCTAATTTTCCCAACAGTTTTTGTCAAATATATAGTGATTTCTCATCCCCAACTCTGGGATCTTTGAGTTTATGTAATACTAGCTTGCTAAGGTCACTTATCCCAAGTCTGTTCTATTGATGCTCCCTTCCATCTTTTAGCCAGTACCATATTATTTTGATGACCACTGCTTTGTAGTACAGTTTAAGATCTGGTATTGCTAGGCCCCCATCCTTCACACTTTTTTCATTATTTCCCCTGATATTCTTCATCTTTTGTTCTTCCAGATGAACTTTGGTATAATTTTTTTCAAATTCTATAAAAAAGTCTCTTTTTTATTTGATGGGTATGGCACTGAATAAGTAGATTAATTTGGGTAAGATAATAATTTTTATTATATTAGCTTGTCCTACCAATGAGCAATTAATGGTTTTCCAATTATTTAGATTTAGTTTTAATTTTGTGAAAAGTGTTATATAGTTGTGTTCATACAATTATTCCTGTGTTTGTTTTGGTATAATGACTCCTAAATATTTTGTAATGTCTAGGATGATTTTAAATGGAATTTCTCTTTCTAACTCCTGCTGCTGATTTATTGGAAATATATAAAAATGCTGATGATTTATGCTGGTTTATTTTGAATCCTGCAACTTTGCTGAAGTTATTATTTCCAATAGTCTTTTAGTTGATTTTCTGTGATTTTTTAAAGTATAACATCATATCATCTGCAAAGAGTAATAGTTTAATTTCCTTGTTGCTTACTTTAATCTTCAATTTCTTTTTCTTCTCTAATTACAATCACTAATGTTTCTAGAACAACATTAAATAATAGAGGTGATAATGGGCATCTTTTCTCCATTCTAGATCTTATTGGGAAGTCTACTAAATTGTTGCCATTGCAGATGATACTTGCTGATGGTTTTAAATATAAACTGTTCATTATTTTCAGGAATGGTCCTCCTATTCCTATACTTTCTAGTATTTTTAATAGGAATGAGTGTTGTATTTTGTCAAAGGCTTTTTCTGCATCTAAATATTCATTTAATTTCTGTTGGTTTGATTTTCGATATGGTTAATTATGTGGATAGTTTTCCTAATATTAAACCCTCCTTGCATTCCTGTTATAAATCCCACCTGATATAGCTAATAATCCTCATGATAACTTGCTGGAGTCTTTTTGGTACTATTCTATTTAAGATTTTTTCATCTATATTCATTAAGAATATCGGTCTCTAGTTTTCTTTCTCTGTTTTTGGTCTGTCTGGCTTTGGAATCATTACCCTATTTGTGTCATAAAAAGAATTTGGTAAAACTCCTTCTTTGATTATTTTGTCAAATAGTTGTTTTTATTGGGATTAGTTTATATTATTGGGATACTATTGATTTGATTGTCTTCTTTTTTTAATTAGATTAACCAGTTCTTTATCTATTTTATTTGTTATTTTTAAGTACCAGCTCCTTGTCTTATTTATTAGTTCAATAGTTCTTTTGCTTTCAATTTTATTAATTTTCCCCTTAATTTTTAGAATTTCTAGTTTAGTTTTATCTGGGGATTTCTAATTTGTTCTTTTTCTAATTTTTTAAATTGCAAGCTCAATTCATTGATCTTCTCAATCTCTGTTTTATTCATATAAGTACTCTGAGATATTCATTTCCCCTAACTACTGCTTTGGCTGTATCCTATGGGTTTTGATAGGTACTCATTGTTATTCTCTTTAATAAAGCCCATAATTACTTCTATGATTTCTTCTTTGACCCACCAGTTTTGAAGAATTAAATTATTCAGTTTCCAATTAATTTTAAATGTGCCTTTCTGTGGACCCTTGTTAATTATAATTTTATCACATTATGATCTTAAAAAGTGGCATTTATTATTTCTGTTTTCTGCATTTGTTTGCAATATTTCTATGCCCTAGTACATGGTTGGGCTTTGAATATGTACCATTTATTGCTGAGAAGAAGGTATATTCCTTTTTATCCTTGTTCAGTTTTCTCCAGATATCTATTAACTCTAATGTTTTTAGCATTTCATTTACTTCCCTTACATCTTTATTATTTATTTTTTTGGTATGATTTATCCAGTTTTGAAAGAGGAAGTTTGAGGTTCCTCCACTATTATGGTCTTGCTATCTATTTCCTCTTTGAGCTCCTTTAATTTTTTCCTTTAGAAATCTAGGTGGTATACTATTTGGTGCATAAATCTTTACTTTTGATATTACTTTATTATTTATAATACCATTCAGTTATCCCCGTTAGATCCTGTTTTATTCCCCTTCATTCTGTTACTCCTCACCAGTATTTTGATTTTTGTCACCCCACCACCACTTCCTTCTTCTTTTAAATATCCCCTTCTTCCCTTGTCTTGTTCGCCTTCTCCTTATCTGTAGGGCTAGAGAATTCTATACCACACTGAGTATACTCTGTGAAGATTGTATTTAGCTATCTCCTGATTATAACAATGAATATACTTAGCTCTTTCTTTATTGTGAAGATCAAATTATAATCTCTTGATTGTAACAAAGAAGGTATGTAGCTCTTCCTTTATAGTGAAGCTAGAATTGTAAGCTACAATCTATTATTAGATTTTAAATACAAAAACGTGTTAAGTAACTACAAAAGGTGAACTTAACAAAAGAGGATTTAAGTAACCCAAAAAGATATAATCTAACCAAAGAAGATGAGAACTAAAGAATAGATAGTCCTGGAGAAAAGCATCTGCTGTGATTGGTAGACATGAACATTTAGGAGAGGTGACACAAGAGAAAAAGGTCTTTAAATAGAGGGGGAAAAGGCTGAAGAAGGATCATTTGATTTGGATTCAGACAGTGAGTCACCCAGGCTTGGAGTGAAGGATTAGTCACTTGGAGCTGAAGGGAAGATGGACATTAGGATTCAGACAGTCAGACTGAGTTGGACTGGAGGAACTCATACTCCTGGAGGAACTTGTGCAGGAGACATCAGACTGCTTTCTTTAAAACTGTCACCATTGGTGAGTGAAAAGCTGACTTAGTCACCCTGCCTTCCTGGAGGTTTGAAGCCTCCAGATAAGGCCCATCTTCTTGAGACCCTTTTCCCCTGGCTGGGGCTGGCTTAGAAATTCTAACTGATATCATAAGAAGCCAGAGTTCTCTCTCTCTCTCTCTCTCTCTCTCTCTCTCTCTCTCTCTCTCTCTCTGTCTGTCTGTCTCTCTCTCTCTCTCTCTCTCTCTCTCTCTCTCTCTCTCTCTCTCTCTCTCTGTCTCTCTCTCTCTCTGTCTCTGTCTCTCTCTCTGTCTCTGTCTCTCTCTCTGTCTCTCTCTCTCTCTGTCTCTCTCTCTCTGTCTCTCTCTGTCTCTCTCTGTCTCTCTCTGTCTCTGTCTCTGTCTCTCTGTCTCTGTCTCTGTCTCTGTCTCTGTCTCTCTCTCTCTCTCTCTCTCTCTCTCTCTCTCTCTCTCTCTCTCTCTCTCTCTCTCTCTCTCCCTCTCTCCTTAATATCTTCCTTCTATTGTAAATAAACTACCATAAATTCTATTTACTTTAGTAATTCATTTTGGGATTTAGAAATTAAATCCCTGGTGACCACTTAAATAATATATTTCAGAGTCCAACCACAATTAAATTTAACAACAAATTTTTTTCCTCTCTTATCCAATTACAATGAGAGTAAAGCTTAAGCATTGCCCATCACCACCCTTAACCTCCCCTCTTGGTATTTATTTTTTTCACATCTTCATGTTGTATAATTTACCCCATTCTATCTCTCCCTTCTCTTTTCTCTCAGCGAAGCCCTCTCTCAGTCCTTGATTGATATTTTACATGTAATTCATATGGACACATATCATATCATACATACATATTGTTCCATATCATCACATTTACATATTGTAACAAATTAGTTTCTCTACAAAAATATTATATTTTTAAAGGTTTATTAAGATTATTAAAAATCAAAGAAATAAAGAAATGAAAAATAAGAACAGCACATGCACATGTCTAAGGCTGAATAGCCCATTCACAGCCACTTACTCTACATCTTGAGAGACACATGTGCTTAGAAGCTGAAGCAGAGAGAGAGCCCAAGTAGGTGGTACAGTCAGTTTAAATACCCATTTTGTTTTCATACTCAGGTGAGATTATAGGGCATTCTGGGAAGTGCCAAGGACTCCTGGGGATTGAAGTCTGAGGTTCAAATCTCCATTTTTACAATATACACCATATTATCATATATCATCATACAGTATATCATTATAATCAATTTACTTATCCACACTCTTTCTGAGTAAATTCCTTTTTCATCTCTACCACTAAGAGTAATTTTTGAGAATTACAGAAATCCTCCTTCCAGGTAGACACATACACATTTTGACCTTAATGAGTCCCTTAAATTTTCTCTTTCTTATTTACCTTTATGGCTCTTTTGTGTCTCATGTTTGGACTTCAGATTTTTTGTATTGGTCTGGCTTATTCCTCAGGAATGCTTGGAAATCTTCTATCTTATTGAATTACCTTTTTTTTCCTTCTGAAAGAATATACTCAGTTAGGAAACTCTGGTTTGTAAACCCAAATATTTTGTCTTCCAGAATATCATATACCATGCCTTTTGATCCTTTAATGGAGAAACTACTAGGTTCTATGTGGTCCTGATTGTAGATCTATGGTATTTGAATGGTCCCTTTCTGGCTGTTTGAAGTATTTTCTCCTTGACTTGGTAGCTCTTGAATTTAGCTATTAGATTCCTATACAATGTCATTTGAGGATTTCTTTATGGAGGTGATCTGTGAATTCTTTCAATTTCAATTTTATTTTCTTATTAGAGGATGTCTGGGCAGTTATCTTTGATAATTTCATGTAAAATAACTTCAGAGGTTTTCTCTTGATCATGGCTTTCAGGTAGTCCAATAATTCTCAAATTGCCTCTCCTGGATCTATTTTCTTGGTCAATTGTTTTTTTTTCAGTAAGGTATTTCATGTTTTTCTTGTTTTTTTTTCATTCCTTTGATTCTTCTTTATTGTTTTTTGATTTCTCATGAAATCATGACTTCCCAGATGGTCATTTCTGATTTTTAAGACCTGGTTTCCCTTTTTCAGTTCTGGTTCTCTTTTTTCAATTGGCCCACTTCTACTTGCATCACTTTCATTTTTTCTTGCATCACTTTCATTTCTCTTCCCCACGTTTTCTCTGCCACTCTTTGGTCTTTTTTTCTGCTATTCCAGACTCTGTCCAACCCATATTTTTTTTTCTTTTGGACTGGGTATGTGTTTCCTTTGCCTTCACTGTCTCCTTCTATGTCTGTAACTTGCTTTTTGTCTCTATGAAATTTTTTTAGATTTAGGTGCTTTTTTTGTTGTTTGCTCATTTTCCCTATCTAATTATAGGTAGGCTCTGTTTTCTGAGAACTTTTTGTACCCTCTTAAACTTTATTACTTCCTTGATGCTATTTTTGGTTTATTGTCTGGGTTGTTACTAATTTACCAGATGTTCTGAGAACTGAGATCTCTGAGAGTCCCCTCCCCCTGCTTACTCAATTGACCCTTAAAATGTTGATAGCTTAAAGACTTTCCTCAGGCTTGGGTGTAAGCTTTTGATCTCACTTTGAAGTTGATTAGTTCAGAGGGCTGATCAAATTCTAGCCCCAGGCATAGTCTTGAGTTTTTGGTCTCACTGTGTTCTTGATTCAATCAAGCACATCCTTGATTTCCCTGTCCTAGAGCTTGTCAGATAATTTTAGGGTTGTGACTTTAAATATAGATTTAAATGGTCACTAAATAAAATTCCCAAGTCAGTCTGGAAATTTATGGTAATTTAATTAATATAGAGGAAAGGAATTTAAGGAGGAAGAAAGAGGATATAGGATTTATCCTGCCTGGCCTATGCCAGGGGGCATTATAAACTCCCTGCCTCTAGGTCTCTGAAGAAGATTAGAGACTTCTGAGTGGAAAAAGTTGGAAAGTAAAGGAGGAAAAAGTTGGAAAGTAAAGGAGGAAAATTCAAACAGAAACTCACCACCAAACTGGACAATACCTTGTAGCCATTCTAAGATGCCAAAAGGCTCAGCACACAACTCTCAGCTAAATCTCCACCACCAATCAGGGAAAGAGAGAGAGAGACTCTCTTGAGAGATGAAAAATCTCAAATATATAGACCTTTCATCCTTGTGTCTCCTCCTCTAAATTTTCACATCTACCAATCACATTAAAGGATTTTTCTCCAGGACTGTCCATACTTTTAGTTCTCATGTTCTTTTATTTGATTATATCTTTAGAGTTACTTAACACTTCTTTGTTAAGTTCACCATTTGTGAGTTACTTGACCTTTTTGTGATTGATTTAACCTTTATAGTTACTTACCACCTTTTTGTATTAGATCTAAAAATGGACTGAGGGTAAAGTTCTATCTTCACTATAAGGTGAGATCTAAGAACCTTCATTGCTCAATCAGGAGATTACAACTTTATCTTCCCCTAAAGTTTGGTCTAAGTAGGGTGGAGTAGTTTTTAAAGTCCACAAGTTCCACCCTTACTTTTGGGCAAAAAGATTGAGGGCAGGAGTGTGGCTCCCCCTGAGAACTGTGTCCTCAACCTAAACTGTGGATTATATCCTCATACCAAGCCAAGACTAGGATTTCTGCCTTTGCTCTGGGTCCACACAGATCAACCCCCTAAAGCCCAGATATCCCTGTGTTGGGAACTTCTATGGACTCTTCCACAGGTTTGAAATTTTAAGAGGTGTGGTTTGGTTTGGGCCACTTTAGTGCAGGCAAGATCTCAAGGTCTGAATATTACCTTGAGCTTAAGTTCAGAACCCGTGAACAGCAAATGTGGGGGCGAGAGCATGTGGTTTGCTCTTGGCTTGCTCTTCGCTCCTTGCTATAGCCTCTTGATGGCTCTACTCCCCTCTCACCTCAGTTCCACAGATAGTTCTGCCTACCTTTTGGGTTTCGCTTTTCTTGAAAGTTGTATCACTTTTCCTCCTTGTTGGTTTTTTCACTCCTATATTCATTTTATAGCAATATTTTAATTTTGTTCAGAAAGGATTTTTGTGGTGATACAGAACTGCTGCTATAGTTAATCCTCCATCTTGGCTCCATCCCTAGATGACACTGCAATAGTTTTTATGTGTTCAAAATGCCATTGATATCCCATCCTAAATTATCCTTTCTAAAAGTCAATCTAAAACACATTCCAAGGTTTTTCATTTCATTTCATTTTCATTCATTTTATTTCACTAGAGTCAGAAGGTGAATTCACTAAGCTCTAGCAAACTTCTCATTTAGCTCAATCCTTGATCTATTCAAAATGTTATAAAAAATCTTAGTGGCCAAAGCATCCACTAATACAATGAGTATTATTTTCTCATAGATAGCACCTTCTTTCCTCAAGCCAATATCCTGTTTATACCTCTTCAAGTTGACTTTAACAAAAATTATATTATATGGGAGAAGAAAGATTGTTTTGAGCCACAGAAATGTTATCTTGAAGGAGGAACCTAATATCCTATTACTATTCTGTAACATAGTTTATGACACAACTCCATATTTAGCATAATGAAGAAAAAAGTAGAAACAGGACATATATAATTATTTCCAGTCTTATTCCCTTCTCAATATAGCCCCAGAATACTCAAAGACTATCCTTGAGAGTTGATACCCAAGAAGAAAATCATATCAACATTTCACATTCTAAGCCAAATTTGTTGAATATATAGGCCTGGCTTCCTCTTTCTAAGGACAACTCAGTTGTATATGTCTGTCCATGAAAAGATTTACTTTCTGCAGCAATAATCTCATTCTGTAATAGAAAGCCAAAAGTAGTGTCTTTTCATCCCTCATTCTGTTAGAATCCCAATCTTCCTTGTTGAGAAAATGGTATTTAAACATGTTGTTAAGGAAATCTGGGTCCAGTGTCCCCATCTGTTTCAAGTTCAGATTCAATAATAGTACTGATTCATTGCAAAGGAAGGAAGTCTGAATGTATGTCAATCGCTAGGGCAGGATCTACAGAAGCTCTTTAATTGAGAGTTAAAGAATCATGTAGTCATTTAACATTGTTTTTTAGGTCTATAAATCTAATAATAATGGCTTACTTTTATACAGTGCTTAATATGTTCCAGGCTCTGTGCTATGCCTTACAACAACTCTACAACATAGATACTATTATTATCTTCATCTTACAAATGAGGAAACTGAGTCAAACAGGTTAAATGACTTGTTCATGGTGACAAAATATTTACTATTCAATTTGAACTCGGGTCTTCTTGACTCCATTACACTCATAATAACTCTGTTCACTAAGTCTACTAGCTTCCACAAAGCTTTAAGCATTTTTAAGACAATCAATTATTTCATATTGCATATAATTATTATACCACCTTTTTCCACTTTAGAGATAAGCTCAACAATTTTTTATCTTTTTAATGTTTCTGACTGTCCCCTCTCCCCATGATCAAATCCAATTAGTTAATAGCTAATAATAATAGATAGCATTTATATAACATTTATTATGTGTCAGGATCTGTGCTACAGTTTACAATTAATATAACCTTTCCCCCTCACAACAATGGTGAGAGTAGATCCTATTATTGTCTCTTTTTATTGATGAGGCATCTAAGGTAAACAGAGGTTAATTGACTTGTCTAGGATTTCATAGTTAATAAGAATCTGAGACTGGATTTTGTAAGGGGGGCAATGGTATTTTTTTATTATAAATGTTGGAGTGGATTATTCAAGAGTAGGGTCACAAGGAATTTAATTAATTTTCATTAATTAAATAATAAATAATATATTTTTATTTATTATATTATAATATATATATTTATTATATTATATTATATTTGTTATATTATTATATTATATATTATATTATTATAAAAAATAAAAAAATAATTAATTAAAAAATCTCCAAAGAGATTTTTTTGCAATTTATTTACAAAATATAGAATGAGTGAAGAAAAGAAGAGAAAGGATAGGGTAAAATATCTAGCCTAAGCACTTAATATTTTGCTATGACCTTTGGCTCAATCTAGGCAGGGGGGTTTAGTCCTTAGCCAGAGAGGACTTGGCTTTTAGCTGAGGATCTGGGAATACAGGGAGTCTTTCTCAAGAGGATAGATCTCTCCTGAGGCTAGTCTGTTCAGAAAATCCAGGAAAGGAGTAAGCTCTTTAACTCACCACGTGCCAGTTCAAAAAAGAGATTTAAGAACAGTCCCACCAAGTACAGGTCTCAGGTCCAGTCAATAGACTCTTCACCAGCCTCCAACTCAAACTCTGAACTCTAGAAGAATTCCAAGTTGTTTCTGAAGATCTCAGAAGATCTCCCCACAGGAAGCTGTAACTCTCTTTTAAAGACACTTTCTTTTGCATCACTTCCTGTGTCTTCCTCTAATTTTATGTCTGCCAATTACAGTTGAAGTTTTGCTGAGGACTGCCCAGGGGGCAGTCAGTTTGATTCTGATTCATCACCCACTATTGCACATGTGGGTCACATAGCTCTCCCACTCAATGATTAAGTGGGATGTTTATACTTTTGGTGATTAAATCTAAAAAATTGTCAGGGGATTTAATTTAATCTTCACAATCAGGGAAGAGCTAATTAATTTCATTTTCATAATCAGGGGAGAGTTAATTTAATCTTTACAATTTCAATATGCATCTTCATGACTAAAGGCAAAGCACTTTATCCACTAAGCATCTCACCAATGCCCTCATAGAAGACAAAAAGAAAAGAGTTCAGGGCAATAGAAAGTAATATTACTAGACTGTTATTGTTTATATTGCATAAAACAATACAGTCTTAATCTTCTACCCTCTACATTTTCAACAATTTTTCAATAATTGGTTATTTCCTTTTCTTATTCATTTCCCCTGTAAAAATTAATCTGCTCTAGGTTTGTTTGCTTGTTTATTTGGCATAAGACCACTTCCTTCTCTGCTCTCCCTTCCTTTTCATCTTGCTCTGTAAATGCCAACCTAGTCCCTGTTTACTTATTTTTATTTCTTTCATTTTATCCTTTTCCTCTTAACATTTCCTTGTATTGCTCAAAATAAAATTGAGGATCATGACCTATCTATTTCCTCTACTTCCATGTTCCCATTTGAGTATCCTTTTCCTGTGGTTTGCTAATTAAGAGAGAGATATTATATACTTCCCATTTTCTTTCTATTCTTTCCCTATGGGGTATTATTTTGACACAAAACCTGAGGTTTTTCCTCTTTATTCATCATTGAACCTTCAAAATGCTAGAATTCCAAATCATGATTTCTTTTCCGTCTATCAGGATGTAATGTGGTTATTGTAATGTAATGTGTTAAAGTGTGTATAGGAAGGAGTGGAACCTTGAGAAGAGAGATGTGGCTTATTTGGTTATTGCCTCAAATGGAAATTCCCAAAGGCAACACTCAATTTGTTTTATCATGTGTCCAAAGACAAGAAGAAATTTCATTACTTGACATATTTGATTATTTTATATTATAGTAGTGATAAATATTTGCCAAAAGACCCCATTAAATGTAATTATATGATCCTTTGCAGAGAAAAGAAAAATTCTATGAAGAATCAAAGACCTTTCAAATGAAGTCAACATATAGTTAGATACATAGTGATTTCAATGCAAAGCAATCTTCCACTTCAAATCTTAGCTTTTATCACAATGATATCTTTTACATATATCTCCTTTCTATTCACAAAGCCACCACCCTAGTCCCTGCCCTTAAATAATAACACTATTAGGCATAACAACATGTACAATATTAATTTCACATAGAAATTAAAATATTTTAATTATATATAAAATATGATTATTGCCTTAATATCGAGACCCCAAAATTTCCTTCATCAATATGACTTACTCAATAATCAGAGAGATGTGGCAGCCAGAGACAGCACCAGTTTATAGAACATTACATTTAGAATTATAAAGAATCATCAAATGAAGAAAGACAGCAAGAAGTAGATGACCTTGAACCTAGAAAGACTAATTTTAAATATCACCTCTGAGCCATGCTAGTTGTATAACAGGTATGTAACCTCTCAGGGTGCCAGACAACTCTCTATTATTATAATTGCAGAGAAGATGCCAATTACCATTGGTACAGGGAATTTCTTAACTTGAGACCCTCTCACAGAAGAAATCATGGATGACATCTTAACACTACATTAAAATAATTTAGCAGAAAATTTAATGAGAAATCCAACTATGAAAAATCAACACTACAGTTATTTAGGAATTTTAAAAAAGGAAGGGCAACAATATATAATAAAATGTAAAAGATCTGCAAAGATTTTTTTAAAACATTATTTTATTTGGTCATTTTCATACATTGTTCATTGGAAACAGATCATTTTCTTTTCCTCCCCCCCCCCCATCCCACCCCTCTGCGACCTCTTCCCTAGCCGATGCGTGATTCGTTTGGGTATCACATGTGTCCTTGCTATGAACCCATTTCCTTGTTGTTGTTGGTATTTGCATTAGGGTGTTCATTTAGCATCTCTCCTCGATCATGTCCCCTCAACCTCTATAGTCAAGCAGTTGCTTTTCCTCAGTGTTTTTACTCCCTCAGTTTGTCCTCTGCTTGAGGATAGTTTTTTTTTTTTCTCATAGATCGCTGCAGGTTGTTCAGGGACATTGTAAAGCCATTACTGGAGAAGTCCATTACGTTCACATGTACCACAATGTGTCAGTCTCTGTGTACAATGTTCTCCTGGTTCTACTCCTCTCATTCTGCATCACTTCCTGGAGGTTGTTCCAGTCTCCATGGAATTCCTCCACTTTATTATTCCTTTTAGCACAATAGTATTCCATCACCAACATATACCACAATTTGTTCAGCCATTCTCCAATTGAAGGGCAGCCCCTCATTTTCCAATTTTTGGCTACCACAAAGGGCTCAGCTATGAATATTCTTGTACAAGTCTTTTTCCTTATTATCTCTTTGGGGTACAAACCCAGCATTGCTATGGCTGGATCAAAGGGCAGACAGTCTTTTATCGCCCTTTGGGCATAGTTGCAAATTGCCCTCCAGAATGGTTGGATCAATTCACAACTCCACCAACAATGCAATAATGTCCCTACTTTGCCACATCTCCTCCAGCATTCATTACTTTCTTTTGCTGTCATGTTGAACAATCTGCAAGGTGTGAGGTGATACCTCAAAGTTGTTTTGATTTGCATCTCTCTGATTAAAAGAATTCTAGAACACTTTTTCATGTGCTTATTAATAGTCTTGATTTCTTTAACTGAAAATTGTCTATTCATGTCCCTTGCCCATTTTTCAATTGGAGAATGGCTTGATTTTTCATACAACTGGTTTAGCTCTTTATAGATTTGAGTAATTAGACCTTTGTCAGAGGTTTTTGTTATGAAGATTGTTTCCCAATTTGTTGTTTTCCGTCTAATTTTAGTTACATTGGTTTTGTTTGTACAAAAACTTTTTAATTTGATGTAGTCAAGATTATTTATTTTGCATTTTGTGACTCTTTCTAAGTCTTGCTTGGTTTTAAAATCTTTCCCTTCCCAAAGTTCTGACATGTATACTATTCTGTGTTCACCTAATTTACTTATAGTTTCCTTCTTTATATTCAAGTCATTCGCCCATTCTGAGTTTATCTTGGTGTAGGGTGTGAGATGTTGATCCAAACCTAATCTCTCCCAAACTGTCTTCCAATTTTCCCAGCAGTTTTTATCAAATACTGGATTTTTGTCCCCAAAGTTGGGGTCTTTGGGTTTGTCAAAGACTGTCTTACTGAGGTCATTTACCCCAAGTCTATTCCACTGATCCTCCTTTCTGTCTCTTAGCCAGTACCAGTTTGTTTTGATGACCGCTGCTTTGTAATATAGTTTGAGATCTGGGACTGCAAGGCCACCTTCCTTTGTATTTTTTTAAATTATTTCCCTGGATATCCTTGATCCTTTATTCTTCCAAATGAACTTTGTTATGGTTTTCTCTAATTCAGTAAAATAGTTTTTTGGTAGTTCAATGGGCATGGCACTAAATAGATAGATAAGTTTGGGTAGGATGGTCATTTTTTTTATGTTAGCTCATCCCACCCATGAGCAATCAATGTTTCTCCAATTGTTTAGATCTAGTTTTAATTGTGTGGACAGTGTTTTGTAGTTGTATTCATATAGTTCCTGTGTTTGTCTCGGCAGATAGATTCCTAAGTATTTTATATTGTCTCGGGTGACTTTAAATGGAATTTTTCTTTCTAATTCCTTTTGCTGAGATTTGTTGGAGATATATAGAAATGCTGTTGACTTATGTGGGTTTATTTTGTATCCTGCAACTTTGCTAAAGTTGTTGATTATTTCGATTAACTTTTTGGTTGATTCTCTGGGATTCTTTAAGTAAATCATCATATCATCTGCAAAGAGTGACAGCTTGGTCTCCTCATTGCCAATTTTAATACCTTCAATTTCTTTTTCTTCTCTAATTACTACTGCTAGTGTTTCTAGTACAATATTAAATAATAGAGGTGATAATGGGCATCCTTGTTTGACTCCTGATCTTATTGGAAAGGCTTCTAGTTCATCCCCATTGCAGATGATGTTTGCTGATGGTTTTAGGTATATACTGTTTATTATTTTTAGGAAAGGCCCTTCTATTCCTATACTTTCTAGTGTTTTCAATAGGTATGGGTGTTGTATTTTGTCAAAGGCTTTTTCTGCATCTATTGAAATAATCATGTGATTTTTGTCGGTTTGCTTGTTTATATGGTCAATTATGTGGATGGTTTTCCTAAAATTGAACCATCCTTGCATTCCTGGAATGAATCCTACATGATCGTAGTGAATAACCCTTGTGATGACTTGCTGGAGTCTTTTTGCTAGTATCCTATTTAAGTTTTTTGCATCTATATTCATTAGGGAGATTGGCCTATAGTTTTCTTTCTCTGTTTTTGACATGCCTGGCTTTGGACTCAGTACCATATTTGTGTCGTAAAAAGAATTTGGTAGAACTCCTTCTTGGCTTTTTCTGTCAAATATTTTGTATAATATTGGGAGTAGTTGTTCTTTGAATGTTTGATAGAATTCATTTGTGAATCCATCTGGATCTGGGGATTTTTTCTTAGGGAGTACTTTGATGGCTTGTTCAATTTCTTTTTCTGATATGGGGTTGTTTAGGTAATTTATTTCTTCTTCTTTTAGTCTAGGCAATTTATATTTTTGTAAGTATTCATCCATATCACTTAGATTGCCATATTTTTGCCACATATTTGGGCATAGTAGTTTTTAATGATTGCCTTGATTTTCTCTTCATTAGAGGTGAGGTCTCCCTTTTCATCTTGGATATTGTCAATTTGGTTTTTTTCTTTCCTTTTTTAAATTAGACTGACTAGTACTTTGTCAATTTTATTTGTTTTTTCAAAGTACCAACTTCTAGTCTTATTTATTAAATCAATAGTTCTTTGACTTTCAATTTTATTAATTTCTCCTTTGATTTTTAGGATCTCTAATTTAGTCTTCATCTGAGGATTTTTAATTTGTTCACGTTCTAGTTTTTTAATTTGCATGCCCAATTCATTGACCTCTGCCCTTCTTAATTTGTTTATATGTGAACTAAAGGATATAAATTTCCCCCTGAGTACTGCTTTGACTACATCCCATAGGTTTTGAAAGGATGTCTCACCATTGTCATTTTCTTCAATGAAGTTATGAATTGTTTCTATGATTTGCTCTTTAACTAGCTGGTTTTGGAGAATCATATTGTTTAATTTCCAATTAATTTTTGATTTATCTATCCATGTACCCTTACTAATTATTATTTTTATTGCACTGTGGTCTGAGAAGATTGCTTTTATTATTTCTGCCCTTTTACACTTGTTTGCAATGATTTTGTGCCCTAGTACATGGTCAATTTTTGTGAATGTACCATGTACTGCTGAAAAGGTGTATTCCTTTTTGTCCCTATTTATTTTTCTCCTTATGTCTACTAACTCTAATTTTTCTAAGATTTCATTTGCTTCTCTCACCTCTTACTTATTTATTTGATTTATCTAGTTTGGATAGGGGAAGGTTCAGATCTCCCACTAGTATAGTTTTTCTATGTATTTAATCCTTAAGCTACTCTAGTTTCTCCTTTAAAAATTTGGATGCTCTGCCATTTGGTGAATACATATTGAGTACAGATATTTCCTCGTTGTCTATACTGCCTTTTATCAGGATGTAATTACCTTTCCTATCTCTTTTAACTAGATTTATTTTTACTTTGGATTTGTCTGATATCATGATTGCTACTCCTGCCTTCTTTTTATTATTTGATGCCCAATAGGTTTGGCCCCATCCTCTTACTTTCACCCTATGCATATCTACCTTCCTCATGTGTGTTTCTTGCAGACAGCATATGGTAGGGTTTTGGATTCTAATCCACTCTGCTATTCACTTGCGTTTTATGGGTGAGTTAATTCCATTCACATTCAGAATTGTGATTACTAGCTGTGTGTTTCCCAGCATTTTGATTTCTACTCCTGGTCCTGCCTTTTCTTCTTTCACTATTTCCTTCTATACCAATGTTTGTTTATAGTCAGCCCCCCCCATTCCCTCCCTTATTTTAGTTCCCTTTCTACCCCACTCCCTTCTTATTCCCTCCCTTATTTTCCCCTGTAGCCTTTTAAAATTTTCCACCCACCCTCTCCCTCCCTTGTTCTGCTTCCCTCCCCCCCCCAGTCCGTTTTTTACCCTTCTACTCCCCTATAGGGCACAAATCTATTCTCTTCCCCAATGGATTCGGTTGTTCTTCCCTCTGTGGGTCAGTTTCAAAGTACATAAGAGTTGAGTATTTCCTGTCTCCAACCTCTTTACCCTTCCAGTGTATCGATGTTCTCCCCCCTCCTGCCATGAGCTTCTTTGTGACATATAAATTTACCCCCATTTGTTTCTTTTCCCATTTCTTTTAGTCATAACCTCTTTTCTTTTTTAGCTCTAGTCATGTATATATATGTATATATACATACACATGTATATGTATTTATGTATGCATATATCTATATATCTATTTATGTCTTGTCCTTTCATCCTATACAGTTTGTCACTGTTCCGTCTGAGTGTAATTCTTCTAGCTGCTCAGGTGATAGCAATAGTTTTTAAGAGTTACCAATGACCTCTTTTCTTATAGGGATACATATCATTTTAACTTATTGAGTCTCTTATATAAAATTTTTGTTGTTGTTTTGTTTGTTTTTTCCCCTCTTTTTAAATTACCTTTTGATGATTCTCTTGAGTTCTGTGGTTGGGAATCAAATTTTCTGTTCAAGTCTGGTCTTTTATTTATGAATGCTTGGAACTCTTCTGTTGTGTTGAATGACCATACTTTCCCCTGTAAGAATATAGTCAGTTTTGATGGGTATTTCATTCTTGGTTGTAGATCTAGTTCCCTTGCTTTCCGGAATACCATATTCCATGCCTTTCAGTCCTTCAGTGTGGATGCAGCCAGATCCTGTGTTAACCTCACCGTGTTTCCATGGTATCTGAATGGCTTCCTCTTGGCAACTTGTAATATCTTTTCTTTCATCTGATTGTCTTTGAATTTGGCTATAACATTTCTTGGTGTTTTCAGTTGGGGATTAAATACAGGAGGTGATCTGTCAAATCTTTCAATTTCCCCTCTTGTTCTAGGATCTCCGGACAGTTTTCCTGGATAATTTCCTCTAGTATTATGTCCAGGCTTTTTTTTTTTGTTGTGGTCTTCTGGTAGTCCAATTATTCTTAAATTGTCTCTTCTTGAACGATTTTCTAAATCGTCTGTTTTGTGAATGAGATGCTTCACATTTTCCTCAATTTTTTCATTATTTTTGTTTTGTTTTATAGTGTCCTGCTGCCTTGTGAGGTCACTTGATTCTAGTTGTATTCTGGTTCTTAAAGATTGGATTTCATCTCTGGCTTTTTGGTCGTCTTTTTCCTTCTGGTCTGATTTTCTTTGAAGATTGTCTTTCATCCTCTTTACCTCATCTTTCATCTCCTTTGCCTCATCTTTCATCTCCTTTTCCTCATTTTCCAGCTGGTTGATTTTAGCTTTCAAGACACTATTTTCTTGTTTTAGTTCAAGTGCCTCTGTTTCCAGATGACTTATTTTAATTTTTAAGTTCTTTTCCCAATTGTCTTTAGCCTCTCTTAGTTGTGTTTTGAGTTCTTCCACAGCCTGTATCCAATTCGCTGGGATTTCTGGTTTATTGTTTGCTGATCTCTTCCCCTCTGTTCCATTTGCTGAGTAGTAGCTGTCTATTGTAGTTTCTTCTTTTTCTGTTGTTTGCTTAAATTCACCCCTTCTTTACTACCTGTATTTGTCTGGCTCTTGTTCCTCTCATTTTCTTTGTTTTTTTGGGGACTTCTATCAGACTCCCCTCTTGGAGCTTTAACAGAAGATCTCTTGGTGTAGTCTCTGGGGGAGGGTTGTTGGGGGTTTGAGCTTCCCTGTCCTTTGGAGGCTTTTGATTGGCTTAAAGTCCAGCAGTCAATGAGGATGGGTGGGGAGCCTGGGCTTCGCTGCGTTCTGGAGACTTTTGGTGGGAGATCTGCAAAGATTTTTTTATAATTTTTTTCATCATTACATTGTGAAAAGTCTCCATAAGTGGACTCAGACATCATGCCCAGGATGTTGGTGTAGAGAAGGTAAGAATGGCAGTAAGGAAAACAAATATGAAAAAATAGAAACAGAGGAGATCTCACTGGCGATAATGCATAAAATCAAATCACAATGAATTTGGAAAAAGAAGATGCTAAATCACTAGAACATAATTGCAGAACATATTATAACAAAAAAAAGTAACAAAGAGAATGTCAATACCTGCCAAACCAAAATATCTTCCTATATACTTTCCTTTCCATCAAAATATCATTATAGGATTATATACTTTGAGCTAGAAGGACCCTTAGAGGTCATCAAGGTCAAGCTCCTCATTTTACATGTTAGGAAAATGAGGCTAAAGATTTTATCCTTTAGAAGGTGACATATTTAAGCTAGATAATAAAAATTTTATGAGACTAATCTAAATATACAGCAATGGCATCGATGGTGAAGTTTTATTTTTTTTTACATTATTTTTTAATTTGGTCAATTTCAAACATTATTCCATGGTTACAAAAATCATTTTTCCCTCCCTCTCCTACCTCACCCCTCCCATAGCCGATGCACAATTCCACTGGGTATTACATGTGTCCTTGATCAGAGCCCATTTCCATGTTGTTGTTGTTTGCATTAGGATGTTCATTTAGCATCTATATCCCCAACCATATCCCCTCAAAACATGTAATCAAGCAGTTGTTTTACTTTGGTGTTTTTACTCCCACAGCTTTTCCTCTGAATGTGGGTAGTGTTCTTTCTCATAGATCCTTTCAAGTTGTTCAGGATCAATGCATTACTACTAGTGGAGAAGTCCATTACCATTGATTGTATCAGTCTCTGTGTACATTGTTCTCCTGGTTCTGCTCCTTTCACTCTGCATCACTTCCTGGAGGTTGTTCCAGTTCCCATGGAATTCCTCCACTTTATTATTCCTTTAAGCACAATAGAATTCCATGACCAATATATACCACAATTTGTTCAACCATTCTCCAATAAAAGGGCATCCTCTCATTTTACAATTTTTTGCCGCCACAAAGAATGCATGTATCAATATTCTTGTACATGTATTTTCCTTATTATTTTGTGGGGTACAAACCCAGCAATGCTATGGCTGGGTCATGTAAACCTTAAAATTTCTAAGACTTATGAATGTTGGAAATTTCCCCATTGGGAAATCTCATACTGGAAAAAATTTCTTACTGATAGTAAGAACTCTATTGGAATGTGAAACCCCTTGGCATGGGAGGATCCTTCTCCCTACCTAAGACTACTTTAGGACAGAAACCTTTTGCTAAACAATGGAAAGGGCTTTGACCTATGCTTAAGCATAGAACAGGAAGTTCTTTGAGTCATGATTGATTTTAGAATTGATACAATAGATACTTGGAATGACAGAACCAGGTCTTGAAACTACAATCTCCACCGTACTCAGAGTAAAAGGATTTAGGAAGGGCTGCAGCAAGGATCAAGATTTAATTATTTGAGAATATGACCTTCAACAGACATGTGCAAAGGGGCAGACCTCTGGGCGGTCCTGGGTTTAAGCTAGAGCCACCATTGGCAAAGGGAAGAGATGGACAGTGATTGGTAGATGTGAGAACTGAGGGGAGGGAACTTAGATGGTTTCCTTAAAGATAGTGGGGTCTGAGGACTGGAGCTTTGGAGAGGTTTTGCTCTGAGAGGTTGTGCTCTGAGAAATTTTTGCTCTGAAGGAGGCTGGAGGTGTAGGCCCCTGAGACTGTTTCTCCATTTTGGTCACGTGAGTGATGGGGACTGATCTCTTTTCTTTGCCACAGCTATCTAAGGGCTTGGACCTTTTGGCCCAGCCTAAACAGAGGGGGTATTTAAGCGCTATTCCCTTCTCTCCCCTTTCTCTCCCTTTCTCTCTCTCTCTCTCTCTCTCTCTCTCTCTCTCTCTCTCTCTCTCTCTCTCTCTCTCTCTCTCTCTCTCTCTCTCTCTCTCTTTCTCTCTCTCTCTCTCTCTCTTTCTCTCTCTCTCTCTCTCTCTCTCTCTCTTTCTCTCTCTCTCTCTCTCTCTCTCTAATACCTTTCTTCCTCCTGTTTGTAATTAAAAACTCCATAAAAGGTTGACTGCTGACTTGAGTTTTCATTTAGGAATTACATAGCTGAATTCCTTGGCGACCTTAAATTAATATATATCAGTCTTTTCAAGTGATTTCCTTGTCACAGTCAAAAGGCAGCCAGTCTTTTAGCGCCCTTTGGTCATAGTTCCAAATTGCCCTCCAGAATGGTTGGATCAATTCACAACTCCATCAGCAGTGCATTAATGTCCCAAATTTGCCACATCCCCTCCAGCATTCATTACTTTCCTTTGCTGTCATGTCAGCCAATCTTCTAGGTGTGAGGTGATACCTCAGAGTTGTTTTGATTTGCATCTCTCTGATTATAAAAGCTTTAGAACACTTTTTCATGAGCTTAGTAATGGTTTTTATTTCGTTGACTGAAAATTGCCTATTTGTGTCCCTTGCCCATTTATTAATTGGAGAATGGCTTGATTCTTTTGTACAATTGATTTAGATCTTTGTAAATTTCAGTAATTAGATGTTTATCAGAGGTTTTTGTTATGAAGATTGTTTCCCAGTTTGTTATTTCCCTTCTGATTTTGGTTACATTGGTTTTATTTGTACAAAAACTTTTTAATTTGAAGTATTCAAAATTATTTATTTTATATTTTGTGACTCTTTCTAAGTCTTACTTGTTTTTAAAATCTTTCCCTTACTAAAGGTCTGACATGTATACTATTCTGTGTTCATATAATTTACTTATAGTTTCCTTTTTTATGTTCAAGTCACTCACCCATTCTGAGTTTATCTTGGTGCAGGGTGTGAGGTGTTGATCCAAACCTTATCTCTCTCACACAGTCTTCCAATTTTCCCAGAAAAATTTTTTTCAAATAGTTGATTTTTGTCCCAAGATCTTTGGCTTGTCATAGACTGCCTTGTTGAGGTTACTTATCCCAAGTCTATTCCATTGATCCTCCTTCCTCTTAGTCAATACCAAATTGTTTTGATGACCACTGCTTTATAGTATAGCTTGAGATCTGGTACTGCAAGGCCACCTTCCTTTGCATTTTTTTCCCCATTATTTCCCTGGATATCCTTGATCTTTTGTTCTTCCAAATGAACTTTGTTATATTTTTTCTAATTTGGTAAAAAAGTTTTTTGGAAGTTTGATGGGTATGGCACTAAATAAATAGACAAATATGGGTAGGATGGTCATTTTTATTATGTTAGCTTATCCTACCCATGAGCAGTTAATGTTTTTCCAATTGCTCAGATCTAGTTTTAGTTGTATGGAAAGTGTTTTGTAGTTGTGTTCATATAGTTCCTGTGTTTGTCTCAGCAGATAGATTCCTAAGTATTTTATATTGTCTAGGGTTATTTTGAGTATAAATAATAAATTCTCTTTCTAATTCCTTTTGCTGAGATTTGTTGGAGATATATAGAAATGTTGATGACTTATGTGGGTTTATTTTGTATCCTGCAACTTTGCTAAAGTTGTTGATTATTTCCACTAGCTTTTTAGTTGATTCTCTAGGATTCTTTAAGTAGACCATCATATCATCTCCAATTATTTTTCTTCTCTAATTGCTACTGGTAGGGTTTCTAGTACAATGTCAAATAATAGAGGTGATAATGCGCATCCTTGTTTCACTCCTTATCTTATTGGGAATGCTTCTAGTTTATCCCCATTGCAGATGATGTTGGCTGATGGTTTTAGATAGATACTGTTTATTATTTTTAGGAAAAACTCTTCTATTCCTATATTTTCTAGTGTTTTTAATAGGAATGAATGTTGTATTTTGTCAAAAGCTTTCCCTGTGTCTATTGAGATGATCATGTGATTTTTGTTGGTTTGCTTGTTGATATGGTCAATTATGTGGATGGTTTTCCTGATATTGAATCAACCTTGCATTCCTGGTATAAATCCTACTAGATCAGAGTGGATAACCCTCCTGATCACTTTCTGGAGTCTTTTTGCTAATATCCTATTTAAGATTGTTGCATCTATGTTCATCAAGGAGATTGGTCTATAGTTTTCTTTCTCTGCTTTTGACATGCCTGGCTTTGGACTCAGTATCCTATTGTGTCATAAAATGAATTTGGCAGAACTCCCTTTTCGCTTATTATGTCAAATTCTTTGTATAGTATTAGCATTAGTTGTTCTTTGAATGTTTGATAGAATTCACTTGTGAATCCATCAGGCCCTGGGGATTTTTTCTTAGGGAGTTCTTTGATGGCCTGTTCAATTTCTTTTTCTGATATGGAATTATTTAAGAATTCTATTTCTTCTTTTGTTAATCTGGGGAGTTTGTATTTTTTGTAAATATTCATCCATATCACCTAGATTGCCATCTTTATTGCCATATGATTGGGCAAAGTAGTTTTTAATGATTGCCTTAATTTCCTATTCACTGGAGGTGAGTTATCCCTTTTCATCTATGATACTGTTAATTTGGTTTTCTTCTTTCCTTTTCTAAAATTAGATTGACCAGTACTTTGTCCATTTTGTTTGTTTTTTCAAAACACCAACTTCTAGTCTTATTTATTAGTTCAATAATTCTATCACTTTCAATTTTATTAATTTCTCCCTTAATTTTTAGGATCTCTAATTTGGTTTTCTTCTGGGTTTTTAAAAATTTGTTTGCTTTCAAGTTTTTTGATTTGCATGTCCAATTCATTGACCTCTGCCCTCCCTAATTTGTTATTATATGCACTCAAGGATATAAAATTTCCCCTAAGTACTGCTTGGCTGCATCCCATAGTGTTTGAAAGAATGTCTCATCATTGTCATTTTCTTCAATGAAATTATTAATTGCTTCTATGATTTATTCTCTAACTAACTGATTTTGGAGAATCATTATGTAATTTCCAATTAATTTTTGATTTGGTTCTCCATGTACCCTTATTGATCATTATTTTTATTACCTTATGATCTGAAAAGGTTGCATTTATTATTTTGGCTTTTCTCCATTTGTATGACATGTTTTTATGACCTAGTACATGGACAATCTTTGTGAATGTACCATGTGCTACTGAAAAGAAGGTGTATTCCTTTTTGTCCCTTTTTATTTTTCTCCATATATCTATTAACTATATTTTTTCTAAGATTTCATTCACATCTTTTAACTCTTTCTTATTTATTTATTTTTATTTGATTTATCTAAATTTGATAGTGGTAGATTCAGGTCTTCAACTAGTATAGTTTTACTATCTATTTCCTCCTTAATTCTACTAGTTTCTCCTATAGAAATTTGGATGCTATACCATTTGGTGCATACATGTTGATTAGTGATATTTCCTCATTGTCTATACTCCCTTTTATCACGATGTATTTAGCCTCCCTATCCCTTTTAATCAGGTCTATTTTTACTTTGATTTTGTCAGATATCATGATTGCAACTCCTGCCTTCTTTCTTTCAGTTGAAGCCCAATAGGTCTTGCTACAACCTTTAATTCTGACCTTGTGAGTATCTACCTGCCTCAGGTGTGTTTCTTGTAGACAATATATGGTAGGATTTTGGATTCTAATCCACTCTCCTATTCATCTACTTTTTATGGGTGAGTTCATCCCATTCACATTCAAAGTTATGATTGTCACTTGTGAATTCCCCAGCATTTTCATATCCTCTCCTAATTTTGTCCTTTCTTCTTTTGCTATATCCTTTTAAACCAGTGGTTTACTTTTAATCAATCCCCCTAATCCCCTCCCTTGATATGCTTCACTTTATTGTCCCTCCCTTTTTGTTCCCTTCTTGGTTTTTTTAGGGTCTGTTAAGTTCCCTCCCCCCTCTCCTTCCCTCCCTGTTTGTACTCCCTCCCCCCTTAGTATTTCCTTCTCACTTACCCTGTAGGATAAGATAGAATTCAAGATCCCAATGGATCTAGATGCTTTTCCCTCTCAGAATTGATTGAGCTGAGAGTAAGGCTTAAGTATTACCTATTAGCACCTTCTTCCTCTCCTTCATATAAGAGTATTTTTCCCCTCACCTTTCCATGTGTATCTTTGTGTGAAAAAGATTATTCTATTTATTTTATTTCTTCAGGTATCTCTTGGTACCATCTTCAATTCCCACACACTATTTTTCTTTTTTTGCATATCATCTTATAGCCCTTAATGCCCCAATCTTTTCCTATGAGTGATTCTTCTAATTACTATAATAATGAATACAATTTTTGAGAGTTACAAATAACATTTTCCCCATATATTAATATATATAATTTGATCTAATTGTAACCCTTCAAAAAGATAGTTAGAATAAAAAAAAATTTTCCCCTTTCCCTCTTTCTTATTTACCTTTTCATGTTTTTCTTGATCTTTGTGTTTGGACATCAACCTTTCCACTTAGTTCTGGTCTTTTCTTTACAAATACTTGGACATCTTCTATTTTTTTGAATGCCCATACTTTCCCCTGGAAGTATATAGTCAGTTTTGATGGATAGCTGAGTCTTGGTTGAAGACTCAGTTCTCTTGCCTTTCTGAATATCATGTTCCAGGCCTTGTTGTCCTTTAGTGTGGAAGCTGTCAGGTATTGTGAGATCCTGATTGGTGCTCCTTGGTATCTGAATTGTCTCTTTTTGGTTTCTTGTAGAATTTTCTCCTTAGCTTGAAAGCTCTGGAACTTGGCAATTACATTCTTGGAAGTTGTCTTTTGGGATTTAGTGTAGAGGGTGTTCTGTGAACTCTTTCAATGTGTATTTTGCCTCTTTGTTCAAGAACATCATGGCATTTTTCTTGGATGATTTCTTGTAGTATGATGCCACAATTTCTGTTTATTTCTGGCTTTTGAGGTAGACCAATGATTCTCAAATTGTCTCTCCTTCCTCTGTTTTCCTGTAGTCACAGTGTCAGTGAGATATTTCATGTTTTCTTCTTTTTTGTCAATCTTTTGACTTTGCTTTATTAATTCTTGCTATTTTGAAAGATCATCGGTTTCCAGTTGCTCAATTCTGGTCCTTAAGGCCTGGTTTTCTGCTACAATTTTTTATTTTTTCTTTGAACCATTTCCCACTTCTCTTGCCAGAAGGCTTCCATCTTTTTGATAAGTTCCAATTAAAATTCTTCCACAATTTCCATTTTAGAAGGTTTTGTCTGTGTTTGAATTTCCTCCTGTATTTCCTCTGTAGCCTGGGTTTTTCTCCATAAAAATTTTCAAGGGTCACTGCCTTTATTTTTGTTTGTTTGTTTTTCTTGGAGAGTGTTTGTTGGTCCTGTGCACAATTTGCCATCACAGTGGAGGTTTCATCTTCCCTTTTTAGTCTGAAATCTGAGTGAGTTGGACAGGTTATCTGTGTATGGAGTTAAGGAGCAAGGATTTTGCCTTAGGCAAGCTCTCAAATCTCTGCAGCCTCTGCTGTTCACAGCCTCTGCTGTTCAGGACTCTTCTCTGCACTACCTTCTTGGGAGCACCTATGGTCTGTGCTCCCCTGCCCACTGGGCTTTCAGGTGTAGCTGCTGTCAGGGGTAAGTCTTTGGTGGTCTTAGTCCACTCTCAAGGACCTAGAGGTGCCCCTTCCTTGCTTTAGCGGTGCTCTTTGCTTACTTGATGATTCTGGCACGAGCTGGCTCTGAATCTGTGAACTTAGGTGGGATGGGGGAGGGTAGATAGGCTCACGTTTGACCCCTTACAGTGTGGAAATATCCAAATTCTGCGTATCTTCAATGCTGCACCCTACTATAGAGTCCCTCTGTTCTTATGAGAATGCTTTTTCTGGTCTTTTGAGGTAGTCTATATAGGTGTGTGCTGGGGAAAGGAAGTGTCCTGCATCTAGACTGCCACCGTGTTTACCCAGAAGTCTGATGATGATAAGGTGTTAGTTTAATATAGGCATATATTTAAAAGTTCTGTTCCACAGTGCACCAAAATTTTACTGCTACAAAACAATGATCAACTGTGGAATCCTTGAGTATTCTGATCCATGTAATGATCCAAGACAATTCTAGAAGACTCATGATGAAAAATGCTAACTATATCCAAAAAGAGAACTGAGTTCTAAGTTCAGATCAAAGCATACTATTTTCACTTTATTTTTCTTGTTTTGAGTGTGTGCGTGTGTGTGTGTGAGTCAACCTGGAGTAGGATTTTGCATGACTTCAGATATATAATTGATATTTTACTTGTCTTCTCATTATGAGGGGGAGGGGTTAGAGGATAGAAGAGAATTTGGTTCTCAAAATTTTAGAAACAGTGTTAAAAGTCAAAAAATGTAATTATAAAACATTCAAGGAAAATAAAAATAAGTATTAGACAAAAAAATGAACATTATCACAACAAAAACAAAAGATTCTCTTCATCAGTGCTGGTGAATCTTTTAGGGATTTCATATTTAAACAGTACCCTCAAACCACCTTTCAGACTCCTTTATTACCCCAGACAGAGGATGAAGGAAGTGCTATCACTAGGCAGAAAGATGGGATATGTGAAAAATATCATTGGGTGCTGTGAGGAGGAAGAATGGAGCAACCTCCTTGATTATTTGGAGCAACATGTATCATGTGTTTTCCAACATGGCTCAACATGATATAAAAATAAGGATGATGTTTTTAGTTTACTCTCTGTACATTAATAGCAGATGAATTTAGGGAGGAGTCAAGATGGTGTAGTAACAGGAAAACCCTGGAGCTTCATTGAATTTCCTTCCAAACTGATCATTACAAAGATTATCAAAAGAACAGAAGTCAAAGCAGGATGAGCAAAGGGGCTCTTTTAATGGACAAAGCATGAATGGTATGCAGTGAGAGGGGATTTCCATGTTATAAGGGGGAAAAACCGCACAAGGAAAAGTGCAGTCTGACTACCTCTTCCTCTCCCCCTACTCCCCCAGACTCAAAGCTAAAGCCAGGGCAATATCTGAATTCTAAGTGGCTAGCTACATTAAGAAAAAAGCACCTTAGACTTACCCCTGGAGGCTGCTCCAGGCCCTGGCAGTGAAATTTGAAGCTTAATAGCATCTAACTCACTTGTAGCAACTGAGCCAGTAGCACAATGGTGGCAATAGCAGCAGTGGCAGGGAAGATAACCTCGGGGCAAAACACTGCAAAGTGAGCTATATCATAAACTTACAGAAATCCCAGGCTCTGGATGTGAGGTTTAGAACTCCAGAACATGAGACAAATGAGGTAGCAGGCAGCAGCAGTTTCCAAAAATGGAAACTGGTCACAAGTGGTGGAGGAACTGAAAAAAGTTCAAGAACCAATCAAGAAAGATAAAATATTTTAGGAATACACCTTC
Source organism: Monodelphis domestica (assembly GCF_027887165.1). Taxonomy (NCBI): domain Eukaryota; kingdom Metazoa; phylum Chordata; class Mammalia; order Didelphimorphia; family Didelphidae; genus Monodelphis; species Monodelphis domestica. The sequence continues at coordinate 163,657,033 of NC_077229.1, forward strand.
TTTTCAGCAACACATGGTGCATTTACAAAGATTGACCATGTACTAGAGCATAAAAAACATGGTATTCAAGTGCAAAAGAGCATAAATAATAAATGGAACCTTTTCAGATCACAATGCAATGAAAATAATTAGAAAAAAAGAAAGATAAAAGAAAAATGGAGTAAAGAAATAAAATAATACAAAAAGAAAATAACAGCTTAAAAGGCAAAATTAGCCAAATGGAAGGGGAGACACAGAAAAGAAATGAAATAATAAGCAAATTAAAAACAAGAATTGACCTGCTGGAAGAATAGGCATAGAACTCCAATTATGAAAAGGGTACCATGAGAAACAGAATAGACCAAATCTAAAAAGAGAATCAAAAGACCATGGATGCAAATTAGTCTTTAAAGACTAGAAAAATGGGCAAGTAGAAGCTAATGATTTCAAGAGACATCAAGAAATAATCAAACAAAATCAAAAGAATGAAAAAATAGAAGGAAATTGAAAATCAACTGACCTGGAAAATACATCCAGGAGAGACAATTTGAGAATTATTGGACTACCTGAAAGCCATGATCAAAAAAAAAAAAAGCCTAGACATCATGTTACAAGAAATTATACAAGAAAACTACCCTGATATTCTTGAACAATAGGGCAAAATAGATGTTGAACTAATCCACAGATCATCTCCTGCAATAAATTTGCAAATGATAATTCCCAGGAATGTTATAGCTGATTTCAAGATCTTCCAGGCCAAAGAGAAAATATTACAAGCAGCCAGAAAAGAAAAGCAGATATCAAGGAGTACCAGTAAGGATTACAAAGGATCTTACAGTCCCAACACTGAAAGATCATAAGGCTTGGAATATGATTTTGCAGAAAGGAAGAGAACTGGATCTACAACCAAGAATCCCCTATCCATCCAAACTGACTATATACTTTCAGGGGAAAGTATAGGCATTTTAATAGAATAGAAGATTTCCAAATATTCCTGAAGAAAAGACCAGAATTAAATAGAAAATTTGATGTCCAAATACAAAATTCCAGAGAATCATAAAAAGGCAAATAAGAAAGAGAAAAAATTTAAAGGCTTCAATAAGGACAAATTGATTATACTCTTATTTGGAAAAATAATTTCTGTAACTCTTAAAAATCATGTGCTTCAATATAGTAGATAAAAGAAATATATATATACATACATACACACACACACACATATATATATAGGTATAAGGTATGGCATTAGGCTGTTTAGGATGATATAAAAATTAAATTCAGGGGGGGAAGAGCATAGCACTAAGAGAAAAGCAAAGGAAGACATAAAATAAGGGAAATTATACTACATAAAGAAGCACATGGGCAGTGGGAGTGAGGGGAGGAGAGAATACTATTAGATGAAGAAGAGGATGGGATGAAGATATGACAGGTAATACTTAAACCTTACTCTCATTGGAATCAGTTCAGAGAGGGAAGAACAACTTAATTTATAGGGATATAAAATCCTATCTTATCCTATAGAGAAGTAAAAGGTCAATAAGGAATGGAGTGTGGGAATAGGGGAATATTAAAAGGGAAGGAAAAGTTGGAAAGGGGGTGATTAAAAGACCCTAAAGAGAAATACGAGGGGAATAAGAAGGGAGGGGTTGGAAGGAAAAAATTAAGGGGGGGGAAGGCAGACTGATTAAATGCAAAACACCAGTGTGGAGGGAAATAGTGAGAGGATAAGGGACAGGCTTAAAAGAGGAAATCAAAATGATGGAGAATACACAGATGATAATTATAACTGTGAACAAGAATGGGATGAATTCACACATTAAATGGAAGCAGATATGCTGTTTACAAGAAATACACATGAGGCAGATAGACACACTGTTATAGTGAAATCACCTTTAAGGTGATTTTAATATTAATTTATGGTCGCCAAGGAATTTACCTATGAAATTCCTAAATTGAAGCACTCAAGTCAGAATGGAGTTTATGGTGGTTTAATCACAATGAGAGTAGGGAAAGGAGAGGGAGAGAAGGAGAGAGGAGGAAAGGGAAAAGGCTAATTCAACCTTCTGGCAAAACCAGAGGGAGTTTAGAACCCAAAGGCCAAGGTAGAGAAAAGAATCAGTCCGTGACTCAAGTGACCAATCTGAAGGAAAGCTGTCTGTGGGCCTCCTCCCTGCTCAAGCTCCTAGCACGAACTGATGCCTAGCCCTGTCCACAGGAAGTGAGCAAATTCTAGAGGCTGTTCCCTACCTCACTTCCTGTGCCTCACAAGTGCCAATGGTGACTCAAGCTTAGCTTAGGACAGCTCAGGTGGGCAGTTAGTTATTGTTGATTTGTCATTGACTAGCACATGCCTGTGTAGTGTGGGTATACACAATTCTTGGGTGCTAGACCAAGCAAGATGTAGATTTTAAAATTCACAATCCCCCCTGATGATGACTGGGGGGACTAGTCTCCCCAATTGATCACTAAACATAAGCATACTGCACCCCAAAAAATTCTAACTGCAAGTGTATACAAAAATTTACCCACTAAGAGGGAAACTACAATAGTTGTAGATTAGGGGAAATAGAGGAGAGAGAAAGACAGCAAACCAATGTTTTGCTGGGCACATTGACAAAAGCCAATTAGGGGGCAGTCCCCTTTGGCATAAGAGTGTACATTCAAAAAAATGTTCAATCAACTGCACCCCAAGGTTCATTCTGGATCTTTCTGTGGTGAAAGGGTTTAGATATCTTTCTGCAAACAGTTCATTCTCTGGATTCAGTCAGTTAGCAAGCTTCTTCTCTGAAGATCTATCTCAAACAAAATTTAAATCTTAGATTTTATGAAAATACAATCCCCCCCCTGAAGAAAGTGTTGAAAAAAAAAACACCGAGTCCAGTTAAGGATGCAAGGTTTAGTTGGGGGGGGGGGGGTTGAGTTAATTCAAAAGGAAAACAAAAACAAAAATGAAAACAAAAGAAAAAAAAACAAAAGAAAAAAGGGATCAAAATGTCAAAACTCTATGTATACAAAATTTTGAGAAAGCAAGAATAAATTTTCTCACAGGCCCCTGTATTAGGGTCCAGTTAAGTAATTTCTAATCCCACAAGTCTGTAGGACAGAATGCAGCAAATTTCACTTACCCATTTGCAGACAAGGCTACAGGAAGTTGCCATACTATAGGAGAGAAAAAAGGACCAGATTCTTATTTTTATAGGGAAGTGTCATTCCCTCATTGGATTTTACCTTCATTCTCAGGGATGGAGGGAGCCAGGATGGTAGCCAACCTTTGGTACTTGTCTGTAGGTATTTTCATGAAGAGTGTGGATACAAGGAAGGCCTACATTTTAATGTATGTCAAGTGTCGCAACCCAAGTCTCACACTAGGTTCAAGTCCTTAGTATTGGCTTAGAAGTGTATCAAACCTATCTGGATTGGTTTTTGATTTTTAGAGCTGTGAGCTCTTCTGGCATTATCCAGGTTATCTCTGTGCTCCTTTTTTTTTTGATCCCATTCCTAGAATCAGACACAAACATTAATCATAGTCCCACAACAATTATCAATAAATGGCAGGTTCCCATAGTCTAAATCTGTTTGGGTATGTATTAATAATAATAGCAAGTGTATATGTTTAAACTAATATTATTGTGGAATAAAAATTAATATTGATTGTATGTACCTTAAGTACATAGAAATGAGAAAAAGGGAAAAATAAAATATTTTAATAAAAGAATAATAATAATAAAATAAGGAAAAGAGAAAAAGGAAAAAAGAAAAAAATAAATTCAGGAATTCAATGTGTCAAAAACAAAGTAAAACAGTTCCACTTGTCAATGGGTAGTTATCTCCATGCATATATAGGATACAGTCAATCAGTCTCAATACAAGATACTCTCTTTACATGTGAGCAATGAATCCAAGAGTCCTTTTCTCCAACCTTTATAGATGTTGGAGTAGTTAACAATATTTGGAATGGTCCTTCCCAGGAAGGCTGGGTTGATCCTGTACGCTGGAAGTTCTTTATATACACGTTGTCTCCTGGGTTCAGGTCGTGAAATGAAAAGTCTAGTGGACGGCTTTTACTGCATCTCTGGATTCATGTAGCTCACGCAGTTTGTGCTGTAATTCCTGTATATAGGAAGCAATAGTAGTATCTCCCCCTAATAGTGATATATAAGCCAGGGAGAAAGGCTTAGCTTGCATAGGTGGATGTCCAAAAAGCATCTCAAATGGTGAGATGTTTAAGTCTCCTCTAGGCCTGCTTCTAAGATAAAATAGAGCCAGAGGGAGAATTTCAGGCCATTTTAAATGGGTCTCAGTGCATAATTTGCCTATCATAGTTTTAAGTTCTTTATTCATCCTTTCAACTTGGCCTGAGCTCTGGGGATGATATGGAACATGAAATATTGGAGTTATCCCCAAGCAAGAATATATCCAATTTAGAACAGAATCAATAAAATGACTTCCCCTATCAGAATCAATACATGCTGCCAGGCCAAAGCAAGGAATAATTTCTTTTAAAAGCACCTTAGCAACAAAAGCTGCTGTGGCTCGGGCTGTAAGAAATGCTTCCGGCCATCTGGTCAATTGGTCTATTATGACTAGACAAAATTTATATTGTTTAGCCTTTGGCATCGTTATGAAGTCTATCTGCAGGTGCTCAAAAGGTGTGTAAGCCAGAGGTCGCTCACCAAAAGATCTTCCATGAAAGGCATGTTGGTTATATGCCTGGCAGGTAGAGCAGGCTGAACACACTTTAGAGGGGCTATCCATACTCTCTTGACAGAGTCCATGATGCCCTGGGTACCAAAGTGGCCATTATTATGAACAGATTGGCAAATTTGGTGATAGAAACTTCTAGGGAGCAGGGGTTTTCCTTCAGATGACACCCAAACTCTATTGATCTGTTTTGTTTTGAATTTTTGTTTCCATTTTTCCACTTCCTTTTCATTATAGGAAAGTGATAAATTTAAGTCATCAGTGGTTGTTAGAAGTCAAAAGTAATTCAGGCAAAAGTAATTCAGGGCCTTCTATGGCTGCTAGCTTTGCAGCAGCATCTGCTCAGTCATTTCCTCTAGAGACAGGGTCAGAGCCACCTATATGGGCAGAGCAATGAACTACAGTTCAGGCAGTTTGAGAGCAGAAAGAACTTCATTAATAATTTCTGCATTAGCTATGGATTTTCCAGCTGAGGTTAAAAATCCTCTCTGGAGCCATAGCATCCCAACTGAGTGACAAATGCCAAAAGCATATCAAGAATCCATATAAATTGTTGCCTTTTCTACCCTTGGCAATTATACAGGCACTTTTCAGAGCTATTAGTTCTGCCCCTTGAGCGCTAATGTTAGAGGGCAGTGAATCTGACCACTCAGTGGCAAATTCTGTGACTACAGCAGCTCCACTGTATCATAAGCCATCCCTCATAAAAGAAGAACCATCAATAAATAGGATCAGGTCTGAGTTTTTTAAGGGAGTGTCCAAGAGATCATCCTGAGGCTTTTCTGCCATGGACACTAGTGTTTCACAACTGTGTAATGGTTCTCCTGAAGTTGGTAAGTCTGGAAGCAAGGTGGCAGGATTAAGGGTTGTACAGCATTTCAGAGTAATATTTTCATTGTTTAGCAAGGTTATTTCATACCTTGTAATTTGCTGATCAGAAAATAAGTGTGTTCTCTGTCTTAGCAATAATAGTTCTATGTCATGTGGACATATAATTGTTAATGGGCATCCTAATACTAGATCAATGGGTTTTTTTTTCACTAATAAGGCAGTAGCAGTCATGCCTTTAATGCATGGTGGTTCTCCTGAAGCTATTGGGTTCAGCTGGGCAGAATAATAAGCAACTGGGTGCTGAGAAGGCTCCAAAGTCTGAGTGAAAACACCTGAAGCTAATCCTCTTCGTTCATGTACATACAAAGTAAATGGCTTGTTGTAATCTGGGATACCTAGAGCCAGAGCAGACAGGATAGCCTTTTTTTAGCTCTGATAGAGCTGACAGGTATTCAGGCTCTAATTTTAGGGGCTCAGGAATCTAATCCTTTGTTAGTGCTATAAGGGGATTAGTAATTTCCCCATAGCAAGGAATCCATTGTCTGCAAAACCCTGTTGCTCCCAGAATTTCTCTCAACTTTTTTAGTGATAGGAGCACTCAATTTTTGAATATTCTCAATTCGCTTGGGAGAAATAGAACGGGCACCAGCTGTCAGAATGAACCCCAAGTATTCTACTTTGGGGAAACACCACTGAAATTTATCCTTTGAGATCTTATGTCCTCTTTTGTGCAATTCCAAAAGAAGGTATTTACTATCTTCCTGATATGCTTCTGCATCTGTGGAAGCTAAGAGTAGATCATCTATGAATTTTATTAATTTGCTGTTTTTAAATTTTATATTATCTGTATCTTGTCTCAAAATTTGTGCAAATAGGTTCGGGCTGTCTACGAAACCTTGTGGCAAATGACTCCAGGTCATTATGGCCCTGCCAGGTGAAAGTAAAGATATGCCTCGAGTTCTCATGTATGGGTATGGAAAAGAAGGCTGAGCACAAGTCTACTACTGTAAAGTATGTAGCTGTGCTAGGAATAGAAGAAATAATAGTATTGATATTGGGAACTATGGAGTGTCTCTTTATAACGTGATTGTTCACAGCCCTCAAATCCTGTATAAATCTATAGAGGTGTTTGTCATAGGGCCCCCTTTTTGTTTTTTTAACAGGGAGGATGGACATGTTGTATTCAGATTTACAAGGGAAAATTATTCCCTGTTCAATTAATGAGTTTATTTTTGGGGTAATGCCCTCCGTTCTCTCTTTGGAGAGAGGATACTGAGGAATGCAAGGAGGTGGGCTGGATTTAGTTTTTATTTGCACAGTAATAGCTGATTTAAGTAAGCCTACATCAGTAGAAGATGTGACCCAAAGAGACTCCGGTATATCTGTAGGTATTTCAAAGGTGGGAGGCTCTTTTGCCTCCTGGATCTCTGAGAGAAGTACAGGGAGTAAATTTAAGGATTCCTCGGGCACTTCTAAGGAGAGAGAGCCATCTGGGGTGCACATTATTGTGGCTTGTAATTTGCATAATAGATCTCTCCCCAGTAAGTTTGTGGGGGATCCAGGCATTAAAAGAAAAGAATGTTCAACAGTTAGGGGTCCCACACATACCATGCAAGGAGAAAGTTTTGGGAACTTTAACGCTTTTCCTGATACAGCTACTAAATTTAGGGAGTCAATAGAATCACACTTTCCATCTGGTTTGTTTACTAAAACTGACCTAGATGCTCCAGTGTCCAAAAGACAGTCATAGTATGAATTTCCTACTTTTAAAGTGACATGAGGTTCCTTACTATTTTGGAGGGAATGTATAGGGATTATTGGCATTACAATATCAGGGTCTGGAAAATCAAAGGTTTCATTCTTTGATTCCAAGGCCCTCAATCCCCTTCATACCTTCATAAAGATTCTTGGGCAGTTTTTTGGGACCCTCCACGCTGTTGAGGGTGTTCACCCTGAGTGTAGCATGGTCGAGCTACATTTCTTATTTTCAAGTGTTCTTATATCCTTTTAATTTCTTTCATTAAGTCATTCACTGACTCATTGTGAGTCTCAGGTTGTTTTGCATGACCCTTATAGACATAGGTTGCTACTTTCCTCAGTTCTTCGAGGTCCATAGACTCCCAGTTGGGACAACTAGTTTCAAAGTAGTCTTTTACTACTGAACAACAATTCCTAATGAATTGTCTGCATATATGTTTAATGTCCTTTTCTCTGGTCAAATTAAGGTCCATAAATGTATTTCCTACATCAATAAGTCTGTCCATAAAGTGGGAGGGAGTCTCATCAATTTCCTGTCGGGACCTTTCAAATTTTTCCCATGTATCAGGTCTATCAGAGAAATCTCTCATGGCTCTTAATAATGCTTCTCTGGCCAGGGCTAGTTTTGTGTGATCTTGTGCAACATTGGAGTTCCAGTGTGGATCTACAATTGGCCAATGGTGTGCTCCTTTACCTCTTTTCTGATTAGCTAGAGAGATGAAATTATTTTTCTCTCTCTTTGTCAGAAATGTATCTAACAAAATTTCCACATCCAACCAAGAAGGGTCAAAGTTTCTGAATAATATTGGTTCAGCCTCAAATGATGGAACATTGTGCTTGAATTTTTCTAAATTGTCAGGTTTAAAAGGTGTATAGTGTCTTACAGACACTAAGTTTCCCTCTTTATTAAAGGTGGGTACTTCCCTCAATGGAAATAAACTTCTGTCCAAATTATCTAGTGTTACTGTTTCTAGGCTTTTTGCTCCATTTTCAGTGGGGTAGGTAAGAGAAGGGAAAGGGTTAGGATTATTGGGTGTCAGGGCATGGGGGTTGGGTATTGGAGCATGAGCATGGGTGGGGGGAAGGGCCAGGGAGGGATGGACAGGATCAGGGGGCAGGGATGAAGGGACAGGGTAGGAGGCATGGGCTGGGACTAAAGGGGCAGGATCAGCAGGGACAGGGCAGGAGGCATGGGCAGGGGGAGGGGCCAGCTGGTCAGGAGGGGGAGGAGATGGTTGGGCCAAGGGGGCTGCTATTTGAGAATTAGGAGTCAAATTGTTTTGGGCAGGGTGGGGCAGGGAATCTGATAATAATGGAGAATGGAGAGATAAATCACTCCTATTGCGGGATGCCCTTAACTCTCTTTTAATGTTTTGCAGGAAAGTTTTTATCTCTCCCCATCTTTCTTCCATAAGCTCATCTTGTTCCACAAATTGTTGATTAATAAAAGTATTCAGTTCCATAATTTGTTGATTAATAAAAGTATTTTGTTCCTTAATTTGTTGAGTAATAGAAGGAACAAGCAGTTGTTCTCTCTTAGAGGAAATTAAGTATATTATTACAACTCCAACAATTACAATCCCAAGGAAGAGGAATGCAAAGGTCATGTAGAGGCTAATAGTCTCTGAAAAGAGCCATCCTATAGGAACACCTATTAGGAATCCCATGTACTTGGTTATTGAATTTATAAGCCAATTCCTAAGTTAAGCTAGTACGGGCTGGAGCCACATTTTTTTAAGTCAATTACTAAGTTGCCTGTAACTTTTCCTTCTTGTCAGTAGGGCAAGATAGAGGAGAATCAGTCCTTGACTCACATGACCAATTTGAAGGAAAGCTGTCTGTGGGCCTCCTCCCTGCTCAAGCTCCTAGCACGAACTGGCGCCTAGCCCTGTCCACAGGAAGTGAGTGAATTCTAGAGGCTGTTCCCTACCTCACTTCCTGTGCCTCACAAGTGCCAATGGTGACTCAAGATTGGCTTAGGACAGCCCAGGTGGGTAGTTAGTTATTTCTGATTTGTCATTGACTAGCACATGCCTGTGTAGTGTGGGTGTACACTTTTCTTGGGTGCTAGACCAAGCAAGATGGAGATTTTAAAATTCACAACACACAGGATAAAGGTAACAGGATGGAGCAGAATTTATTGGTCATAAACTGAGAAAAAGATGACAGGAGTAGCAATCTTGATCTCTGAGAAAGCTAAAGCAAAAAAAAATCTGATTAAAATAAATAAGGTAGGTATATGATTTAAATTTGATATCCAGTACTTCAAGTATTATTCTTATAAAGGTTATTGCCTGAAAAAATAGAACCATGTAACTAAGTTTTCCTACCTGCTCAAAAATCTCCACTCCACCAAAGTCACAACAGGAAGGAAAAAGAGAGAGAGAAAGTGATGGACCTCCACCCAATTTATATCCTGTCTACATTAGCACATAGCAAGAGGAATTAAGTGGGGTTCTGGGAATCTTAGTGTGTCTGTGGATTGTAGTTTTTAGGGTAACAGATTGTAATTACACAAAGGCAATTACATTCTGATAAAAGGCAGTTTAGACATTGAAGAAATATCATTACTCAACATGTATACACCAAATGGTGTAGCATCCAGATTTTTAAAGAAGAAACTATTGGAGCTTAAGGAAGAAATAGATAGTAAGATGATTCTAGTGGTGGACCTCAATATGCCCTATCAGATCTAGATAAATTGAACTAAAAAATAAGATAAAAATATATGAATGAAATTTTAGAAAAATTAGAGTTAATAGATAAATGGAGAAAAGTGAATAGAGATAAAAGGAATATACATTCTTTTCAGCAGTACATAGTACATTGACAAAGATTGACCATGAACCAGGGCATAAAATCATCACAAACAAATACAGAAATGCAGAAATAATAAATGCAGCTTTTTCAAATTGTAATGTAATATAAATTATAATTAGGAAGGGTGCATGGAGAGGTAAATTAAAATTAATGGGAAATTAAATAATCTAATTCTCCAAAACTGTTGGGTTAAAGAATGAATCATAGAAATAATTACTAATTTCATTGACGAGAATGACAATGAGGAGAAAACATAACAAAATTTATGGGATACAGCTAAAGCAGTTCTCAGGGGAATATTTATATCACTGAGTGCCTATATAAACAAAAAAGAGAAATAAGATATTAACAAATTGGGTGTGGAACTAAATAAACTAGAAAATGAACAAATTAAGAACCCCCAGATAGAAAGAAAATTGGAAATCCTAAAAATCAAAGGAGAGATTGATAAAATTGAAAGTAAAAATGTATTGAACTTATAAGTAGGACTAACAGCTGATATTTTGAAAAAAGTATTGGTTAATCTAATTTTTAAAAAAAGAAGAGAATCAAATTAACAGTATCATGAATGAAAAGGGGATCTCATATTTAATGATGATGGAATTAGGGTAATTATTAAGAACTTTCTTGCCCAACAATATGGCAATGAATATGACAATCTAGGTAAAATGGGTGAATATTTTCAAAAATATGAATTTCCTAGACTAACAAAAGAGGAAATAGAATACTTAATAATTCCACATCAGAAAAAAAATTAAATAAGCCATCAAGGAACTACCTATGAAAAATCCCCAGGGCCAAATGGATTCACAAGTGAATTCTATCAAACATTTAAAGAACCACTAATCCCAGTACTCTACAAACTATTTGACAAGATAAGCAAAGAAGGAGTCTTACCAAATTCTTTTTATGACACAGATATGGTACTGATTAGCAAACCAGGAAGATAAAAAAACAGAGAAAGAAAACTATGGACCAAATACTAGCAAAGAGAGTACAGAAAGTTATCAATAGAATTATTTGCTATGACCAGGTGGGATTTATATCAGGAATGCAAGGATACTTTAATATTAGGAAAACCAACCACATAATTGACCATAACAACAACCAAACTAATAGAAATCACACAATTATGTCAGCAGATTCAGAAAAGTCCTTTGACAAAAAAACAACACTCATTCCTACTGAAAACACTAGAAAGTACAGGAATAGAAAATAACAAGCAGTATTTATTTAAAAAAACATCAGAAAGTATCATCTGTAATAAAGATAAGTTGGAAGCCTTCCCAGTAAGATCAGGAGTGAAGCAAGGATGCCTATTATCACCACTATTTAATATTGTACTAGAAATGCTAGCAATAGCAATTAGAGAAGAAAAAGAAATTGAAGGGATTAAAGTAGGCAATGAGGAAATAAACTATTACTCTTTGCAGATGATATGATGGAATACTTAGAGAATCTGAGAAAATCAACTAAAAAGCTAGTAGAAATAATTAATAAGTTTAACAAAATTGTAGAATACAAAATAAAACAGCATAAATCATCAGCACTTCTATATATTTGCAACAAAACTCAGCAGCAAGAGTTATAAAGATAAACTCTATTTAAAATCACTATAGATAAAATAAAATAATTGGGAATCTATTTTCCAAGATAAACTCAGGAATTATATGAACACAACTATAAACACTTTTCATAAAATAAAACTTGATCTAAACAAGTGGAAAAACATTAATTACTCCAGTGTAGATTGAGCTATATAATAAAATGACAATCCTACCCAAATTAATCTACTTATTTAGTGCCATACCTATGAAACTACTTAAAAACTTTTTAACATAAATTAATGAAGAAAAATGTTAAGGGTAGTGGCCTAGCAGTACCAGATCTTAAACTATATTCTAAAGTAGTGATCATTAAAACAATATGGTACTGAGTTTTTGAGAAATAATACATGTTTTTTGCATGTCAGCTCTGGGAGGGGAATGGAAAGAGGGAAGAGAAAGAACATGAATCATATAATCTTTTAAAAATACTTTAAAACAAATGAATTTAATTGTGAATCCTTAATCAAGTTATTAAATATTATGGTTAGAATTTCCTGGTCATCTGAAACTTTTTCATGTATGCCAAGGTTTCTTGTCTTGAGGACCACATACCTGAATGTATTACAGCGTAACTGTGATCTTAAATGGAAAAAAAAAAATTCTCTAACTTTTAAATGAAATTTAGCATTGCCTTAAATTATTTAGAAAATAATTCAGAGAAAGGGACCATTGTTTTTACGAGAAAGTCGAAGCAGTTCCTGACACAAACATATAAAGAATCCTTGATAATGATGCTTAAAGGAAATGGCAAAAAAAGGTATTAAGTAAATTGTCAATGAGGTGGTCAGATTGGGAGCTACCCGAGAAGTATTCAACTTATATTACTTCCATCCTATTCTTCAAGTCTTATGGCAAAGGGCTATGGGAGCTATGGGTGACTATACTTGATAGATCTAATGGGCTTTGGAACTAAGGAAAGCTATATGAATCCAGGTTTGATAGACCTGAAGGGTTTGGGGAACTATAGAACTATGTATACTCAGGTTTTATTTCTGGTCTTCTTATGCAAGATATATAGTTAATGGCTGATGTTTGATGCTTCCTTCCTTGTGGATTATGTCTAATCTTGTTTTATAAGGCCTTGTTCAAATTTTGAACATTTTGCTTTTGCTTTGAACATTTTGCTGTCTAGCCCACACAGACTAGTCATTTTTGTAGAATCCTGGAGTGACTTTCAGTTTATCTGCTTGGATTTCAGGGCATATAATGCCTTAATGACAGCAGGGGTCTTCTTTCCTTCAGGCTTCTTTTTTTCTTTCATTCTCTGGCATGAATCTGTTTCTATCTCCTAACTCAGGGAAGTCCTACCTAGGTCTCACTATTGGTAACAGAAACCTGAGAGACAGAAAGGAAAACCTGATTATTATTAATGTTGATTTCCTTTAGCTCTAGTATTGTGGTTCAATCTCTTATAGTTGGAGAAGTTATTACATAAGAAAGAATTTTAGCTAATATTTACCTAAGCCAGATTTAAAATGCTATAAATGACAGAAACCATTAAAATACTCTGACCTATTCATACAGATAATGTTAACTGAGATATTTTGTTTTATGTGTTTACAGTGAAATCCAATATTTTTCCATACAAGCTAATAAAAAGGTACTATCAAATTGTGGGAAAAATGTAAGACTCTGCACACATATTTCACAATGCATATTTGAGGTGGAGGCCATTTTTTAAAAGATTGAAAACATAATGAATATATTCAAGATCCAACAAATGGTACCTAATGGACTATGTCTTCATTTGACAGTATGATCTAAAGGATGTTCAGACTATAATAGCAATGATATGCTTGATAAACTGGGATTTCAGTCTCACTACCAACGGTACAACAAAAGGTTGAGTTTTAAATGAAGCTGACTATAAAACATTATATAGCACTATCACCACCAAGTCCTCTTTTACCCTTGATAATCAAACCTTACTGCACCATTTAAAACTGTCAATCAAAAAATGGGCAACTCTTCAAGAAATTATGAATAAAGAAGGCTTCCATGGATTATATCACTATTGCCAATTAGATCTGACTTAGAAAATTGGTGGACCTTATGATAAAATGTGGGATCTTTGAATTTATAAAGGAGAACAATCTTAGGGAAAGTATCCAATTTTTTTTTCTAAGAAGCTATATCTTTCTAGATTCTAAGAAGAGAACAAGGGTGAGAATAGAAAGTCAGTGAGGATAAATTTCACTGAAAAGACATTTCACAAAGTTTAAGGCAAAGTGTCCTTGCAGGCAGAAAATCTGAGTTCAACTTTTGATTTTCTAATGAAGTAGTTTGAAGACCTGGGGTAAATAAATCAGTTGCCCAAAAACAACACTTGTTTTTAATCTATTGAAACTGGTGAAAATTTTCTCATGAGATCACACCTATGATTTTAGTATTGCTTCTTTGTGTTATTGTCATTGTTGCTATTAGGTTGTTTTCAGTGTATCCATCTCTTTGTGATTCCATTTTGGCTTTTATTTTTTGGCAGAGATACTTAAGAGGTTTCCTTCTTCATCTCATTTTGCACATGAGGAAACTAAGGCAAGCAAGATTAAATGATTTGAGTAGGGTCACACAGGTAGTATCTGAGGCCAGATTTGAACCCAGGGTCTAGTATCTCTAGACCTGGCTCTTAATCCTCTTGGTCTTCTCTGGTTTCACCCAATTAGTTTCTTTATCCTGTAAAACAAAGGCTGAGAGGATATGATCAAAGCTTGTAAAATCATCGTTAGTATAATGAGAATAGAGATAACCATTTATTAAGCATTTGCTATGTGCCAGGCACTATGCACAGTACTTAACAATTACTAATTTATCTGGTTCACAATATAATCTCATAACACAAGCCATATTATGTCACATTTTATAATTGAGGAAAATGAAGTTGAGGTTAAGTGACTTTTAAAAATTATTAGGGAGGTGGAGTCAAGATGGCAGCTTAGATGGAAGCAAAAGTCCAGACCTCTCTGAAAAATCTTCTAAACCAGTCAGAAACAAAGTTGTTTGAGGTTACAGAAAACCAAATCTAACAATAGGACAGAGCAGGGAGACAATCCTGCTGAATTCAACTTACATGGTAAGGCAAGAAAAGCCTGAATTCTTGAATTCTGTTTCAAGGGAAAGGAAGAATGAAGGTCCCAAGATACCCCTCTCCCACCTACTGTACTGAGTTTCTAGCTATCCCTGGAATCTCTCGGCAGGCATGGGCTCTGGTCCAGAGGGAGTGTCTTGCTGGCATAGCTGTGGCAGGCTCAGGGTGTTGAACACATGTGGCAGGGAGACAGGTGGAGGAGAAGCACAGAAAGGGCAACTTAGTTGCAGCTAAAACACTCCATTTTGCCTCACCCTTTTCTCAAGGTTTTGGCGTCAGGGCACATAGTTCCCTGGATCAATTCCATTCTAGCTTAATCTTATCAGTAGGGTAGATAAGCCTTCAGAGAGCAGGGGATCTCAATCTCCAAAACCCCTCCCCCACTGAATCCACTGAGAGCCTTGCTAAGCTCTGAGGATGAAGGAGGCAACCCATACAGAATACCTTGATAACAGGGTGGGAAGCCCAACTCTCTTCAGTCTCTACACCTTCACCTATACCTTTAGCTTCTGCTGCCAGTTGGGGAAGATATGACCTCAGGGCTCATTAATACCATCAGTCTCACCTCGTCAATAAGCAGAGCAGAGAAGAAACCCCTTCAGGTCAGAATAGCCCAAAACCACAGATCTATGAAATAATCAGAAAAGCAAGATTACAACCAATGACAGGAGGGAAAAAAGGAAAAAATATGAGTAAAAAACAGAAAAAGAAAAAAACAAATTCCAATCAATAGCTTCTATCCAGGTAATGAAAAAAGAGCAAATGGAATAGAGGAAGACCAAAGAACAACAAGCAAAATAAAAACAAAAACAGAAACAGAAACTCCAGCAAATTGGATACAGGCTTTGAAAGAACTCAAAATGCAATTCAAAAAACAATTAAGAGAGGCTGATGACAATTGGAAAAAGAACTTAAAATATATAATAAGTCATCTGGAAACAAGCATATAAACTAAAACAAGAAAATAGTCTCTCAAAAGCCAGAATGGACTAGCTTGAAAATGAGGCAAAAAAGGTAAAAGATGACCTACAAAGAAAATCAGACCAGAAGGAGAAGGATGACCAAAAAGCCAGGGATAAGATTTGGTCTTTAAAAATTAGAATCCAACAACTAGAAGAAAATGATTTCATAAGGCAGTAAGTCAATAAAACAAAATCCAAAAAATGAAAAAAAAAATTGAGGAAAATACAAAATACCTCATTGACAAAACTACAGACCTAGAACATAGATCCAGGAGAGACAATTTAAGAATTATTTCACCACTGGAAGATCATGACAAAAGAAAAAAACCTGGACATCAGTCTATAGGAAATTATCCAAGAAAACTTCCCCAACATTCTAAAACAAGAGGGGAAATTGAAAGAATCCACAAATCATTTCTTGCATTTAATTCCCAATTGACAATGCCCAGGAATAGCCAAATGCAAGAACTACCATACCAAGGAAAAATATTACAAGCTACTAAGAAGAAGCCATTCAAATATCATAGAACCACAGTTAGAATAACACAGGATCTGGCTGCATCCACACAGAAGGACCAGAAGGCATGGAATATAATATTCCAGAAAGCAAGGGAACGGGGTCTATAACCAAGAATCAACTACCCAGCAAAACTGACTATAGTCTTGTAGGGGAAGGTCTGGTCATTTAATAAAATAGAAGACTTCCAAAAATTCATAAAGAAAAGACTGGGCTTAAAGAGGAAATTTGATACCCGAACAGAGAACTCTAGAGAATCACCAAAAAATAATTAAGAAAGGTAAAAAAACCCAATTTTTAAGGTACCCAATAAGTTCAAATGATTTATATTCCTGTAAGAAAAGATGATATTGGTAACTCTTAAAAATTGTTAGTATCATCAGGGTAGCTAGAAGAAATATACTTAGAGGGAACAGTTACAAAGTACATAGGATGAAATATATATATATATATATATATATATATATATATAAAACTGGAGGTAAAAAGAGAGGATAATACTAAGAGAAATGAGAAAAGAGTCAAAATGGGGTAACTTTATATTTTATAATGAAGCACATGACAGGAGGTGGGGGGAAAGACCAATACAATGGAAGGGTAAAAGAGTTTAGAGACAGGTAATACTTAATTCTGCAAAAATTAAAATCTCAATAATAAAAAATATACTTTAAGGAATTTATTAAATGATCATTAGAAATCAAGGAATAAAAAGAATACAAAATAAAAACCATGTGTTCATGGCTGGTTAGCCATTTTAGCCATCCCGCTCACCACCATCACTGCTGATTCTACACAGTGAGAGAAAGAGAGAGCCTCAACAACCACTCCCTTTATCCTTTCTCTACAGGAAGTATGTAACGTCAGGAGGTTAGTGGGCTTTTGGGATATGCAGTTATTTTTTTAAGGTAATAGATTTTCAGGTATACATTCCCCCCTGAGACCTACAGAAGACTATAATCAAACAGAATCATTAAGCAAAGTCCCATAATTATTTTTAATAAATGGCAGGTTTTCATAATCTAAAGCTTTTGGGTATGCATTCATTTTATAGCAAATATATTTTAGACATATTACTGCAAATTCAAAAATAGTTAAAGAAAAATCTTCTCAATACTGTTGACATGTGTTTTGAATACAAAAAGGAGAGAAAAAATAAAACTGAAATAGTATATTGCACAGTGCCAAAGAAGCACAACACATTGAAATTGACTCAAAGAGGGAAGAACAATCAGATCCATTGGGTCAGAGAATTGATTTCTTTCCTATAGAGAAGTAGAAGGGTAACAAACAGATTGGTGGAAAGTGAAGCAATACAAGGGAGGAAGAATGCAGGAGGTAGTTTAAAAAGGAAAAACCAAAGGGGGACAGTGGGGAGGGGAGTTCAAAAAGGAGGGAAAGAGAAGGGGGAGGGAATTTAATAGACCCCCCTAAAATAATAATAATAACAGTGGAATAAAAAAGGATGGGACAGAAATTGAAGTAAAATGAGGGTGGGGATTAGGGGGACTTAAAAAAAAAGCAAACCACTGGCATATAAGGAAATAGCAGAAGAAAGGACAGGACTAGGAGAAGAAATCAAAATGTTGGGAAATACATAAGTGGTAATCATAACTCTGAAAGTGAATGGAATGAACTCACCCATAAATAGAAGCAAATAGCAGAGCAGATTAGAAACTAAAATCCTACCATATGTTATCTACAAGAAAAACACATGAGGTAGGTAGATACACAAAGGGTAAAGGTAAAAGGCTGGTCAAAATCTATTGGGCATCAACTGAGAAAAAGAAGGCAGGAGTTGCAATCATGATATCTGACAAAGCCAAGGTAAAAATAGATCTGATTAAAAGAGATAGGGAAAGTAATTACATCCTGATAAAAGACAGTATAGACAGTGAGGAAATATCAGTACTCAACATGTATGCACAAAATGGTATATGTAGCATTCAGTTTTTAAAGGAGAAACTATTGGAGCTTAAGGAGGAAATAGATAGTAAAACTATACTAGTAGGAAACCTGAATCTTTCTCTATCAGATCAAACCAAAAAATAAATGAGAAAGAGGTAAGAGATTTGAATGAAATATTAGAAAAATTAGAGTTAATAGATATGTGGAAAAAATTAAATAGGGAAAAAAAGGAATATACCTTCTTTTTAGCAGCACATGTTACATTCACGATTGTCCGTGTACATGGAGCAGAAAAACAATGGCAAACAAGTGCAAAAGATCAGAAATAATAAATGAAATATTTTCAGACCATAATGCAATAAAAATAATAATTGATAAGGGTACATGGAAAGGCAAATAAAAAATTAATAGGAAATTAAATTGTATGATTCTCCAAAATCAGTTAAAGAACAACTCAAAGAAACAATTAATAATTTCATTGAAGAAAATGACAATGATGAGACAGCCTATCCAAATCTATGGGATGCAGCCAAAGCAGTACTCATGGGAAAATTTACATCCTTGAGTGCATATATTAACAAATTAGGGAAGCCAGAGGTCAATAAATCGGGCATGTAAATTATAAAACTAGAAAGAGAACAATTTAAAAATCCCCAGATGAAAACTAAATTAGAAATCCTAAAAATTAAAGGAGAAATTAATAAAATTGAAAATGAAAGAACTTTTGAATTGATAAATAAGAGTAGAAGTTGGTACTTTGAAAAAACAAATAAAATACTACACAAATTACTGGTTAATATGATAAAAAAAAGCAAATTAACAGTATCAAAGATGAAAAGGGAGACCTCACCCCTAATGAAGAGGAAATTAAGGCAATCATTAAAAACTATTTTGCCCAATTATATGGCAATAAACACAGCAATCTAGGTAATATAGATAAATATTTACAAAAATATAAACTGCCTAGATTAATAGAAGAAGAAATAAAATACTTAAATAATTCCATATTAAAAAAAGAATTTGAACAAGTCATCAAAAAACTCCCAAAGAAAAAATCCCCAGATGGATTCAGAAGTGAATTCTATCAACATTTAAAGAATAACTAACTACAATATTATACAAACTATTTGACAAATTAAGTAAAAAAGGAGTTTTGCCAAATTCCTTTTATGACACAAATATGGTTCTGATTCCAAAGTCAGGCAGGGCAAAAACAGAAAGAAAACTATAGACCAATCTTCCTAATGAAGATAGATGCAAAAAATTCTCAAATAGAATACTAGCAAAAAAGACTCCAGCAAGTGATCACAATGGTTGTTCATTATGATCAGGTGGGATTTATACCAGGAATGCAAGGATGGTTCAATGTCAGGAAAACCATCCACATAATTGACTATATCAACAAGAAAACCAACAAAAATGACATGATTATCTCAATAGATGCAAAAAAAAGCATTTGATAAAATACAACACTCATTCCTATTAAAAACACTAGAAAGTATAGGAATAGAAAGGTCTTTCCTAAAAATAATAAATAGTATTTATCTAAAACCATCAGACAACATCATTTCCAATGGGTTTAAACTATATGCATTCCCAATAAGATCAGAAGTGAAACAAGGATGCCTAGTATCAGCTCTATTATTATTTAACACTATACTAGAAACATTAGCAGTAGCAATTAGAGAAGAAAAAGAAATTGAAGGGATTAAAATAGGCAATGAGAAGACCAAGCTATCACTCTCTGCAGATGATATGATGGTCTGCTTAAAGAATCCTAGAGAATCAACTAAAAAGCTAGTCAAAAAAAATCAACAACTTTAAGAGTTGCAAGATACAAAATAAACCCACACAAGTCATCAGCATTTCTATATATTTCCAACACATCTCAGCAGCAAGAATTAGAAAGAGAAATTCCATTTAAAATCACAGTTTTGGGGACAAAAACCCAGTATTTGACAAAAACTGCTGGGAAAATTGGAAAACAGTATGGGAGAGATTAGGTTTAGATCAACATCTCACACCCTACACCAAGATAAATTCAGAATGCTTAAAAGACTTGAATATAAAGAAGGAAACTATAAGTAAGTTAGGTGAACACAGAATAGCATACCTGTCAGATCTTTGGGAAAGGAAAGATTTCATAACTAAGTGAGATTAGGAAAAATTTATAAAATGTAAAATAAATAATTTTGTTTATATTAAATTTAAAGGATTTTGTACAAACAATGCCAATGCAACCAAAATTAGAAGAGAAGTAACAAATTGTGAAAAAAAATCTTAAAACAAAACCTTCTGACAACGATCTAATTACTTAAATATATAAGGAGCTAAATCAATTGATAAATGGGCAAGAGACATGAATAGGCAATTTTCAGATATAGAAATCAAAACTATCAATAAGCACATGAAAAAATGTACCAAATCTCTCATAATTAAATAAATGCAAATCAAATTAGCTCTGAGGTACCACTTCACATTTAGCAGATTGACTAACATGACAGCAAAGGAAGATAATAAATGTTGGAGGGGATGTGGCAAAATAGGGACATTAATGTATTGCTGGTAGAATTGTGAATTGATTCAGTCATCCTGGATGTCATTTTGGAACTATGCCCAAATGGCTCTAAAAGACTACCTGTCCTTTGATCCAGCCATACCACTGCTGGGTTTATACCGCAAAGAAATAATAAGGAAAAAGATTTCTTCAAAAATATTTATAGCCACACTCTTTATTGTGGCAAAAAATTGGAAAATGAGGGGAAGCCCTTTGATTGGGGAATGGCTGAACAAATTGCAGTATATCTTGGTGATGGAATACTATTGTGCTAAATGGAATGATGAACTGGAGGAATTCCATGCAGACTAGAACTACCTCCAGGAATTGATGCAGAGTGAAAGGAGCAGAACCATGAGAGCCTTTTACACAGAGACTGATAAACTGTGGCACAATTTAATGTAGTGTACTTCTCTACTAGTAGCAATGCATTAATCCTGGACAATTCTGAGGGACTTATGAGAAGGGGTGCTATCTGCATCTAGAGAAAGAACTATGGGAGTAGAAACAGAGAAGATAAACAACTGCTTGATCACATGGGTCGATGGGGATATGATTGGGTATGTAGACTCTAAAGGATCACTCTAGTGCAAATATCAATAATATGGAAATAGGTCTTGATCAATGACACATGTAAAACTCAGTGGAATTGAGTGTTGACTATGGGAGGGGTAAGGGTGGAGGGGAGGGAAAGAACATGAATATGTAAGCATGGAAAAATTTTCTTAATTAATCAATTAAATAAAATTTAAAAATAAAAATAGAAAAATTATTTAGTTACTTTGTCATGTTTGATTCTTCATTTTAGATTTTGTTAGTAAAGATACCAGAGCAGTTTTCCATTTCCTCCTTCAGGTAATTTTATTTCTTAATTCACCAATTAAATAATATTTAAAAGATAAAAATAAATTATTTAGTTCCTTTGTCACGTTTGATTCTTCATTTAAGGTTTTGTTGGTAAAGATACTAGAGTAGTTTGCTGTTTCCTTCTCTAGTTCATTTTATAAATGAGAAAGCTGAGACAAACAAGGTTAAGTTACTTGCCCAGGGTCACACAACTACTAAGTGTCTGAGGTCAGATTTGAACACATGGAGGTAAGTCTTCCTGACTCTAGGCCCAGCATTCTATCCACTATTCCATGAAGCAGCTATATAGATAATTTGCTATAAATGATTTGCCCAGGATAAAACAGCTAGTAAGTTCCTGAAACTGGATTTGAATTCAGGTTATCCTGACTCTAGGCCCAGTGCTCCATGGTCTTAATCATCATGTCTTTACTTGGAGTGAATATTGATGTAGGTTTTGAATTTTGAATTTGAATTTTGCCTAGTCTGTTAGAAGTAGTGGTAATCCTTTAATCTTGATATATTTTCTTTTGGAACAAATGATAAAATGTTACTTTATCCCATGACAATTAAATTTTTAAAACTTATTGCTATGCAAAGGTGTTCATAGGACATTAAGTAAATTAAAGAAAGGACAATTAGTCAACAATCATTTAGTAAGTGCCTGTATGATAGGCACTGTGCTAAGTGCTGAAGATACAAAGAAAGGTCTCTGCTCTTAAGGAGTTCAAAGGCTAATAGGGTAGGTTACATGCAAACAACTATGTGCACACAAGATATATAAAGGATAGAATAGACACAATCAACAAGAGAAAGGTAATAGAATTAAAATCATGGTATGTCTTTAATATTATTAAGGCAAGAGGCATCATCATATAGCTAGAGAAATGGTTTTTAATCCAGAAAGAAAAGTTCAAGCCCCATCTCTGATATATGCTGTTCTGATAGAGGATAAACGTGATGTTTATATATGTGCATATATATGTATATATATATATATAATGTATTATCAAAGCACAATTGTTCAAAATTTCTTTGTAAGAAAATCAATTTGATATGATATGAGGCAAAAAATAAGAAGGTTTAAATGACACAAAGGTTTTGGACTCAAATGACATGAATTATGCTGGTACCTTGAGTGTAAATAGAGGAATTCCAAATCAAACTAAGTTTGTGGGGAAAACTAATGATTTCATTTTAGAGATGCTGAGTTTGATATTTTCTTGTGACATCTCTTTAGAAATACCCAGTTGTCAGTTAATATAGGTCTAAAATCTCAGGAAAGATTTGGGATGGAAACATGGATCTGAGCATCATCATAGGAATGACCTGATGATGCCGCCAAAACAGAGAAGATAGAAAGGAGAAATAAACCAGTGTCCTGGGGGTATATCCACAGTTAGGTGGTTCGTTAGAGAATGAAGATTCAGCAAAGGAAGCTAAGAAGGACTGGTTCGATATGTAATTAGGAGAATCAAGGAATATGGAGTCCGGAAAATTCAGAGGAGAAAAAGTATTTGGAGATAAGGTGGTCAGCAGTGTCCAGTATTTAGAAAGGTCAAGTAGAATGAGAACAAGAAAAAAATCATTAGATTTGGTTATTAATGTTGCATAGGCAACTTCAGAAAAATAATTTTGATTAAATAATGAGAACAGAATACAGATTTTAGAGTTTAAAAGAAAATGAGAAAAAGTGAACTTGATTGTGTAGACAAATTTTTAAACCAATATTGTTGAGAATATCATGAGATTTATAGGATTATAGCTGGAGGAGCTAGTATGGATTAGAGAGCAGGGAGGGTGGGAGAGTTGAAGAGGAAGAAGGAGAGGAAGGAGATAATAATTGGGGAAATATCTTGAAAAACATGGAAGGAGATTAGAAGGATAAGTATAGAGTGTATTATATTCTATATATTGAAATTATGCTCATCTTTGTATAGCTCTTTTTTAGTAGGCTGTATAGTCCTTCAGGATTATGTCTTAATTATAATTTCATCCTATGAGAAAATATAATAAATAAGATGTAAAATATAGCCTAGATTCAATTCAAGTGAACATTCATCAATAGAAGATAGTGAAATAAACTACTTTATAAGAAATTTTGCCATTGATTAAAAATGGAGAAATTAGTTACATTTAGAAAGCAGCACACCCTCCATGAAATTACCATTTCATTTTGAACTTGGTCACTCAGCCACAGAAAGACAGTTAAGACCTGGAGGAGATACCCAGCTAGTGGAAATCAGTTGATATTAAGGAAGAAGTTCCCAAGCACAAGGAGTCAGCCAATGCTGGAAGGAAACTCCCATCACAGGGTAGTTGGCCAAGTCTAGGAGGAGACAAACAGATCAGATACATTCTGCCAAGCCCAAAGGAGGAGTGTGGTAAGGATAGTGAGTGTGAAAAGCACTTGGAAAACCGACACTGTGTTGAGAGGCTCAAAGATGGGTCAAAATACAAGTTTGAGGAGATATTGCTTCTAAAAATGTAGTACCATGTAAGGAAATGTGCTTGGGTAGCTGCTGCTGCATGTTCTAATCATAGAAACAGCTTGAAAGGAACCTTAGATCATCTTATCCTTTCATTTCACAGAAAAGGAAACTATGAGCTCAGAATAGTTAAGCTTAAAGGTCACAGAGTTATTTAGTGTTAAACTCAGAACAAAGACCTAGACATGAAAATTTTGAGTCCATTCCATGTAAATAGTTACAGGTGCTACTGTTTCAATTTTATAGGTTAGAAAACTGAGACCGAAAGTGGCTATCAGTGGCTTTCTTTGGGTCAATTCAATTTAAAATTTTTTTTAAGTTCTGAATCCCACGCCCCAACATATTCTTCCCCATCCATTGAAAAGGCAAGAAAAAACAACCTATTGCAGTCAATCTAAAAAAAATCTCACTTTAGGCATGTATGGAAAATATGGCTCTGTATATACTGAGTCCACTGCCTCTACATTTAAAAGTGGATAGTGTATTTCATCATGAGTCCCTTGGAATTGTAGTTAGTCATTTTGATGGTCAGAGTTGCTAAATCTTTCAGAGTTGGGGGGGGGTTGTCCCAGAATTGTTATATAAATTTTCTCCTTAATTCTGATCTCTTTGATTTAAATCAGTTCATAAAAGTCATCCCAAATTTTATATGAAACCAACCAATTCATTAAAAATTTATTTTACCCCATAAATTGTAATAAGTGTTGTTCGAGAAGTTAATATTGGCTGCTCTTTTGTTATTTGTGATATCATATTTCATACTCTTTAATATTTTATGGAGGGTTGGAGTAAAGATGATGGAGTAAACCAGAGAAACTCCAGAATCACCATGAGAACCTTCTCCAACCAATATTTAAATATCACCAAAAATGAATATAGGAGTGAAAAAGCCAACATGGAGACAGAGTGAAACAACTTTCAAGAAAAGCAAAACCCAAAAGGTAGGCCAAGAACATCTGGGACACTAGGGGGAGAACAGAGCACAATCAGCAAGATTATAGCAAGGATTGAAAAACAAGGTAAGAGCAAGCAACCCCACTCCCTACCCCATATCTGCTGTCCAAGGTTCAGAACCTAATTGCAAGCTCATAGTCAGAACTTGAGATCCTGACTGGGCAAATAGTGATCCAAGCCAACCCATACTCCTTGAAATTTCAAACCTATGAAGAAGTCCAGATTCTCAGCCCAGGGTAGTCTGGGTTAAAGTGGCTTGATCTGTGTGAGCCCAGAATGAAGCCAGGCATCCTTAGTCTGGTCTTGGGATGAAGGCATAGTTCACAGTTTGGGGAAGCTCATAGTACTAAGTATGAAATACTGATCTTTTTGCCTAAAGCTTATAGTAGAACTCCAAGATAGGGCAATCAAGGGTGTGTCCATTAGAACAAGTACACAGAAAGATAGAAAATTTACACCTAAGCCCAAGCCTACAATTTAAGTAGTTCCTGACATAATCAAGATCAAAGTAAGACCAAAAACTTACAGAGCCTAAGGCCAGTCTTTGAATCATCAGCATCTAGAAGATCAATTAAATCAGTAAGGGGAGGGGGTTCTCAGAGTTCTCAGTCCTCAACCATCCCATCATCCTCCAAGAACTGAAACTGGTAAAACCCCCAAAATAAGCTGAGAATAATATCAAGGAATGACTGAATTTTAAGAGGGTACCCCAACTCCCAAGAAAACAGAGCCTGCCTATAATTAGGAAAAATGAACAATCAACAAAAAAAGCACCTGCCTCTAAAAAAATTTTATGGAGATAAAGAGCAAGGTGTAGACACAGAAGGGGATATTGAAAGCAAAGCAAATGCATGCAAAGTACAAATGAAAAATATGGATTAGACACAGATTCTGAAAGAGCTCAAAAAAGACTTCAAAAAACAAATAAGAGAAGAAGAGGAAAAGTGGGTAAGAGAAATCCTTTGTGGGGGTTTCTGCTAAATCTTGTGGGATCATCACTATGGCTACTCAGTATTTCAATTATTTCTGGCTCTTTTCAGTATTTTTCTTTGATGTGGAAGCTCTAGATTTTGACTATAATATTCCTGAGAGTTTTCATTTTCATATTTCTTTCAGAAGGTAAATGGTACATTCTTTCTATTTCTTCTTATCCTGTGATTCTAAGACAACTAGGCTATTTACTTTAATGATTGTAAAAAATATGGTATCTAGTCTTTTTTGGGTTATGGCTATCGGGCAGTACAATGATTCTTAAGTTACCTCTCCTAAAATGTTTTTATAGGTCAGTATTTTGACTATCAGACGTCTCACTTTTTATACCTTTAGTCTTTGACTTTTGACAAGATATTTTCTTAGGTAAGATTTTTCACCTTTTGATTAAAATCATTTGACTTCTTTATTTTTCTTCCATAGCTATCATTTTTCTTCTCTGCTATCACTCTCATATAGATTTAAAATGATTTTTAGTTCTATTTTTAACTTTTACTTTAATTCTTCCTGAAAATTCCAGATGAATTTGAAACTAAGCTGAATTTTTCTTTCATTCAAGCTTGATTTTTCATTCATTCTCTTCTTTTGCAATTGTGACTTTGTCATCACAATGTCATCACATTTTTGTGATAGGATTCTTTTTTAGGGGGAATGTATGTCCTGATCTCCTGGTCACATATGTCCTTCTGCTGCTTTCATAACCCAGGCTGGCTAACCCACCTTTCAGTACTTCTGAAGTGGTTTGATCTGGGCTAATGTATACTCATTGTCCTCCAAGTCTTTCTCCTCTCAAAGTCCTGAGTTTCTCTTTTTAGGGTTGGGAATTTCAGTAGAATGCTGTTGGACTTAGCTACTATGATCCCACTGTGAACCTCTGTATATTCAGAGTGATTTACTAGCTCTCCTTTGATACAACATCCCTGCTCTATTTATTCCACTATAAGCTTTCACCCTGGGCATAAGGCTAAAACTGAGTCCCTTCTCGACTTCTGGGATCAGAACCACATAGCTACCATTTGCTTCTGAATTTTTCCCTTGTTTTGTTATGGACTAATTGCTATTATTCCTCTTTATCACCATTCTTTCCAGATTCTTTCTTCAGTCCACTCTAAAGCTGGGTAGAGAAGAAAAGATCTATTATATGGCATGTGTTCCTTCACCCTGATTTAGTTCAGAGATCCCCTGTGTTTTCTTTCTGCCTTATTTCTTCCCATTTTCATGCCCAATGTCAGATCACTTTCACCCTGTGAGAACTGTAATACTTACTTTATACACATCATGCTCCATGTCATACCCTATCTTCAGTGTTCTTTGTGTGTCACCTTAAGCCAAATTGGGCTGGAAAAAAATAACTGCTATGAATTTTAGGGGGATTTATTTATCATAATGTAATATTAATATTGTGTATTTTCTGTACCTTTCTGGAGGAATCTAGTGAACAAATATGCTATATTTCTTTCTGCTACTCCCCTAGTTTGACTGTCTCTGCAATCACTGACAATTTGAAAACAGTTCATCCTGATGTTCAGGACAGTGAGTATTTTTAAAATTTGTTTTTGTTTTATTTTATTTTATCCACATTACATTCATTGATCTCATTTAAGCTTGAAATGATCTATCTCCTACAAAGATATTATTTCATGTTTTGAGGTCAAGGTGTTTTGTATTTTTGTGGACTTGTGATCTCTTTAATGTAAATATTCCCTCCAATGATAGCCTCATTAAATATATTTATTCTAATTAAAGCTGGCATTATTTTCTGCATTTGAGTACTTTTAGTATGTGTGTCAATTATGAATCTCTGGGTTCTAATTGTAGGAAAAACAGATAAAAAGAACAAAAATGAAGTAAAAAATCTTTTTGTTAAATATTATTGAGTAAAAGAATGGGGAAACCCATATGTCTAGCAGCTAGGGAAAAACTTGGCAGAAACACCTTGTGAAGGAACTGAGGGAAACTTGTTAGGTATGATCCAATGGAAGCTTCAACAAGGTATTAGAACATGTCTCCTTTATTTTCCCAGTTTGAATCTCTTTAGGTTACCATTAATTTCATTGAGAAAACTTTAGAGTATCTTAAAAAGAGGAGCAAAAAGATAAAGGGAGGAGAGAGGAAATGAGAGTTATAGCAAAGCCTGTTGCTTGCCTTTTTGATCATTCTAGCCACATTGAGTAGCTGGTAAATGTTCTTAGATTTATATTTTCTGGTATGGCTGCTACAACAGAAGATCAAGTCTTCCTTTATCTGTAGTAATCAGGGAACAGCATGAGATCAGCAAAGAATTTGTTATACCAACCCTGCAGTGTTGATTAAATTACTTCCTTACAAAATCAGAGCTCTGTACTAAATGATCTCTAAGGCCCTTCTGAACATTATATTATGATACTCTATAGGAATCTAGTACCTGAAGTTTTAGCTAATTCCTCTATGGGATAACTAAATATTGAAGTTTTTCCTTACATTAAATGTAGACCTACCTTGGTATTATCTCCTTATTTTTCTATAAATTAAGTTTTGTTTTTCTCTATTTTATTGTGATGGATAAATAATCATGCATAACAAACTCAAGTATTTTAATAAAGTTTTTTTTTTGTTCTTCTTGGTCACTTGTAAGATGCTCCTTCTACTGATGAAATCCTTGAGTTAGAAACAAATATGTGGCAATTTTTTTTATCAATGTCTAGTTTTTTCTTTAATCTTAGTAGTTCTTTCCCTAAGAATTTTTACTAGAACTTTACCTGAATATTTTCCTGAAAGATTATGGTTAGAATATTTAATTTATGATTGAGATTTTTTTATGTAAGTGATGAATGGTTCTATCATTTTTTAAGATAGGGTTTCTATTTCCATTATCTCTACTTAAAATCTTCAAGTCTTTTTGCAGTTATATTTTGGTTTTGCATTTCCCCTCATTTAATTAACTTTTCAGATTATAAATTTTATTTCCCATTAATTTCTTTCCATTAATTAAAATTTCAATTTCTGTTTTCCATTTTTCCTAGATAGAACTCATATATATATATATATATATGCACACATATATAAAACCTTTCTTTAGTGATCATAGGTCTTCTATTTTCTTTAAATGTTTTAATTATATAATGTATTCTGTTTTTTCTTAAGTCTATTCCAATTTCTTTAGTATAGTGTTGGAATTGATTATATGCACATAGACTGAAATATATGTATTACATAGTACCAGGTGGTAAAAGGCTTTAAATGCCACAGAAGATGCTCTATTTGATCCTGAAGATAACAGAAAGATATTGCAGTTTTTCAAGTAGAGGGATGACATGGTCAGACCTATGTTTTAGGAAAATTACTTTAGTAGAAAAGTGGAGAATGGATTATAAACTTCAGGCAGGATACTAAAAAGGTTAATGAAATAGGCCCCAGAAGAGTTGATGAGAGTTTATGGTTGGGTAGTGACTCTGGACATTAAGAGAAGAAGATGAATAAAAGAAATGTTCACATATAGCAAGAACAGTTATACAAGATAAATATGACATGAACGCAGTGATTTTACAAATGGGGTAAGTGTAGTTAAGGACTTGGGATGAAAGGTTGTAAATCATGGGATGAGTGGGAGGATTGTCATGCCTTTGAGAATAACTGGAAAGTTGGGAAGAGATAAGATCATCAGGAGAAATATAATGAATTTTACTTTGAATATGTTGGGTTTGAGATGGTTATAGGACATTCAATTGGGAATTCCAAAAGTTGGTAGTATTATTATTCCCATTTTATAGATGAGGTGACTGAAATTGAGAGGATAAGTTACTTGTTCAAGGTTACATGATTAGTAAGCACCTAATGATTCACAGGTCCAATCCTCTATCCAATATGATATATTTTCTCTCTATATTATAAAGGAGAGAGAAGTTACACAGACCAACCTGATTTCTTCCAAATCACCCTCCAAAAAACTATGACATAACACCTCAAAATGAATTCTGCAGCAGCATAATCCACCAAAAGATGGAGTGAAATAATTGTTCAGCCTAAAACAACTTAGAAGATTGACATGAAATATCTATTGTACTGTGTTGGAAGTAGAGCACAAAGCAGGACTCCAAGGTAGGCTCCACCATGTTAACAGACCATAGGGATGGTTGAATCAGCAGCAAAGACTTCTGGAGCTCTCAACCACAGATTGTAAGGTTGGGGGGAGGTGGTGGTTGGACAACTGCTCAAAAAGAAAATACAAGGGTCCCCTTTGCTAGCTCTAGGTGTAAATCTGTCATCATATTGCCTGTACACAG
This sequence comes from Monodelphis domestica, assembly GCF_027887165.1. Taxonomy (NCBI): domain Eukaryota; kingdom Metazoa; phylum Chordata; class Mammalia; order Didelphimorphia; family Didelphidae; genus Monodelphis; species Monodelphis domestica. The sequence continues at coordinate 163,687,296 of NC_077229.1, forward strand.
GTCTAGGTCACAGTCCTGGGTCAGGGTTTCAGGGTGAGGAAGAGAACTAGCTTACACTACACTTGTGGGCACAAGAGATTAGGGATCATGGATCCAAGATAAAAAGTAGTGCTGGGATTACTTAAAAACAGAGCACAGGCTGGGAGAGTATTAAACACACCTTTCCTTACATTATACCACCTTAGAAGAACTGAGATTTTCAGAGCTAGCTCAAAGGTAGCTGCATGAAGAACCTGATGCTTGAAAAAAATGTTCCCTTCACCATAGTTGCAGAGCCTAACTTTAACAGGTTTTAAGTTAAAAGAGAAGGAAAACCATAGAAAAATGAGCAAACAGCAAAAAAAGAAACAACATAAAATATTTTGATGACAGAGAAGACCAAAAAGCTAACTCAGAAGGATACAACAAAGTCAATATTGCTGAATCCATGGGCTCCAAGAAAAAAAATATTAAGTGTTCTTAAGCTCAAATTAATGAAACAGTTCATAAAAGGATTTTAAAGTTAAATAGGAGAGGTAGAAGAAAAATTGAGTAAAGATATGAAAGTGCTACTGGAAAATCATGAAAAAAGAATCAATTACTTGCTAAAAGAGACACAAAAACACTAAAAAACGTAACCATTTAAAAAAAACAGAATAGATTAACTGGTAAAAGAAACATAAAAATCTAATGAAGAAAATAACTTTCTAAAAGGCAGAATTATCCATACTGGAAAAAAAGTAAAATAGTATATTAGAATATAAATCATTCTCTAATTGATAATCTGTCAAAGGAAATGAACAGGCAGTTCTCAAAGTAACCAAAGCTCTCACTAGCCATACAAAATTGCTCTAAATAATGATTAATTAGAGAAATGTAAATGAAAATAACTCACATATTTATCATGACAAAAATAAAATTACAAGATTTGGAGGAAAACAACTCTTTAAGAATTGGATTTGGTCAAATGGAAAAGGAGATACAAGGAAAGTGTGAATTCTTCTGTAAGGTTGAGATTAGGGTCAAAGTAGAATGGACTGGTTTAGGAGGTGTTGACTGCCCTCTCCTTAGAAATCTTCATGGAAGGGCTTGATGCCACTCCCTGGATATATTATATTAAGGACTCCTTCTAAGTATGGATTGAGGTAAATGACCTCTGACATTCCTTCAAATGATAAAATCTTGTAATTCTCTTGAGGTCTCCTTTCTATGCAATATATGTAATTTTTATGTGATTTTTAAATTAATAAGTAAAAATTGAGGGGTGAATTCATTTTTGAAATGTTCACTGAGGAATGATAAGGGGAAGAGGAGGAAACAGACATTTATTAAATGCCTAGTATGTTCCAGGCACTATGCAAAGGGGTTTACAAATATAATATTATATGACCACACAAATTCTGGGAGACAAGCACTATTGTTATCACCATTTTACAGATGAGGAAACTGTGGTTGAATGACTTGCTTAGGATAATCTAGCTAGTAAGTATCTAAGGATGGATTTGAACTCAAGTTTCCTGATTCTGGGCTCAGCACTCTCCCCATTGCACCAGCTAGGTACTTGGAATTAGGATTTCATTGGTATAGAAGATTCCTGCATAGGAATGCTCCCTCTCTCAATGCCAGTGTATACATTCTTGAAAAGACTTGTACTTTTAGAGAGCTGTCTAAAGCACTTTGGGTTTAAAAGAGGTACTCAGGGTTAGAAAATCACTCTATTATAGGAAGAACTTTAATCTAAATCTTCCTGGCTTTGAAGCCATATCTCTATGCATTATACTACTATGTTTCTGTGACTTGTAGGTAAAAAGTTACACTGAAAATGTTCTTTTTCTCTGAATCAGTCCTTTGTAAGAAGTGCACATCTTAAGTACTTGTGCCAATGTGGACATCTTTGCATTATTACAACTAGATGTTCTCCTTTTATGTGAAGAAAGAAAAAATAATTTTAAAATACAAAAATAACAGCAGGTGGGATGAAAACTTGGTTATATATCCATACATTATATATATGCTTGATGAATTAATTAGTTCCATGTCTTATTTATTATTGTATTTTAATTCATTTATTCATAGTTTTAACCTCTGTAAGAACATTCGTTATTTAAATTAATAGACAGGTAAACCACATCACCCAAACTGCAATGTTTAATGTAGGAGATAACTGACATGCATGAAATCATTGTATTAAAATATTAGTTTTCCTATTGTTTAGCACAGATGGTGCTAGTAATTAATATTATGCTGGGTTTTTTTTTTTCATCAGGGGATTCCCTGATCACAAAATTCATTCAGTATATAATAAAGTGCTACATTACACAGTATGAATAAGTGATTTACCTTTTTTATATATTTATTAATGAGAAAAGCCTTGCTCAACATGTAAATTGTGTAATGCTCCAAATGGCCAATATATAACCAATTTCTACAAATTTCATTACATGGACAATATGACCTGTTATAGAAGGAAATCTTAATGGCTTATTTTATCACATATTTTCAAAAAATGTATCCTGTGCCATCTGGTTTTTGAGCAAATACAAAAAATTATAAAACACACAAAAAATAAAGAATTGAATTTATATTGCAGAAAACAAGACCTGGCTGACCATGAGGGAACAGCTTTTTTTTAAATGGAAAGAGTTGTTATTTCTGACATACCAACCTACAGAGTGAGGAAACTAGAAATAGGCATAAAATTTATTTACTTCATTTTAAAAGTCTCACCTTCTCTTTTAGTATCAATTCTAAGGCATAAGAGTGGCAAGGGCTAGGCAAAAGTAGTTCAGTAATTGTCTAGTGTCACACAGCTAGGAATTGTTTAAGATTAGATTTTAACCCAAGGCCTCCAGACTCTAGGCATGGTGCTCTAGCCACCATACCACCTAGATTCACCAAAATTGGTTCACTTTTAAAAGAGTGAAGATACTGTCAAAAATGCATTACATGAGCCCTTTTCTGGATCAAGGCTTTGTTCTTCCTTCCTTCCTTCCTTCCTTCCTTCCTTCCTTCCTTCCTTCCTTCCTTCCTTCCTTCCTTCCTTCCTTCCTTCCTTCCTTCCTTCCTTCCTTCCTTCCTTTCTTTCTTTCTTTCTTTCTTTCTTTCTTTCTTTCTTTCTTTCTTTCTTTCTTTCTTTCTTTCTTCCTTCCTTCCTTCCTTCCTTCCTTTACTCCCTACAATGGATTTGATGGTGGTAGATTAAGAGATTAAATGGTGCAATGGATAGAGTAATGAGCTTGGAGTCAAGAAACCCTTAATTCAGATCTCATGTATTTATTTGCTCTGTGACTCTGCAAATATTCTTAAAATATCTCAGCTTCAGTTTCCTCATCTTTAAAATATATGTAATAACAGCTCCTATTTCACAGGCTTTTGGGGGGGAGGATATAATGAGATTACCTATGCAGTGCCTTGTAAACCATAAAACATTGCATAAATGTCAGTTCTAAAAGCAAATAGAGGGAATGATGAATTGCTGCCCTCCAACAACAATCCTAATTTCTTAAGAGGTGTACATTTTATAAACCCTGGGATGGTTGGCTTTAAATCCAGGATTCAGAGTAGAGGTCATCAGGGTATTTTGGAAAGATAGTTGAGGTGCAGCTAGGTGGATTAATGTTTTGAGAGCCAGACCTAGAGATGGGAGGTCCTGGTTTCAAATCTGACCTCAGACATTTCCTAGCTGTGTGATCCTGAGCAAGTCACTTGACCCCCATTGCCTAGCTCTTATCATTCTTCTACCTTAGAACCAATGCACATTATTGATTACAAGATGGGGTTTAAAAAAATGATTGAATATATAGTCTAATCTGATTAAATGTGAACCTTTCTCCCTACAAACTCAGACAAATTCTTTAACCTTAGTTTCCTCATCTGTCAAAAAAGAGCAAAAATAACAATAATAAGATATACTGATATGCTTTTAAGTTTAAAAAATTATATATATATACATGTATATATATATATGCCAGAGGTTATGCATTGGACTGTGCATATCATTGAACCTGTTCTATATACCTTTCAGTTAGTCACAGGTCTTTTAGCTGGAATCAAGGGTAAATGTGGCCTTCCAGAAAAGGTTAGTGATCCGAAGACATACTCATTATCTCCTTTGGGCTCCACAACCAACATCTTATATAAAGTTATGAGAGTTACTATTCCCATTTTATAAATGAGAAAACTGAAGACTGAAACAGTTTAGATAATTTGTCTTGGCCCATAAGTGGGTTTTTTAAAGGTGTTCAACAGATATCATCTAACTAGAACCAGGCAAAGGTTAAGATTGGAAAAAGGGCACTTCTTCCTATGGAAAAGTGCATCCAAATTTCTTCTTTTGTATATATTTGTCCTATTTTGTTTTGTTGTTTGAAGTGTAGCATGGGAACCATACCTTGGCTGCTACTACCAGGGTCTTTTCTCCCTAGTACCGTTAGATAGGAGTAGGAAATGAGAACTGGAACACTTTGAGGTATGGCTCATCTGCTCCAAGCAGAACTGCACACAGGGTGATTCTACACTCTGTAGTTCCTTTCTCCTCAAAATAATTTTCAACAGATTAGTTATAGCTTTGATGATCTGTAGGGTCCCTTCAAACATTAAGTACAACAGTCGTAGATTTTGTTCAATAGTTCTGTTATTTTATGGCCTCAACTAATATGTCTCTCCTCTATTGAGGAGGCATGGCATCCTTTGGCTCTTATCTAACATTAGAATCTACAAGGTAAAGATAGAGAAGAGTTCTATTCAGGGTGACTTCATCAAGATTTGTTTATACAAAAAATGTGGGTGATATATTTGAAACTAGTAGTCTAGTCTTCCTACATATGAAATTAGAAATTCAAATCGAAACTAAATAGAATCACATTCACCAGTGGCAACACTGACATCAACTTTGCTATTAAATTTTATAAAGAAACATGAACTATTAAGATTCCACAAGTTAGGAATTTTGTCCCATCTTTTCTTCTGGAGAAAGTGACCCATACATATTCATGGGTTCAGGACTTAAATATTCAGTGTCTCTAAATATCTAAAATTTTCTCCCAAATTCTCAAAATTAAACAATCCACATTATTTCCAGAAAAACTGTGCTTGACTTTAAGGAAAGCAAGATTCCCAATGCAGGTCCACACATTATAAGTTTAGCCTTTATTATTATTAATCCTTTATTATTAATATATTTGGCTCCTGGAATTGTTGGCTTTTGCAAATAAAACACTGCAGATGATTCCTTAAAATCCCTTGATTTTGAATGCTCTTATACATGAAATTTCAGGCAAAGATATTAGAATGAAGATAGGATGAAGACCCAAAATCTTTTGGAGAGAAATGCACTATTTCAGAAATACTAATACCCTATGCAACATTTATTTCTTGTAGCATAAGAAAAAATATATTACACAAGACTTGTCATGAAATGATTAATACAGTTGTAAACTTTTCAATGAAAAGATGTTAAAAGAGGTGGGATATTAGCACCAATTTATAAACTATCAATCCTCAACTGAATTTGGTAATATAATGGAAACATGCTTATATTTTCAGAGGTTATATTTTGTGGAAATAGAGTAGCAATAAAAGCTACAGTCAATGGGAAACTTTGTTCACAAAGTAAAGAGAATCTCTCAATTTGAAGCATATATGTTTCTGACATGTTTTTTTCACCAGGATATGATTTCAAATAAATGTTTTGGAATAAATGGAGTGATAGAATGTTAAATATAGAGCTGGAGGGATATTACAACTCTGAAGCTCAAAGCAATTTAGATTACAACTAGAAACATAGAATCACAGATTCATAAGATTTTATCAGTACAACTCCCTAATTTCCCAGACAAGAAAAGTGAGGTTAAGATAAGTAAAGTGACATGCCTAAGGTTTCAATGATTGTAAATACCAAAATCAAGATTTGACTTTGGTTTCTAAAATTCAAATTTAACACTCTCCTCCATCTCTGGCATCAACTGAAATTATTTTTATTTTTACTTTTATTGGTCTCTTTTGTCTTGCTATCTCATTTACTTCTGAATATAACCTCTTATGTCCCCTATGCAATAAGCTACCACTTATAACAGATTTAAATAGGAAGATAAAAATAGTTTAATAAAACTAACCAGCATATCGACTAAATTTGATAGTATATGATATACTCGATACTAGTATAGTTTCCTTAATGAAGTAAGGAAGTACATTTTCTCAAGATTAGTAGGAGACTGATTTTGGCAATTACAATTACTCATATTTTAATTTCAAAACCCATAGTTCCCCACATCTATAAGGGAAAGAGGAAATTGGAAATTCATTTTTCTTTTTCAGGGCCAGGATAATTTATTATAATTCTATACCACTCTGTTTTGTTGTTATTGTTTTATTTACATTATTTTGGTCATTGTGTATATAATTCATCTGGTCTTGTTAAAAATGTTCAAAGATTTATATACTTTCAGGATTCTTTCTATTTTTATATTCATTAATCACAATTTGCTTAGCTTCTCAATCAATAGACATTTACTAGGTTTCTGTTAATGTTCATTGTTTATGACAAAGGTATAAACAGCCTGATCTAGATTAAAATTTAATTGGAAAGTATTCAATAAAATATTAAAAATCCTAAAAAAGATAACCTCATAATTTCCTTTTTTCCAATTACATGTAGAAGTATATATTTTTTATTTTATTTTTATTACTGTGCAAAACACACACATATACAAACACACACGTGTGTGTTTGTGTGTGTGTGTTGGTCCTTGTTGTAAGAGCACACTCATACAAAACCAAAACCCCAAAATAAAACTGCAAAATACACTGATGTGAAAGGCAGTCTGCTTTGATACTCATCCATCTGACTCTAATGGTTCTTTCTTTGGAGGTAGATAGGATTCTCTGTCATAAGTCTCTCGGAATTGCTGTTACCATGTGCAATGCTCTCATGGTTCTGCTTATTTTACCCTGCCTCAGTTTATGCAGATCCTTATAGCTTTTTCCTGAAAACATTTTGCTTATCATTTCTTATAGTACAACAATATTCCATCACTATCATGTATGACAATTTGTTCAGCCATTCCCCAGTTGATGCACATCCCTTTAATTCAAATTCCTTGCCATCACAAAAAGAGTTGTTCTAATTATTTTTGGACAATAAATTGTATTTTTCCTTTTTTATTTTCTCTCTGGGATATAGATCAAATATTGTTATTACAGGATCAAAAAGTATACATACTTTTATAGCTCTTTCTACATAATTCCAAATTGCCCCCCACAATGATTAGATCGGTGCACAGTTCCCAAAACAATTCTTTAATGTCCCAATTTTGCCAATACCAACATTTGCCACTTTCCTTTATTTTCATATTGGTCAATCTGATAGGTGTGAGATAGTATCTCACAGTGTTTAATTTTCATTTCTCTAATCAAGAGTGATTTAGAATATTCTTATATGATTTTTGATTGCTTTGAGTTCTTCATCTGAAAATTACTTGTTCATATCCTTTTACCATTGGCCAATTGGGGAATGGCTTGTATAGAACCAATTTTTAAAATCTGTTTTCTCACTTTTGGACCACCCTTTTTTTCTCCCTCCCTCTGATCCTCTTCTTTATCCCTGAGATAGTAAGTAATTTAATACAGATCATGCTTGTGGTATCATACAATACATATTTCTAAATTTCCATATAACATTATATTTTAAACCTCAGTCTAAAGATGTCCTGTGGGTATCCTTATATGTGGTTAGTGCCCCTTGCTTCAATTTGATTTTGTAACCACAAGTTTATGGGACTTTAATTTTTTTTATTATTGACGTATGTATGGTATATATCTAGTATGTATGGTATATATCTAAAAATAGCATAAGAGGTTAGCTTTTTAAAGTTTCATTTTTAAAGACACCACAAAAGAATATTTACACATATTTAAGGTGCACCCAGAAATGCTTCACCTTCACTCCTCTGGAGACACGATTAGTGTGCTTTCATAAGAATTTTTAAGCCTTTCAATGTCATTTTCCTTCACAATGTTCTTGTCCTTATAGAAAACGTATACTTGGTTCTTATTGCTATGCTCTCTATCAATTAATTCTACTAAGTGCCTTACCCTTTGAACCAGAAATACTACTACTTGATCTGTATCCTAAAGAAATAAAAAAAAGGGGGAAAGGACTTATTCATAAAGATTTGTAGCAGCATTTTTTTTCTGGTGACAAAGAAATGGAAACTGAAAGGTTGTTTTCAGTTGGGAAATGGTTGAACAAGTTGTGGTATATAATTGTATTTGAATACAATAAGAAATAACAAACAAAATTATCACAAAGAAAAACTGGGAAGACTTATATGAAGTGATGCAAAGAGAAGTTAGAAAAACCAAGAGATTATAAATAGAAAGAGACAAAAGGCTATCCACTGCCATAGAAGGAACTAACAGAATCTGAATGCAGTTTTCTCCATGAATTTTTTCCTCTGGTGGGAAGTGTGACTTCTTTTACAACATGATGAACATGGAAATATGTATTGAATTTTAATGCATTTGCAACCTATATCATGATACTTGCTATCTTTGGGAGGGAGGGCTAAGTGGGAGAGAGAGCGAGAATATGGATCATAAAATATTAGAATTTTTCAAATTTTCATTTTTTTCCATTTGTATTTTCCATAACTAACTATGGGTAACTGAATCAGCAGATACTGCATCACAGGATAATAGGACACAACATCATCTATGTACTGTTTGTAGATTTCTCCCCCTCAACCCCATGAGTTTCTCCTTATAGTCATCATTGAGTTAGATTTGCAAATTTTTTGACACACTTGTCAAAAAGTCTTTTATCCAACTTGTTTTCTAAATTCAGATTTTGTACCAGGACTAGGCTTTACCTTACTTATACACTTTTGGGTGGGATAGTTGGACATGTTTGGTTTCACCCTGGATTCCCTGGATTTCTCGTGTTAACTTCTACCTCCAATGTTCCAGGTATCCTGAATTTTGAAGTGAAGGATATTAAACCTTCAGGATTCTCTATAACATTAAAGCCCTAGTGCTAGGCTTTCCCTGGTCTGAGTATTGTGACACAATACTTATCAGCATTGTATTAATTGCTGCTTGATTCCTGGGGTTTCCAAAGTCTCTTTCCTGTTGATTTCTCTGGGAAGCCATTAGCTTTTTGTGTGTGTGTGGATATTGAGCCTTTCAGTCTATGTCTGCTCTGACTCTGATCATGGGAAAACTGAGTTTTCTTGGTGGGCTTCCTTTCCTATTTCCTCTAGAATTCAGAATGAAGCTTTTTGAAATTTTGGAGTGAAAGATAACACTGTGGGTTCTTTTTGGATTTCTTAATTGTGATTTGTTTTGTTAGGAAATTCATGGGCTTTCCTGGAGTAGTTTGGTGGAAGTGGAAAACTTATCTTCTGTCCAGGCAATCATATTGTTTAGAGGCTTAAAGATGATACCAGAAGAGTGTAAATTTTGCATACTTTACCAAGAAGGATAGTTTTTGAAGATGATTCAAGTGATGGAATTAATCTTCTTTTGATGGCCCAGCCTTATTAAGTGTAGAGAAGTTTAGCAACCATAAGACAGACACAGGGTAATGAATTCTTCAGCCATGGCAAACCATAAAGCGAAAATTAATTTTCAAAATGGTTCTTGGGGGAGGAGAGCCAAGATGGCAGCTTAGTAGCACCAAAAGCTGAAAATGCTCTAATCATGCTTCCAAATTAATCTTTAAAAAGTACTTCATGATGCAGAGCGAGAGGAGCAGAACCAGGAGAACATTGTACACAGAGACTAATACACTGTGGTATAATCGAACGTAATGGACTTCTCCATTAGTAGTGGTGTAATGTCCCTGAACAACTTGCAGGGATCCAGGAGAAAAAAACACCATTCATAAGCAAAGGATAAACTATGGGAGTGGAAACACCGAGAAAAAGCAACTGCCTGAATACAGAGGTTGAGGGGACATGACAGAGGATAGACTCTAAATGAACACTCTAATGCAAATAATATCAACAAAGCAATGGGTTCAAATCAAGAAAACATCTAATGCCCAGTGGACTTACGTGTCAGCTATGGGGGGTGGGGGGGAGGAAAAGAAAATGATCTATGTCTTTAACGAATAATGCTTGGAAATGATCAAATAAAATATATTTTAAAAAAAGTACTTCAAACTTATAGGAGTCAAAATCCAACAGCAAGATGGAGTACAGGACTCTGCCACTGAACACAGCTTGAAAGGTAGACAGAATGAGAGAGTTGATTTTTACAGGATAATGGGGGACTGAGAAATAAAACTGAACACAAAGGAGTGCTGCTCTTTGTGGTGGCCAAAAATTGGAAAATGAGGGGATGCCCTTCAATTGGGGAATGACTGAAAAAAATTGTGCTATATGTTGGTGATGGAATACTTTTGTGCTAAAAGGAATAATAAAGTGGAGGAATTCCATGGAGACTGGAACAACCTCCAGGAAGTGATGCAGAATGAGAGGAGTAGAACCAGGAGAACATTGTACACAGAGACTGACACATTGTGGTACAAGAGAACATAATGGACTTCTCCAGTAATGGGTTTATAATGTCCCTGAACAATCTGCAGCAATCTATAAGGAAAAAAAAAACAAACTATCCTCAAGCAGAGGACAAACCGAGGGAGTAAAAACACCGAGGAAAAGCAACTGCTTGACTACAGGGGTTGAGGGGACATGATCAAGGAGAGATGCTAAATGAACACCCTAATGCAAATACCAACAACAAGGAAATGGGTTCATAGCAAGGACACATGTGATACCCAAACGAATCACGCATCGGCTAGGGAAGAGGTCGCAGAGGGGTGGGATGGGGGGGAGGAAAAGAAAATGATCTGTTTCCAATGAATAATGTATGAAAATGACCAAATAAAATAATGTTTTAAAAACTAAAAAAAAAAAAGAATGCTGGTTGGCCCCCCTCCTCCCTTCCACTTACTGCACCAGATTCTGAACCTAGGCACAGGCCAACTTTGTGATCCTGGTACCTGGGCCACTCCAACAAAAGAGCATCTCAGACCCCCTTGGAGTCCTAGTCCCTGGCACCAGCCTACATTCAGGTGCGGAAGTCCTTTGGGCTTAGCCTTTTCAAGCCTCTGCCTCTGTGATGAAAATTCAGCTCCAGTGTAAAATAGCTCACATTGCCTAATCCTACAAACCAGCAGAGGAGACAGAATTAGCAAAAGCAGTTTTCAGAATTCCCAGTCAACAGGGGTGAAAAAGGTTGGGAAAATGAGCAAACAGCAAAATAAAATTAAAACAAAACACAATTCTTAAAAATCTATAAGTGACAAAGAGCAAAGAACAGAACCAACAGGGGATGGTGAGATCCATACAACCTCATGAAAAACTTCAAAAAAAAAAGGTAATCAATCTCAAGCTCTGGAAAAACTCAAAAAGGAATTAAAAATTAAAATTAGACAGGTTGAAGAAAAACGGGAAGAAAATCAGGGAAAAGACATGAAAGTAACATAAAAAACAGCTTAAAAAGCAAAATTGGTCAACTGGAAAAAGAGTCACAAAAGTTAAATGAAGAAAATAAAAACAGAAAACAGATTGACCTACTAGAAAAAAGGCCAAAAAATCCAATGAAGAAAAAAGTGCCATGAAAAATAGAATGGACCAAATGGAAAAGGAAGATCAAAAGGTCATGGAAGGAATTCAGTTCTAAAAAATTAGAACTGGGCAAATTGAAGGTAATGACTTCACAAGACTCCAAGAAACAATAAAACAATCAAAAGGATGAAAAAAATAAGAAAATATGAAATTTCTCATTGAAAAAACAACTGACCTGGAAAATACATCCAGGAAAAACAATTTGAGTTCTTAGACTACCTGAAAGTTATTAACAAAAACAACAACAAAATGCCTACCCATCATATTACAAGAAATTATCCAAGAAAACTGCCCATATATTCTTGAACAAGAAGGTAAAATAGAAATTGAAAGAATCCACAGATCACCTCCTGCAATAAATCCCCAAATGGCAATTCCCAAGAATGTTATAGCCAAGTTCAAGTGCTCCTAGGCCAAGGAAAACTACTGCAAGCACCAGGAAGAAACAATTCAAATATCATGTCTCCCCAGTCAGTATTACACAGACTCTGGCAGCTACCATAATTAAGGAGCAAAAGGCTTGGAATATGATATTCCAGAAGACAAGGAAACTCTGTTTACAACCAGAAATCACCTACCCACTAAAACTAACTATATTCTTTTAATGGAAAATGTGGCCATTTAATAAAATAGAAGATTTACAAGCATTCCTAAAGAAAAGACCAGATTTAAAATGTTTCTCAGGCCTATTCTGTCAACTTCCACTTCAAGCAATAAACAAGGCACTTGTTAATCATCTACTCTGCCAAAACACTGAGCCAAGCACTAAAGATATGGTGACATTATTTTGAACACATTAATGTACAAATTCTAAACTTCTGGAGTGCAGGTAATGTCTTTTGTTTCATTCTATATCTCTAGCTCTTATCGTAGTGCCTGCCCCATAGTAGGTGTTCACTTAATAAATGTTAAGTAATTGATGAAAAAAGTTTACATTTTATTTGGGAAAAAATAAGAAGGAAGAAATTCTTGACTCAACATTAGCTGATCTTCACTATGTTCCTAATGTGACTTGTAATGAATTCTTATCTCACCAATGTACTTCTTAAAATCCAGAAGGGAAAATTGGCTTTATGATCATAATATACTCCCTCCTCACTGGCAAGAAGATAAATTAAGAAATGATTTCAATAGTATGAATAGAAGTGATTACTTTATTTTTCTTCAAATACTAGGTTCTAGCCAAATTTTTTTTTTTATTTTTAGTTCCTGAAACTTTCACTTCAATGTTTTAGTTCTGTGTCTTGGAGTCCTTTGTCTCCAATGCTTGGAATCTCTTCTCTCTGTAGCCTCAACTCTTTGACACACTGGCTCAATTCAAGGCTCAGATCAGGTGCCACATTTCCTATAAGGAATCTTTCCAGATTTTTTTAGTTATTAGAACTACTGGTCTCTTCTAATTAATCTAACTAATCTATTCATTCATCCATAATGTAGACATATGCATACAATACACATACATTCATTACATATACATATACATGTTATATGTTACACTATATGATATTACAATATAATACAATGTAAAATGTGTATGCATTTATATATTGCATTTTCTCAATACAGTATAAGGTCTTTGAAGACTGAAACTGTTTGGGGTTTTTTGTTTTGTTTGTTTTGTTTTGTTTGTATCTTTTGTTTCTAATTGATATCTATCACATAGAAGGAAAATGTAATGGATGAAAAGTAGTTGCACTTTTTTATGGGGGTGGGCTGAGGAAGGGATAGTAATATTAATTCTATGCAGATATTTGTATTTTACCATAAAAATCAATTGAAGGACATAGAGAGACCAAGATAATCTAATTCATGTGGTTTCAGATTAAAGAGAATTATTAAATAACCTGAAAATTATTTGCTAAACTATATACAACAATAAAAAGTAAAAATATTAAGTTAAATGTCATATAAATCTAGGATTTCTGAACTTATATAAGAAATATACTTTCTTTAAAAATATTACAGGAATATTTGCAAAAGTAACAAGTTTAACTTTGATCTTACAATATATTTTACATTCCTATTCACATCAAATATATTTTCCTTTACTCTACATTTTTGTCTACATACTCTACAAATGATGAATGCAAGAATGTAGCACAATCCTACAAAAACAATAAAGAAGAATTTATGAATGCAATTATTAATCTCCATTTTAAATTAGTTTTTTAATTTTCAATATAAGTTTAATAATGAAATTTGCATAGTATGACTCAAAAAGAGTCCATTTTAAATGGATATCATTTAAAGCTTTGTGGTTTGACTAGGATGCTTTGGATAAATAATACTGATTAAATTAAAGAGGGTTGAGAAGGTTCATTTGTCTTTCCTAGGATGGTAAAACTACCTAGATGCAAAGGTGAGTGCCTGAAAGGTTAAAGTGTTTGCACACGCTGAATTTTAAGGATGAGCATGATAAATTGCCACTCATACCTGTCATTGCCTTTCACCCTATCAGGCCCCAATAGCCATTTCATCACAGACATCCATCGCCTAAAACATCATGGTAACTTGCTTTTCTTTCAGTTTCTCTTATTGAATGCAGTAGCAGAAGAAGATGTGAAATAGAATTGTTTAGATTTAAAAAATATGCCTTTTTTAATCGTGATGATCTGGGTCGAGAAAACGCCTAGAAAGAAATAACAGATTTTTATCTCTGTGGATTATCAGGGATCAAGCTAATTGTTAACCCTCAAATAAATTGCTCTTGTCTGAGCTCCCTACTTTAAATTTTCTCTACTACAATTTCAGTCTTCTTTATGCTCCTTTTAAAATTTATCATAATTTTTAAAGAAAAATATTATATGGTCTTTATAAATTTTAAGCAACTATTAAGTAATTAAAAAACCCTAAATGTGACTATTATAGGATAAACTGGATTTTACCTTAGGGCTGCAGGGTCGTGAGGGACATGCTTACTTCCTGGAACACCTCACTTGTTCCATGCTATTATCACCATCCTCACATCTGGCATTAAAGTCCTTTTTGTACTGATATCACCATGATCCTATAACCACAATACTCATTTCCTCAGTTCATTTCCTCCCTTAAGCTTTGTGGAAACAAGAGCTAGACTCAACTGTCTACTAATTGACTGCATCTTTAATTGTTTGAACATTAGTTTTGGTCTTCCTGTCCCCACCTCACACTTAACAGCTGTTGTATTTTTTCCTCTTCCTTGAACATTATATTTAGAACATGCAGATGCTAATTCCCACCCCTTATTTGTCCTGTATTTATTTTGTATGTTCTTATGCCTGTATGTCTTATTTACACTGTTAAGGTCCAAACTCTCTGAGGGTAAAGCCTAGCAAATGATAGGAATATAGTAGGTATTTTAAAATGTTTATTGACTTCTTGATGGATTAAATAGGAGGGCTCATGTTTTGATAGATGGACTAATATTCTCCAACAAAAAGCATGAATAACACTTACTTCGGCTTTTTAGATGAGAACTCAGGTGTCATTGTCAATCAGACAGTTAACTAAACTTTATCAATTATTTTCTAAAGACTAGGCACTGTGCTAAGTGCTAGAGATCCAAAGGCAAACATATCACCACTATTTTTGCTTTCAAGGAACTCATATTCTAATGGGAAGATAATAAGCATACAACTATATGCAGATAAGACATATGGAAAGGTTAGGAATATTATAGGGTGTCTCAAAGAGAAGGAACTAACAGAGGCCTGGGAAAGTCTTCTTGCAGAAAGGGGAACTTTGTCTGAATATTGAGAAAACCAAGGATACAGATGAGAAGGGGGAATGGAGGATAGCCAATGGAGGATGCTTAGAGTCAGAAAATTGAGTGTCATGTATGAAGAATAGGAAGAAGCCTGTTCTATAGTTCTATAACCCATGGATTTTCTGGTCTTGGGAGCATCTTACCAGATGGTATACAATAAATCACCTGTCCACAATGATTACTCCTTGAAAACAGAAATAGTTATTTGTCAGATCCAAAAGGTTAAAAACATATAGTGATTTTTTTGAATGGGGGATTGACATATCAGGATAACAAATAATGCCTTTGTGTGGGGAATTTAGTTCTCATGAGTAAATACTATTGATTATATACACAAAACACAGGGAAATTATGCTTTTCTACAGTTCTACTATACTCTTTCTGAACATGGGAATCATGGGAGAGCTCATACCAAATAATCTAGCAAGACATAATGGTTATGGAGAAGGGGAAGCAGGGAAGGGAAATGCCAAAAAAAAAATCAAGGTCTTTTGCACTGGCAAGCTCTTAAATGATCCAATTTTACTGGTGATAGTATTTTTTTCAATTAACAGCAATTAATTTTCTCTCTCTCCCACCTTATGTCCCTTCTGGTGAGAAAGAGAGAGAGAGAAAGAAAGAGAGAGAGAGAGAGAGAAACACCTTATAGTAATGATTGCAAACCTTTGAGAGATCATATGCTGTGCCCCATCCCACCCAAGACTTAGGGCTACACCTCCATTGGGCTGCTGAGCAGAGAGGCAAGTCAAGTGAAAAAAAATGTCTTCAGGATTAGGGTTAGGGTTATAAAAGAATTTAGGGTTTGGGAGTGGAGTGGCCAGAGTGCATGCTCTGTACTCCTCTTTGCCACCTGTGACCTGCCAGCCTTGTCCTAGACAGGGGAGAAAACACTCCAATTGGACTACTGGACAGAGGGGTGGGACAAGCAAAAAAAATGTCCTTAGGAGTGGTGGGAAGGGGAAAAGGAACAGTTCCACCAAGCCCCTCTGCCCTGATAGTAAGAAACACTGGCGGGTGACAAGCATATGCCCACAGAGACATCTCTGCTTGTCTTTTTTAGCACACACACCATATTTCACCATCACAGCCTTATAACATATATGTATTATCAAATAAAATGAATTTCTACATTAGCCATGTCAAAACATGTATGCCTCAATCTCCATATTAAGGCTAGGACAGCTCCCCCATCTCTCTCCCTCCCTCACTCCCTCACTCCCCCCTCCCTGCTCACTTGCCTTTAATATTTCAAAGATTTATAATTTTTTGGTGTGCTTTCAACACTAAATGTGTAAAGCAAGCAGCCCACAGGCCATTATAATAATACAGCTGACTACAACTTGAACCATATTTAAATGTAATTAGGAAATATTTAGTAAAACAAAAACTACAATAGAATATAGGTAAGGTTACTGTATAGCTTTTTAAAGTCACTATGCACCCATGGGATGCTTGCATGTGGTTTAGTGGACTTCTTTTCTATTTGAGTTTTACACCATTTTTCTACATGAAGCTTTCTACACTCCAAGATGTTAGTGTACTGTCACCACCAATTACCTTTTATTTGTTTTGTATAAACATATGCAGCATACTTTGACCACATTATGAAAAGATGGGACTCATTGAAAAAGACTAATTTTGCAAAAGATTGAAGGTAAAAGACAAGGGGATGGCAAATGGGGAGAAGGTGACATGGAATCAATGAACATAAGCTTTGGCAGACTTTGGAAGATAGTGAGAGAGAGAAGGGCCTGGAGAGTAATGGACTGTGGTATCATGAAGAGTTGGACATGACTGACAAGAACAATGCAAGAGGGTTTGAGACTTCATTCTCAAAGAACAAGAGTTGCTATATCACACCTCAAGGTTCTAGGAATGCTCCCAAGTCAGAGCAAAATTTACACTTCTATTAACAACACAGTTTTAATTAATCAATTCATATCAATTAGCTCTTACACAAGAATATTTACAAGAATATAAGTAAAAGAGATTTTCTTCCAATACCTAGAGTTATGCTTTCACTACACCATCTGAATCAATGGAGAGAGTAGACTCGATCATCAAACATTGTCTGTACAACATTGGTTCCACTAAGTTCACTCCCAAATGTAACAAAGCTGCTGGAGGAGTCTTTTTCCCAGCTATCCTTGTCTGGTTCCCTCAGGTTATTCCTTAGACCTTAGGCTGCTGGGCTGACTGACTGTACCTCCTAGCTTTCCTAGCTTCCTTCAATTTCAACTTCAATTCAGCTTCGAGTTCACCATCTATAGAAAACCTTTCTGCAGTACCCACATGAGCACTTTCCCTCTGAGATCATCATTCATTTATGGCCCATCTTTTATGTGTCTATTTATTTGCATATTGTCTTCTCTGTTCAATTGTTAGCTGCTTGTGGGCAGAGCCTGTGTTTTTGTATTTCTCTATATCAGAAGTGTTTATTACAGTTCCTCTTAATAAATGCTTATTGATGACTCAGTGTTCCTCTAATGTCAACTCAATTAATACTCATTTACTATTATCTATATTGCATTGTTCCATTGATAAACTAGTATAGTGATCAGAGACCAATATACTCATGCCCCCTTCTTTCTATTACCCAATCATACAATACCATGCTATTATATATATATATATATATATATATATATATATATATATACTCACTCTTTCCATTCCCTAAGGTTGTCAAGTATTAGTTTGATAATTGAGCAAAATATTTGCTACTAATTTAGTGCATCATTGTTTATTTAAAACTCTTAATTTTAGCAAATAAAGTGGTGCTAGATACACTCAAAAGCATTAATTGAAAGAAAAGGCAATTTCTGCCAAACTGATTTGAAGTACGGATCTGACCAAGGTACTTCCTTGCTCAATAAATTCTAGTGGTTAACTACTGCCTGAAGAATACCATATAAACTCCACATGGTGGTTTGAAAAAAATCTTTCCCAACTGGTCTCCAAACTATGTTTTCACTCTCATCAGATATTCTTGCACTCTGAAAATTAGTCATTTGGCCTCTCCATTCTTCTCCCAATACAGTCTCTCTCCCATCTCTGGGGTGGTTATCCCCAAACCCTGAAATGCACTCCTGCCTCATCTCTGACTGACAGAATCTCATTGTTCCTTGAAAATGATGACCAAGCATCACATTCTATAGTGATTATATGACTGAATGAATGGAGATGAATATGAGAAATGAACTTTTATCTATCTATTAAGCACTATGTTAAATCCTTGGACTTGTCAGATAGTTTCTAATTGGTTCTATAATAAAATATAAACACTATTTTGTTTTAAAGCTCTATACAACCTGACCCCAATATAATTTATTCATCTTCAATGGACATCATACTCTCTCCCATTCCCCACCTTCATTCCATTTCTACTGATCACAGGACAATAGAAAAAGAAATTTAGCTGGTAATTGGGTAATTTTAAGAAAAATATGCACTACTAACAGTTTAGACAACATTGAGACAACTTAAAAGAGGAGATTATGAGATAGTTTCTATGAAAAATTTTGAAAGGAAAGTGTGGATGATTATTTTACATTCTTGCTTATTATGGAATATACTGAATGACTTTTGGAGATCTCATTCTCTTCTACTCATTTTTGTGTAGAATATTTGTCTGTCATCAAAATTTAAATTCATCTGTTGCTTTGAACACAGATTTGTATAATTTTTAGGAAATAAAATACTTTAATCCTTTTCCAGAGGGGTTTTGGGTAAGGTTTTTTTTTTTATGTCCACCAATTTGGAAAACTCATTTGGTTACCTATAGATAAATTAGATCTAGATTCAATAGAAGAGGAAAGCCACTTTCTAATAGAATTAATTGATTTAATTATAGTTAAAGTTAGCAGCCTTGTTAGGAAAAGAATACATAACAAAACAAAACAAAACAAAACTTGGACAATTCACCAAATAGCAGTCTTATCCCAAATCCAGTACTAAGTAAAAGTAGACATACATTTGGATATTTTTGGTAGATTGATTTGCTCACCCTAGTTCCACTGATTCTGTATAATCACTTGTGAGGGATGATGAGAAAAGAAAATGGGATTGGTGAATTATGGTATACAAAATGAGGGTATTGGAAGCTCAAAAGTGTCTTTTTGTAGTTGTACTGAAATGGGTCGGTCTTTAACATTGCCACAAAACCTAGCTGGCACCAAACACTGGACTAGAATGTATGAAAAGGCTATAAGTGTTACATTTTCTCAGTGTAACTAGCTTGAAGAGTGAGTTAAAGTAGATAATAGAGAAGAGAATCAGGGTATATTCAAACTACTGTGGACCTTATCTAGTCTAACTCTTTCATTTTACAGTTGAGAAAAGTAAAATCCAAGGTTACACAGCAAATTAGTGGGAGAGATAGCAATAGAATCTGGATTTTTCCTTTAAAAATATAATATTTGGAATGAATGAATGAATGAATGAATGAAGATATATAGATACACACATATATATGCATATGTTTGCTGTGTACTTGGAGAGAAAGAGAAATAGAAAGAGACAGAGAGAGGCCAGTTTTGCTTTGTAAAAGAAAACCCAATTGATTCATATGGATATTAACAACATGAAAAGAGGCTCAGACATTAGAAGGTGATGGGCTCTGACCAGTAAAAAGTCCAGTTAGAAGTAAAACAGACCAATTCCTCCCAGTGACACTGAAGAAAGTAAGGAAAGGAAAACTGATGAAGGATTCATCCATCATAATGCAATACAAATAAGGGGCTGTCACTCATATTCCTAATGTCAAAAACTGTTTAGTGATTTTTGACAACTATAGAACCATCTGCAACTGCCTTCCTCACTTTTCAAAATGTCCCTAAAAATTGAAGAAAAAAAATAAAGCTAAATTGTTACTCTTGCCAGTCAGTTCATCACTTATGAATCCATGTCACGGCGTCTTGGTGTTTCTGTGAAATACTCAGTTCATACTGTATTCAGAATCCCCATTTCATAGTGAATCACTGTCTTTTGGCTTAGCCTGTCATCTGACACTTTACATGGCTAAGTCATTCACATGGCTTCTCTTTTTCTGATCTCAATATATTGCAATAATTAGGAATATGGTGACAAATTCATTTAAATATTCATAGTTTAATACCATAAAACTTGATGCCTATAAAATAAAATACATTCAGTGTAAAATTAGCACTTTCCAGTTTACCTTAGTTGAACTTATTTGATTGACAGTATAGGAAAATAATACATAATTTTATAAATATGAAAAGTTTTTACATTTATTTTAATATTGAAGATTATTTAATACAGAGATACAGATGGTGAACCACATTAGTAGGACAGGTTACATTTGAGCTTTAAAACAACTCAACTTCTGTTTTCATGTCTTCAAATTAGATTAAGCTATAGTAGGTTTTTATCTTTTACCCCTTTTCTCTTGGTACCTATAATTCTCAAGGACTTTTAATTCAAACCCTTAAATGAAAGAGTTGAGGATATAAAGTCAGGGAAATTGTTATTTATGCTTGAAATGTTTTTACTACATCTATTTTAAGAAGGGTCATTTTTTATTTCATTTTATAAAAGTTGCTTTAAAATGTTTAGCTGACTATACAAAATTACTCAATGTACAACAGACATGCTTTTTCCCTTTCTCAAAGCATGAAAGTTACCTTAGAATTATATAAGATATACATGAAACATATTTCATAGAGCAAAGTATATTTTCAATAACATTCACTATACTCATGTGTAACAATGTTCTTTATGACTGATTGTTATGCTAAAATTCTTCTAAAATGTTCTTTCCTCCCAAATTCCTTCCATTTTTCCCGAGTCATTCTTCCATATTAGGAATGTTTATTGCCTGCAAATACAGAATAGATTGTCAATATGTGAATCCCTCTTGATCTGTACAGATTTTTGTTCCTTAATGCCAGTATTTTATGTTGTGATGGCCTGTCAGTTTTGATGATCACTGTTTTGTAACTGAAGCAGATGTCTCCAAAGACTATCACTGCTCACTGTTTCATTTGATTGCTGTGAGAAGTACTGCCAACTAAGTTGATATTCCCTCCTACCCCCCATGACATTCCCCTCCTTGACCCAATTCTCCTACATGTATAGTGCCCTAAATCCATTTAATCATGACAAATATTTTAGACTAGTAAAATTTCCATTTTCTTTCCTTGTTAGTGGAAGCAACTTTTACTCCTATGTCACAGGAAACAGTCTCCTTGCCTACTAAACTAGAATACATTTCAGGTTTTGAAAGCAGCATCTGGACACAGAAAACCCTGCTGGTACTGAAGTAGAGCATCATGAAACCTGTCCGTCTTGTTGAATGATCCTGCATGCTCCGGGGGTCAGAGAATAAAGATGGGGGCATGTTTCCAAGAATCAAAAGTGAAAGTGGGTATGAGAGCAACTATTTGTTCTATTTTGGAATCTCAGAAAAATAAAATGAGATGTAATCTTTTCTATGCCTTCTTTTGGAACAACACTTTCTTCAGACTTGCCCTAGCAGCTGGAACTTCTTTAAGCAAAATGAGTTTTCACTAAGATAACAAAACTAACTATAAGTTAAAATGGAAAGAGTTTTAGGTTGATGAATGCTTAAAGAGGGAAAAAATGTCAGTCTCCAGAAATCAGGGTTGATTGCAACACAGAGGAAACTGAAAAACAATTATTAAATTAAAGAAACATAGTTACCAATATTATTTTCAAAGTCTCTTGGCATTTGGAAGAAAAGAAAATCTCAAGTGTAGTTTAGCATCTGAAATCAAATTGCTAGCTCAGGCCTCCATCAATATATAATAAAATCAGTGCTAATGACACGGAGTACCTTGTTTAAAGACTACTTTGGGATGGTTAAGAAAAAGATGATAGAATCTAATATGTGATAAGGAGAGATGACTAGTACATATAATATTCTTTACTGGCAGGCATTCCTATCATGTCATATCAAAGTCTAGCAAAATGTTGAAAGTTAGAAATGTTATCAAGCATTAGCAGGCATTTAAAGAACGTCTCTTGAATATTTCTAGCATAAAAAAGTATTTCATGTGATGTAAATGAATGGTAATTTTCTGACTTTAAAAGAGAGCAGTGCCAGTACATTTCAGCGTTCTGGACCCAATTCTGCAAACATGGAGATGCTTTCAATTTGCTCTGCCTGCCTTCCCGCCTTAGATGGCTGCGATTGCAACGAAATTAATCCATTTAAAAATCTGCGGCTTAAACTTAAGGATTTTCAGTTTTTTCCCCCCTCTCTTTTTTTTTCTTAGAATATCAATAAGTTCCAATTGAAGAGCGGATTCTTTTGCAATTCAGGCATGTGCCGGCGATAACGGGCGAGTTGGCATGAAGAGAGGCAGAGATGGATTAATTATGCAGAGAACATGGAAATTCTGCTTATCATCGGCTAGCAAAGGAGCCCAGCTCACATAATCAGCAAACGAAGGGAGAGAAAAAAATAACAATGCAATGGCACCTTCCAGCCCATCATCAGGATTTTTTCTACCCCCTTGTAATTAAAAAATAACATACACTTATAGCCCTATCTCCTGTGCAGGCAAGGAGTGGATGTCCACAAAATAATTGCACTGGGATATTAGAGCTGGGAACACGAGCTGTCCATTTCTACTCTCCCTTCTTTTTGCCCTCCTTTTCTCTTTTGGCCTCTACAAGCCTTCTGAACACAGTCTAGATCAGAAGGATGCCTCAGTAGACATCCAAACTCAGTGTCTTTAAGTCTCAAATCTTCATCTTATCATGATTCAAGCAAAAACATATGTGATAAATATCGGAAGAAGTGAATCTGAAGGAAGACTTTATTGACAATCACCTGTGAGCTATCTAGTCAATGTCATCTTTATGAAACTTCTCAAAGAGTCTTTTCATTGGACAATGGGTTTTGCCTTGGCTATTCTCACATTGGCAAAATCACAAATATTTGATGTCTCGATGAATTGGCCTTCTTAACTCTCCCAGGAAGCATTCCTTTTACTAAAAATTTCTCTTCCTTTTCTAATTTTAAAAATTTACTAAGCCTCAATTAAACTTCAAAGTTTGCCCTGCAAATAAAAATCCTTATTATTTGTGGTCATCTTAAAATTAATTTTTAGATTCTGTCTCCATCAAAGAGGCAAAAGAGACTACAGTAAAGTGTTTTTTTGCTGTTGTTGTTGTTTTAAAAAATCAAAGTGGATGTTCTTTCTTTTGTGTTTTAGAGGTGGTATTTTCTAGTTCTGAAAATTAGGATGCAAACACCTACATGAACTGATGACACTTTCTGAGCTGAATTCAATCAAAGCAGGATTGCCTGCTTTAATCACCAACTAAATAATGTTACCAAATCTCAGTATAAGCTATGGGAGGCCTTGGGCATGAGAGTAGTTTTTCTTTCCTGTTAAATTTGCCAGTCAGCAATAGAGATAGAAAGGTGAAAATGAAACCCCAGAAAGACAAAAAATTATGCAATGTGGGATGGAGAGATGTTCCAAAGTGTAGTAAGCTGAAATTATAAAGCTGGCAGTCTCTGGAAATGTAATTTATTCATAGAGTTCCACCAAGGCAGAAAACCAGTGTGGGGCGCAGTTTGCACATTAGTAAGAATGCTCTAAATGATACTCATAGTTATAGATTGATTTATTTCTTTACTAATTATTTCTATATACATATGTGTATATGTAGGTGTTTATAGCACTATATATTATTTCATGATATTATATTAGCAAATATCCACATATATAGAAATTTATAGACCTATATAGAGATTACATATACATGTGTATAGGGATGCTAACATTTTAGTGGGCTCTTTTGTGATACTGGGTATATGAGTATGGAAGAATCATTGTTTTGGAAAAGAAAGATGAAAAGCAAACTAGGGAAAACTGTTCTTTGGAAGGAAAATGTTAGTAGTAAGAAGATGAAAGTGGGATAAAAATAAAAATATGATTAGAGAGAAAATGCTATTTTTTTCCCCTTCTGATGAAGTAATATTTTGTGGAGTGGCTATGTGCTTGAGGTATTTTCCCCTGAAAAAATATGTAAATTGAAGACCACAGAAAATAGTCTGTGTGTGTATTCCTGTAGTAACAGAAGAACACAATGCATAAAGGGGAAGTGGTTCTGTTAGCTAGAACATATGAGAGATATGTATGAGAGATAGAGAATCATCTCTATATAGCTCCATCCAACCAGGAGATTTAGGCAATGGCACATTTTGGCCAGCATTCCCCACAAGATTTCTCACTGTGTAATCCCAGAAAAGTAAGTAATTCTGTCTCCCTTCCTCTGCTTCCTAAATTTTCTCAATATATTGAACATTCATCATCCACTAATACATGAAAAAAAAAAACTTTTTTGATTCCTGGGGTTAAAAAACAGAAATTGGATAAGACATGTAAAACAAATTGTACATCTTAAAGTAATATGTAAATGTTTGCTATTGTTATCCTCAAAAACAATAATATTAATAAAACAAGTAAATGATTTATATTTGTCTCTCTTGGAAAGATTATCCGAAGAAATTTAATGAAATCCCCTGTTATTTGTACCAACAGAATGGAAGTTGTCATCAGAGCTAAACCTGATTGGAAATTATTCAGTACCCAAAGTTGGGGCTGTTCTGCCAACAAAGCAAATTACTCCAATTTAGTCCTTGTAGTAAGTGTTAGGTTGACACTTTCAGAAATCAAAACCTCTTTGACAGTCTCGGTACAGGACACATATTAAAAAAAAAAATAAACCTATCAATTAAAATCATAGAAAAAAGATATAAACAAAACTTAAAAAAACACCTAACCAAAGTTTTGGGTTCATTTCTTTTTAAATTTCAGATCTGTTTGCTTCCTCTTGGTCTCAGGACACTATTTTCTGTTTGGGTTTATAAATAAAACCACCAATTCAATCCCCATAACTAGGTGGTCCCT
Organism: Monodelphis domestica; assembly: GCF_027887165.1. Lineage (NCBI taxonomy): Eukaryota > Metazoa > Chordata > Mammalia > Didelphimorphia > Didelphidae > Monodelphis > Monodelphis domestica. The sequence goes on from NC_077229.1 coordinate 163,712,561, forward strand.
ATATCAAACAAGAGACTGAAAAGTAAATGACTTGGTACATTAGAAGACAATAAAAACTTGATTGATCTGTAATCAGCTTCAGAGTGATTGAAGTATTGAATCAGCCTTAGAACCTTCCCTGGCCCCAAACTTTAATCTTTTGAGGGGTTCATCACACCTTTTTGAGACTCTCCTCAAAACTTTAGTGAGGCACAATACTTTTCTAATCTCTTATACCTCCTCAAAACATGTCTTAACATCTTTCACAAAAGAGGGTAGATAATAGAATTCTCTATTACCATAACTGTAAATGGATTTGTAATCTTACCCATGATTAAAATTATTTTCATCATGAAGTAGAATTCTCATTATTGTTGCAATTTTAATATTATCAACTATAAAGTGTCTTAGTGATTGATATTATAGACAGTGAAACCCTATATTATGTTAATTAAATTTAAAATGAATCAGCCAACCTTATATGTCGCTGTACAGTACCTGATTATTTGAAAACAATTATCTCTTGATGTCACCTAATGGCATACAGTTATGCCTAGAGGAATTGTTTGGGGTCAAAAAGTTGTTGCAGAGTTGCAACAGGAAGCTATTGGATCTTAGCAGCCATTAAGAATATATATTTTTTTCCATTTAAGAAAAACACACAGACCACAAAGGTGATCTATAACCCAGGAGGAATTCAGGCCTAAATTAGGGAATCTTTGAACAGAACCTTCAGGCTGAAATGTGTATTCATCATGGGTTAGTCTCACTGACATTAAAGGCAGTCTTTTCTTCAGGAAACACTGGGAACCCTGGGCATGAGACTACCTGTCTTTGAGGCTGATGACTTTTCTTTTCAGATCAAGGACAGAATGTACAGTATAATTCTGCTTTACATTGGATAAATTGTTTTTCAAAGGAAATGTCTGTCTTTCTGTCTCTGTCTAACTTTCTCTGTCTCTTTCCCCCTCCCTCTGTATTAAATATCAGCATTTCCCCCTACCCCAATATGACTTTGATTCATTCCTTTTAAGATGTTATGGTAAAATGGGGTTACCAATTGCAAGAATACATACCCTTCTTCCTCTAATATTCCAATTTTTGCAACTGCTTTCTCTGATGATTCTTTTTTCCCCCTCCCTGCATTCCCTACCCCCCAACACACACACACACACGTACACGCAAACACACATGCATACATTTTGGAAAAAAATTTAGCACAAAAAAATTCTTTAGTATTTGGGTTCATTTGCAGATTTCCCCCAGGCTTGCAAAAAGCACACCTGTTGTGCTGTCTGGATTTCCTTTTCTGATCATAGGCTTCTGACAAAGAAGGAGGGGGGGGAGAAGAAAGATTTTTATCAAACACTCTTCACCGGACAATGAATTTTCTTCACCATTTGAATGTATCTGTGGAATGCCTGAGTGATTCATTACAGCAGATTCTGAAGTATGACAATGGGCCGCAGAAATGACTGATGGTATCTTTTTCCTGATTTCATTTCCCTGATCCTCTTCATCCCTTGGCCTGTGTACCTCGATTAATTAGAAACCAGGGATTTTCACTCATCAGCTGATGGGTTTCATGCTCCGCTCTGTCACAAATCTGCTGCCTGTACTATCTCTCTTACAGCTGGTGGTTGCTTTAAAAACTTTTCCTTTTTCTTCCTTTTTTTTCTTCCTTTTTTGAAGCAGTGCTTTGTGACTTCAGGTTTAGGCCTTTTTAAGATTCAGACTTTTTTTTTAAAAGAGAGATTAAAAATTAAAGTAAAGGAGATTCAAAATCTCTGATTAAGTTAATCCCTATCCAAATGATACTTGTCCCAAAATGAACTTTTTGAAGAGATAATAATGTAAACGTTTCCTAGCTCTCAGCTCTCCAAGTTCTTTTTTTTCAAGATATAATAATTGAAGTATTATGCAAAGGATGAAAGTGTATAAATATGATTTGGTGTGTGTACGCTAAGGCCCATGGGCTCAGCTCACATGCAGCTTAGCGCTGCCCATGCTCTATGGCTAAAACCCACTTGCATTTCAGATTTCTGTTGTAGAAAGAATCTTATAATAGGTTACTGCAATAAATCATTGAACCATTATTGTTTCTGGAGGAAATATTCCATAATTGAAATATGCTCCCCCTCAGGGTATATACCAAATTAAATCACATGGTGATATAGTCCCTAAGGAAGCAAACTATAATTAAATAGTATTTAAAATGCAGAATATTTTGTAATAAAATTCTTCTTCAGAAACTTAAAATAATGTGTGAATCACAGGTGAAACAAAACACTCAACAATTATTTTGCCACTATATTAAAAATAGTAACTAATGTGAAAGGATTCCTTATTGCCTTTGTCCATGTGAATTTATTGAATATTATAAATGAGCTTATTTCTTGAATGAAGACCAAAGTCACCCATTTGAAAAGCCAGATTCCAAAGAGTTAAAGTCTTCACTCCTTTCTCCCCAAATTTGAACATTTAGAGAGATCTTCATTTTCAATTCTTAGAAACATTTAGTGTTTCTAAGAAGTTAAAGGTGGCAAAAGCTTCCTGTCTTTGCCTAATGAAAAGAAAGACTAGTCATGCTCCATAGATCGAAATGCTCCACAGCAAGTTTTATCCTTCTGATTAGGACTTTTGGTATCCATCTCAAGAAGAAAAGTTGAGAACAAATTAGGATAAATTTCCTGGGTCTCATTTCTAAATGCACCAAGATAGTATAGCATTATCTAATTAATTACAATCTAACCCAATACAATATATCACAATAAGCATTTAGCAAAAGATAATGGAGATTTCCTATTTAAGAATTCTATAATCTTTAGTTTAGTCTTTGACATGGACATATGATTTCCTTAGGGAGATTTATGTACTCCATGGAAATCACAGGTCCTGCCCACCACCCAAATGTGTAAAACTCTATGCCAGGCTTGGGAGAATAAAAGAATAAGACAAAGCAAAAATAAAAGCAACAGTGACAGACAAACAAAATGCTCTGATCATTGCCCTCAAGATGCTTCCATTTTACACAATATACAAGATCCAGCAATTTGTGTTTTTATAATCCTTTGTTAGTAGCTTAACAAGATGCTATTTTTAACATTTAGAATAGTTAGCTTCTTTCTTTCCTTCTTTCTTTCTTTCCTTCTTTCTTTCTTTCTTTCTTTCTTTTTGATTGAGAGGAATGGAGCTAAATAAGATCTCCCTTATTTCTGTCAGGTCAGTCATTATTTGTAAAGATATCTACATGGTCTAATGCTTATTTACATTTCTGTATTTCCCTGAATCAAAATTCCCAGAGGCTTTAGTTACAAAAATCTAGGAGTTTGTGTGCTAGAAAATTTAGCTTTGTGGCTGAATACAAGGTCATACACATTTTTTGTTGAACTCCTTCTTGAGAGATATGCCTAGAACTGAAACCAAGTGTAATTATGCTGGATTCAGATCAATTGATTTTATTAGTATTATTATTTTTATCTACAATTTTTTAAGGCTGATAAAGGTGAAAGGTAAGGGAAATTAGTCTTTCACTCGCATAGAGGGGAAGCAAATCCATTATATTTTTAATGATATCAAATTTCCTTTAACAATAAGTTGGACTTAATGTATTTACTTTAAAGGCAAAAAAAGAATCATGTGAAATCACAAATTGTCCCCAAAGTGCCAAAAAACTTAAATAGTTCCTTATTTTAAAGAAATATTTTATACTACCATGACAAATTAATTATATCTCATTTTTAAATAAGGCAGGCACCAGAAACACTTCCATTTTACTTGAGTCACAAACAAGCTGAATCTCAAAACTATCCTTAGCAACACTTCTTAAAAACGAAGAAACTAAGTATTTTAATTTATTAAGAAATAATATTTGTTATATCAAGAAGAAAAATATTTTTCTTAAAATTTAGTTATGAATATGTAAAAATGGCATTCATTTGGAAGATATATCCCCAAATTTTTTACATATCTCACAGAACTCTTTTATTCTCCAAGTGATCCAAGGTCAATATGAAGACATGCCTTAGTGTGGTAGAAACTTCAGGGAGCAGTTTTGTAGGGGTACCAATCACCAGTAGATGGTAGCTGCAAAAATAACCAGAGAGGGGCAGCTGTTTTAGTAGCCTGACTTGGAACCAAAAGACCAGGGTGCAAATCCCAATTTTACCATTTATTTCTTGGATAAATATAGGCATCATTTCATCATTTAATTGTCCTCATTTACTCTAAGATTATTGCCAGTCTAAGTCTGATGATGCTAGGAGTTGGAAAGAACCCTGATGCAAGCTGTTTGAAAATTGCTTCTGAAATCCCTTCATTCCACTGTCCCATGCTGATACCCTTGGGTCTGGACCTCTAACTAACAGAATTTGAATATGACATTTCTTTGGGAGTTGGGGGATTTTACAGTACCATTGAGCAGTCACCAACCAGGAAATATGCTAGGAGAATTTTAAAATAATTTATTACCTTACATTTGTATATCACTTTCTATTTTCTATAACACAAGGTATTGTTTTGTTCTTCCCAAACACACACACACACACACACACACACACACACACACACACACACACACATACACACATACACCCCAATCCAAGAGGAGAGGACAAATCACTAACAATCTATTAATTGATAAATCCATTGGTCTTTTTAGTCCTTATCTTTTTTGTCCCTTCTGCAACATTTAGCACAGTAGAACATCTCTTATCTCCATCCAACTTGCATTTTCATGACAATCCTTTTTCTGGATGATCCTACTTGTCTCAGCATCACTTCTCTGTCTTATATGTGGAATTATTAACCATGTCCCTACCTCTAACTGAGGAAATAGTGTAGAATTCTTTCTGAGTCTTGTTACGTATCTACATTCTCTCTCAGTGATCTCATTTTTCTCATTGGTCCAACTTTCAACTCAATCAATCAATAATCATTTATTACTACTTGCCAGGCACTGTAGTAGGCACTGAGAACAGAAAAAATAAAATTAAACGCTTCTGTACTCAAGGAGTTCGTGTTCTGTAAATGACTAAAATATAAAGAAGGAAACTATAAGTAAATTTGGTGAATATAGAATAGAATTCCTGTGAGATCTATGGGAAAGAAAATACTTTAAGACCAAACAAGAGTTAGAAAATATTACAAAATGCAAACTGAATAATTTTGATTACATTAAATTACAATGGTTTAGAGCAAACAAAACCAATGCAAACAAAATTAGAAGGGAAGCAACAAATTGGGAAAAAATCTTTATAACAAAAATCTCTGACAAAAGTCTAATTTTTCAAAATTTATAAGGAGCTAAATCAATTGCATGAAAAATCAAGCCATTCCCCAATTGATAAGTGGGGAAGGGACATAAATAGGCAATTTTCACATAAAGAAATCAAAACTATCAATAAGCACATGAAAAAGTGTTCTCTATCTATTATAATTAGAGAAATGCAAATCAAAACAACTTTGAGGTACCACCTCACACCTAGCAGATTGGCTAACATGACAGCAAAGGAAAGTAATAAATGTTGGAGGGGATATGGCAAAATTGAGACACTAATACATGGCTGGTGGAGTTGTGAATTAGTCTATCCATTCTGGAGGGCAATTTGGAATTATGTCCATAGGACTTTAAAAGACTACCTGCCTTTTGATCCAGCCAAACCTCTGCTGGGTTTGTATCCCAAAGAGATCATAAGGAAAAAGATTTGTACAAAAATATTCTTGCTGCACTCTTTGTGGTGGCAAAAATATTGGAAAATGAGGGGATGCCCTTTGATTGGGGAATGGCTGAACAAATTGTGGTATCTGTTGGTGATAGAATACTATTGTGCTAAAAGGATTGATGAACTGGAGGAATTCCATGTAAATTGGAACAACCTCCAGGAACTAATGCAGAGCGAAAGGAGCAGAAACCGGAGAATGTTGAATACAAAGACTGATATAATGTAGCACAATTGAACATAATGGACTTCTCTACTAGCAGTAATGCAATGATCCAGGACAATTCTGAAGGACTTATTAGAAAGAATGCTATCCACATCCAGAGAAAGAACTGTGGGAGTAGAAACACAGCAGAAAAATATTTGCTTGGTCACATGGTTCAATGGAGACATGTCTGGGGATGTAGACTCTAAATGATCACTCTGTTGCAAATATTAATAATAGGTAAATAGGTGTCAAGAATATAGACCACCTACTCTCTTATACGTGATTGGATTTTGGTGATAGTGAAAGGTTTAAGATAATCAATATTGTGATTCTAAAGTGTCTAGAATAATACCATCATAATCTTAATTACAATCAGTAGAATTCATGATTTTTATAAGGATTTCTATCTAAAGCATAGAACTGCTTCTAAGGGTATTTTCAACCCCTCCCTTGTTAGTTATGGTTTGTACTTCTTTTTATCATAAGATGCTGGCCATATGAGTTTCATGTCCAGATATGGTACAGACATCTACACTCTTCCCATTTTGGAAATAACCATAAGCAACATCCTTCCAGACCAGATGAGTGTTAGGTAATGTTCATTACTATTTCTCTAAATAAGGGTATTGCCTTGTGATTAATATGGATTTTCCTAAATAAATTCACCAACCAGGATTGTTGTTGGGTAACTATTTCCTAAGAAACATAAACAGGTATATATGATGTTATGTCTTGTGATGTAAGTCCCAAACCTTGTAGGGAAATATTAATTTTGTTACTGTAGTAGTATATAATCTGGGTCTCTGTCACCTTGAATTGTCTTTTGCTAGGTCTATCTATGTAATATGTGTGAGAGATTGATTTTGTTGGGGGTATTTAGCCCTCTTCCAATTAAATCTAACTTTCTACCTTGACTTGGAGATTTTTTACTTTTTTACTTTATTCATCTAAATTGTTTATATCAGTGCAGTGTTTTTATTTTTCCTGACATAGGTTTTGATCAATGATGCATGTAAAACCCAGTGGAATTGCTCATTGGCTATAGGAGGTGGGAGGGAGGAGGTGAGGGAAAGAACAACGATCATGTATCCATGGAAAAATAGTCATAAATACTGTAATATTTATTGGGAAAGGAAATAGGAAGATTGGAAAACTGGGGGATAATAAAGGAGGTTTGTATGGGGTAATGAGGAGTTAAGGGAGAGAGGGAATATTGCTTGGTGAGGCAAGGAAGGGAGATGCTCCCTGCTGGGAGGAAACAGCAGGGGTCCAATAAGGACGGTTTGTCTTTAAATGACTGAAACTGAAGTTCAGCTCCCTCTATGACCAGAAAAGATAGTCCACTTATCTGACTGCAAATTCAAATAATATAAAGCTTAATAATCCAGTTGGAATTGGAGTTTTTCCTTAGCTTCAGAGTATAGGGCCAGGCCCCCGAGGCTGGCGGAGGGTTTGTCCCACTCCCGTCTACTCTCGTTGTTCTAGTTCAAAATCTTAGCAATAGACAGAAAGCAAACAAGAACAATTCTAACCTTTAGAAGTCTGTGTCTTTGGGCTGAACCAAGAAGAGCATGCCACTCCAGACTGGGCTGAACAAGCTCCCCTCTCCTCCAACACCAGGACCCAAGTCCCACCCGGCAAGAAGGAAGTGCTAGTCACAAGACCCAACTGCCACTCCCAGTTGTCCCTTCCCCCACACAAACTATTAGTCTAGTTTCCTTTCCACAATACATACATACATACATACATACATACATACATACATACATACATACATGAGCTCCTATTCTATTTAGGTGATACCTAAATTGATTTCTCCAGGTATTTTATCATTCTTTTGAAGTCATATATTCAGTTGATTCAGTAATATCCAACTCTTCATGAATTTGTTTTTATTTAGTTATTTTTTTGCAAAGATACTTGAGTAGTTTGTCATTTCCTTCTTCAGCTCATTTTACAGATGAAGAAACTGAGGTGCATAGTGATGGGCCCAGGGTCCTATAGCTAGTAAGTATCTAAATCTGAATTTGAATTTAGGAAGTTGAGTCTTCCTGACTTCAGTCTTGGCATTATGGCTATTCTACGACCTAGTTTCCCAAGATGACCCATAGATATCTCAAACTAAATACATCTCTAACAGAATTCATTTTCTTTTTCCTTAAATTCATGTTTTCTCCTAACTTAACTACTTCTTTCAAGAACCCCCACCATTCTTCTAGTTATGTAGATGTACAAACCAAGGAATCATCCTTGATTCTCCATTCTCCCTTATCTCATCCAATATCTAAATCCTATTTATTTTAGCTTCTCCACCTCTCTTGTATCTATCTCTTTATCTCCACTCAGCACAATCAACCTTGTCCCAGCTCTCATCTCCTCTCACATTGCTACAGCTTCTAAATTGGACTCCCTGAAATCAGTCTCTCCCTTCTTTAATCCATCATATGCCCTTCCCCAAATACTCATTTCTACCCTGCTTATGAGACATCACTGGTTCCCGATTGCCTCTAAGATAAATTGCAAATTCTTTTGCTGGGCCCATAAAGTCCTTCACAATCAGACTCCAAGTTATCTTTGCAGGTTGTGTTCACATTACTTCCCTTCATTGATACTATGTTCCAGTCATACTTGAAGACTTCTTATTCTCTACACATGACAGCCAATCTCCTGTCTCTATTCCTTTGTAAAAGATGACCCTCCCAGAATGCCTGGAATGGCATTCCTCCACATCTATAGCTTTGGGGGTCCCTTATTCCCTTCAAGGCTCAATTTAAGTGCCTTCTCTAACAGTGAACCTTTTTTCATTCCCCAAGATTGTTAGTGTTTCCTTGAAATCTTTTTGTATTTATTTGATATTTACTTCTTTGTATTTGTATATACATATACATATATGTAAGTTTATGTACATACACACATATCTATTTATATCTCTTTATTTTTTTCTCCCTCATAGAATATGAAGTCCCTGAAGGCAAGGTCTATATAATAGTTTTGTCTTTGTTTATACAGAACCTAATACAGTGTCTAGAATAGTACAGAAGCTTAATAAATGCTTGCTAAATTGAATTTAATTCTCAACTATAGATTGTGAAAGTGAGCCTTAGAGCACAAAAAGTTAATTCAGAAGATGAGCAGTGAAAAGAAGGTAGGCAGGGGGAAATGGGTGACTATTGATTACCTCCCCCTTTTCCCTGCCTTAGTAGAAAGGTTGGGACAATGTGTCACCAAGGACTGGGAGCCAGTGTATCTGGGATTAAGTCTCAGCTGTACTATGTATATGGGTGATATTGAACAAGTCATCTCTCTTCTCTTGACATCCACTATATTAACTACAAAATCAGAGGACTGGACTTGATGCCCGGGAGCTCTCATCTAGCTCTAAGTCTTTGATCTTGATTGTCCTTTAATCTACTCTTTTGTCTACCCTAGAAACAAAGCATGTTCTCCTTATATAATTATCTTCTGACAACAGGGGCTGTTGTTTTAATGCTGGAAAACTCCAAGGGGTAGTATAATTTTTCTATAAAAATATTATTCTTCTAAAGGATGTGAGGGAATAAATCAGAAAAATATGGTACACACCAACTAAAAATCAAAAGCTAATTTAGGTTAAAGCTTTTGGATTGTTTCAGAATTTCTTTGGTATTCTCTCAGTTGTTTGATGTGACTTGCATAAAATAATTGATGCTGAAGAAAAAAAAGTTGAAAATCTTGTCAGGGTTACATGGCAAGTGGTTGTAAAATCATATTTCTTAGCTCTATTTCCTATTCTTTAGCTACTTACTATCACACTTTTTTGGCAGGTAATCACAAGATTGAGTGTGTGCAGTGTATTTCTCCAAAGACTACCCCCTTCCCAGAAAGTTCACCATATTCACTGGTGTGTCTTGGTCTTGAAACCTTTTTAAGGGAAGAGGTCTCTGAAGGTATAGTGGCCTGATGGAAGGTATAGCGACAGCCCACGGGAGTACTATAACATCTATCTGTGGGAATAACCTGAGGTGGAAAGAGGGGGCTAAGGAAATGGGAGAATAATAATGACTCAAAGACAGAAGTAGAAACACATGGGGAGTAACATGAACTCAGAGGAAGCAAGAGGAACAAGAGGACAGGTGGGGAGCATCAACCCCTTGATACTCCTATAGACAACAGAGTCTGAACAACAATGGGAAGCTTGGGGGGGGGGGTGACTGCGATGCTTTGATTTCTTCTCTGACAATTGTATGTTCATATCTTTTGCACATTTATCATTTGGGAGATGGCTCTTATTCTTATAAAGTTGATGAAGTGCTCTATATATTTTAGATATTAGACCTTTATCAGAGAGACTATCTATAAAATTTCCCCTAAATTTTCTGCTTTCCTTCTAATCTTGGCAACATTTGTTTTATTTGTATAAAACCTTTTAAATTTAATGTACTAAAATTATTCATTTTTCATTTCATGATGATCTTCCTCTCTTGTTGACTCATAAATGCCTCTCCTATCCAGAAATCTTGTAGGTGATATATCCCTTGTTCTTCTAATTTACTTATAATATACCCTTTTACATCTAGATCATATATCTATGTTGATCTTATCTTGATGAATGTTGTAAGATGTTGGTCTATACTTGGTTTCTACCAAATTACTTTCTAGTTGTCCTATTTTTAAGTGACTATTATGTGCCCAGTACTATGATAAGTACTAGAGAAAGACAAATATGAAACATTTACTTCTCTCAAGGAGGTACCTTTTAAAAAAGGAGACATGTACCTCTATTAAGTACATATGTGTGTGTGTGTGTATAAAGTAAGCATATTATGCATGTATAAAGTTTTAGAAGGAAATTAGTAAGGTTTATATCCCAAAGAGATAAAAAAACTGGGAAAGGATCTTTTTGTGCAAAAATATTTATAGCTGTGCTTTTTGTGGTAGCAAAAAATTGGAAAACAAGGGATTTTCCCTTGATTAAAGAATAGCTAAACAAATTGTGGAATATGATGGTGATGGAATACTATTGTGCAATAAGGAATGATGAACTGCTTGATTTCTATAAGAACTGGAAAGACCTCCATGAACTGATGCAAAGTGAAATAAGAATCAGGAGAACGTTCTACACAGTAACTAAAACATTGTGGGACAATCAATGGAATTGATATAGCTACTAAAAGCACTGTAATGATCCAGGACAATTCTGAGGGACTTATGACAAAGAACACTATCTACATCTAGAAAGAGAAATGTGGGAGTAGAAATACAGAAGAGAGCATATAATTAATTACTTGTTTATATGGGTATATGATGTGAGGTTTGGCTTTTTAAAATATTATTTTATTAAAAAAAGGAATAATATGGAAATAGGTTTTGAATAATAATATATGTATAACCCAGTGGGACTATTTATCAACTCTGGGAGGGGGGATGGAAGAGGTAAGGGAGACAACAAGAATCATGTAACCATGGAAAATAAAGAAAAAAAAAGAAAAAATAAGGAAGTAAGCAGCAGTTATGATGACATTATGAGGTCCCTTACAGCTCTGAATCTTTTATACTATTGGCTTATATTAAACAAATGCATATGTGTTAAAAAAAAACCCTATATCTTTAGTATATGTATATTAAACCTGTGTATGTATATGAAAAGTGAAAATGATTTTTAAATAAAAACTATAACTTATACATCCAAATTAACATTTCCTTCTAAAGTAGCCTTAGTAGGCAGATCCATATTAATTCTAATGATTTCTCCATTGCTAATATAGTTTGACACCTTTTTTAACATTGTTTTCAGGACAAGTTGTCCAGTTACATGAGATAACAATTTTTTCAGAGCTTTTATAAACCAGGCATAATAAAACATGCACTTTAGAAGTATCCTGCAGAGCTTTTCTATGGAAGATACTAGGTAACTTTTAAAGGATTATATAAAAGATCAGTTATTGTTACTTGAAACAATTTAACTCAACTAACATGAAGAGCCTACTACCTACAAAAGATTATAAAACATTGTGAATACACACGCACACGCGCACAAACATAGTTTATAGTCTATTGTTCAGTTGTGATAGGTGAATAAATAAGTAAACACAAAGTAAAAACAAAGTGTTTGGAGCACCAGACATGGATTCAGGAAGACTTATATTCAAATGAGGCCTCAGACACATACTAACTGTGTGACCCTGGACAGGTTGCTTAACCCTATGTGTCTCAGTTTCCTTTTGTGTAAAATGAGCTGAAGAAGGAAATGGAAAACCATTCCAGTATCTTTGCAGAGAAAATCCCCAAATGGGGTCATGAGGAGTGGGATATGATTGAATCAACTAAAGATCAACAAAAGAAACAAAGCAGTTTCAAGATACATTTTGTACTAATTGGAGGGAAGTATTGATCATCAGGAAAGGCTCAATTTAGTGTCAACTGAGACATTCTTTGAAATAATCTTGATATTTTATGAAATTAAGGGCCATACATTTGCCTTCATTCTTTGACTATCTCTAACCATGAAATATGCCCTTGAAGGATGAAACTATTATCAATGAGGAAATTCAAAAGAATGTGTTTCAAGCTCTGAAGGTAATTTTGGAAGGACTCTCAGAATTTTTTTTTAACTTCAGCTTTGTCATTGTAACATATTCTTAGCCTTCTTCCAAAAATAAACAAAAAACAAACAAAAATACTTTTTTATTGAATGTAGAGTTAGTGATGAGGGCCCTATGCCTGTGATTTTGTTAGTATAGAGAACTGTTTGTGAGTAAACTCTCTTTACTAATATTTATTAGTATATTCATGCTCTTAGAAGGTTGCCATAAGATATTAAATGGGTCAAATGCTTGTACTTAAACCCAGGTATTTACGACTCAGAAAGCAAGTAAACTCCTTACTATGCTATAGTCCTCTATTGAAAAAGAAACAAAATCAAATTTTATTTTTGTATTTTTTGCTTAAATTCAGTTATTTGCAGATATACTTTCTTCCCATCCAACAATCCAACTAACCTTCCCTCCTATTAAAGAAAAACACCAAGTCAGCCACTTTTAAGGAATGTAATCATTTGCACATATGCAGGCTGGTATGTTTTTTTTAAAATAGTAATTACCTTAGTTGTAACATTATATGTATGTATGTATACATATGTCTCAATGGTAAACAGCAAAAAATATTTCTTTAAAATGGATTAGAATAGCTAGTCACCATTTTCCCCTCTGTTCCTGCTAGTAACTTCATTGTAAGGGTCTGTTGCTTTGTTCAGAGAAATTCCTGTGCTCATTGGTTCCAGTTTTCAAATACTACATTTTTTCCCTTCTTCACCTTTGAATCTTCTTTTAAAACTCATTGAGTCTAGGATCCAGTCCTTTTTGGCTTTTCCCTTTCAATCAGCTGATCTTTTGCCCTAGGTCCTTTAGTTTAGCAAGTTCAGATTATATTCACATCTGTCCAAAAACAAGTTCACATATATTCAGGGTAAAAAGCCTGGTCTGGCAACTGGACCTGGTAATTGACTGTAAAAAGAGACAATGTGTTTTATAAAGTCAGCTTATTTTAATGGCGCAATATTGTAATTCCAACTCTGTAAGAGTCCAGAGAAGCATAGAAGCACTACTCCTTTTGAACCTGCTGTTAATGAAAATGAGTTTGCACCCATCATACCAAAGCTGACTGGATAACATATGCCCTAGCTTACCCTCTAACAGGAAGAAATCTCTAGCATGACTTGGATTGGTTTTGTCTGGGTCAATCATGTTGTTGAGTTTCAACCCCTGGCTTTTGCTTGCTAAATCAACTCCTTTGTTTCCTTTCATATAATAGCATTAACATTCTTCTCTTTGGTAGTGAATCTCCCTGGATTTTACCAAGAGCTTATTTCAAATGGGTGCCTCTTTCCTCTACACTCAATCACATTATTTTTTATCTCTTTATACATTGATTTCTTTAGTCTTCCAAAGCTAACATGCAAGTTAGGGAAATCTCACTAAGGACAGCCATTTCTAGCTCAAATTGCCCTTCACATCTTCTAGTTCATACTATTTCTAGTTCCACCTTCTACTATTCATATTCCCATTGGATGAATCTTTCTTATGCAGAGATCTAATTATATTGTACAGACTCCCTAATATCTCCCTCCTCTTCTCCACATTTTAGAATGTCTAGCAACCTTCAAGATTGCGCAGGTCAAATACGATCTTATTGGTTAGCCATGAATGCCTTAGCCTCCAAATTATTTTGCATCTAATTTGTACATATTTTGTGTATGCCCATATATACACAAATTTTGTCCTCTTTCTAAATTATAAACTCCACAAGAGTTTAAGACCACCAAGGACTTCTACAAACTTCCATTGCTAGGTTAGATAACCACCAGCAGCAAGGCACACTGAGGGAGTGACAAGACCTTCATGTGCCAGTCAAGTCAAACTACCACCATCTCCCCTCAGACCCAGATAGAGTTAGTCTTACATTTTTACATTACATTAGTTTTACATTTATCCTAAAACCTGAAACCATCATCAAGGCTGGGGGGCGGGAGGGTGTGGGAGGGAACAGTGAAGCCCTTGTGGAGAAACAGCATGCCATTTCTAAAACTAAGAACTGATCACCAACTGCCACTTATGTGGCAAACAAGTCAGCATAGTTGGAGCAGCAAAAAGTTCTGAGGGAAAAACATGCCAGGTGGCTCAAACCACCATCATCACCTCCCCTCACATCCAGGGAAAGCTCAGAATCTTGCTCCCAAGAACCTTGAGAGTATTAGTGATCACCAGACTAGCAGTTCTCCTTCCTGCCTTAACTCTATACCACCAACTGAGGGCAACTTATGTAGACAAAATACCTGTATCCCCAGCACTAATGCCACAAATAACTGTCATTAATACAATAAAATATTTATTATTTTTGCTATGTAACACTTAAGTTTTGCAAAACTCTTTGCAAATATTATCTCATTTTATCTTCACAGCAATCTTGGGAAGTAGGAGCTATTATTCTCATTTTATAGATGAGTAAACAGGCAAAGTAAATTACTTTTCCAACATCACAGAGTTAGTAAGTATCTGAGTCTGGATTTGAACTCGCATATTCCTGACTCCAGGTCAAATGTTCTACCCACTGATTCATCTGATTGCCTCTAAATGCCAGGGACAAACCTGCTTCCATAGCAACCATGGATACTAAAAAATTGGAAAAGAAAGTCTTCAGGACTATCAAATAGTAGATACTATTTTTATCATTGGAACTGACATAAAAGAAGGTACACTGCCATTTTCCTGGCCTCTGCACCTTAAACATGATGGAGCCTTTCCATCTGAATTACAAAAAAATCTCCTATAAATGTTATCTTTTCCTTTTTGAGTGTGAGCAGCCTGAGAGCAGGAATTAGCTTGCTCTTCCATTTACATTCTTAATGCCCAACACTCTCTATTGGACACAGGAAGTACTTAATAAATATTTTTCATTCACTAAATTTATTGAGGGCAGAGTCTGATTCACCTTTGTCTTTGATTCTCCAAATATTATCACAGTGCCCTGCACATATGTATTATGCTTATTGATTATTTGAAAAGTTCAAAATCATCTGCTTTGCAATGAATGCTATCCCAAATATGACACCACATCCCCTTTGTAGCCTTCATTCACATCATTTTACTCATGCTTTCATCTAGTGTAAGAGGAATTTGGTCATAACTGCACTGTCTAAAATGGCATTGTCCATGTGGAAGACACTAGAGAACTGTTTGAGAAGACTGGAGAGCTAGAGCATATATGGATATATATATGGATAATTTGCATTGACTTACCATGTGGTTGGGAGCATTCCTTTATTTCATTAGCTGCTGAGCTGAACTGTCAGTATCTTTAAAACTCCTGATTCAAGGATGAGCAGAAGCTTTTGCTGCTTCTCTCTGAGGATGAAGGACTTCTCTACTCTGTAAAGATTAAAATTTAGGAGAGACCAAGGCAGGTAGAAATTAGTTTCTCTCTGCAAGGAGTATTATATTTTTTATGAGGTTTATTAAAGATTAAGGATTAAAGAAAATACAGGATAAGAAAACATGTGACTAGGCCTCTTGCCTAGACACCTCACCTACATTATGAAAAGAGCCACCTCTGCTCCAAAATGGAAGTCCAAAAGCCCCCTCAGTAGGTGGAAAACTCCTTTAAATAATCATTTGTGTTCTCGCCCAGGCGAGAATTCAGTGTGATTACAAAGCACTCTGGGGAAGTGGAGCAAAGGATTCTGGGGATTGGAGTCCTGAATTCTATTTTTACGACTCCCACTATACATTAAGTTGGGTAGAGCCTGAAGGGCTGCTTCTCTCTACCCCCTGCAGACCATGGAGTCCCCAAACCTCATATATATTTTTTTATTTGCATTCGTTCTTTTTTATCCTAGATACACAAGGGAACTTGTGTCATGGGCATCTCATAATTTAGGATGGATGTGCATCCAGTTCAGTAGAAATCAGCCAGCAGAACTTGGTGAGAGTGAACTAAGTAGGAATCCAGCTAAACTCTAGGCCTAATCTTCTCTACCTTCCCAGACCCCAAAGAAGTACTGGGGGGATTAAGCCCCCAAGCACTGGGGGAAATGTTCATTAATTTTTTAAATGTATCTTTAAAATCTTTAAATGTCCCTACTTAGAAGCTAATATGATTTTAAGTGGTTAAATGAAACTGGAGTGCTAGTTACTGGGACCTGAAAATGGAAGGAACATGGATAATGGGGACTTGAGATGATGGCAGACATGAAAAACTCCCTAATTCCTTTAGAGTACTAGATGATCCTAAGTGTGTGTGTATGTGGCTGGGGGTAGGTGGGTGAGAGGTAATAGGCCTAGCCTGAGAGAGTGGATCCAGAACAACTAATTTGCCCCACATAAAATCTTCCCTTTCCCTTTCCCAAATCTTCTCAGAATCACCCAATTTCAGAGGGATATCAATGACCACCAAATCTGATCTATACCTGAAAAAAAAAATCCTCACTACAACCCTAAAAGAGTAGCTTTTTACTGTTTTTGGATTATCTTCTTTTGTTTTTATTTGCAAACCTTCAGGAAAAGAAAGCCTTCCAAGGCATCAAAGTCTACTTCTGAATAATTCTAGTTTTTAGGAAATATTTCCTTGTTTCAAAGCAAAGCAAACTTCTTTGTAACTCTCATCCTATAACATTTTTCTCCTTTTATTTATGCCAGTCCCCAAGCTTGAGATATTCTTCCCTCCTCCCCTTTTCACCTCCTGAATTCCCACTAAATTGAAATACACTTCCTTCATGAAACCTTTCATTATTCTCCCAGCATTAATAACTTTTCTCCTTGGTCTCTTAAGATATTTTGCTTTGTAACTCTAATTCTTTTGTTGTTGTTGTTCAGCAGTTTTCAGTAGTATCCAATTATTTGTGACCCCATTTGGGGTTTTGGCAGAGACACTAGAGTGGTTTGCCATTTCCTTCTCCAGTTTATTTTAGAGATGAGGAAACAGACTTAAATGACTTGCCCAAAGTCATAGTGTCTGAGACCTGATTTAAACTCAGTAAAATAAGTCTTCCTGACTCCAGGCCCAGCATTCTATTTACTGCATCTCCTTGCTGACCATCTAATCATGGAATATTAGACCATTAGTGGTCTATAGAAAAGATTCCACAGATGATGAGGAAAGGGACATACATTATCTAAACTTGTATCTTCCCTGATATATAGTGCAATGATTTATTGACTTTATGTGATATGTTTGTTGAGGGACAACTAGATAGCACAGTAGATAAGAGTTTCAGGCCTGGAGTCAGAAGGGGCTGGGTTCAAATATGGCTTCAAATACTTCCTAATTGTGTGACCCTGATCAAGTCACTTAACACCAATTGCATAGACTTTGCCTCTCTTCTGTCTTAGAATTAATATTAAGACATATGATAGGGTTTGAAATAAATAAATGGTCATTGAATCAAATTTGGTGGAAAGGAGATAAAGAGGGCTCTTCTTTTGGTCATTGGCCAGGCCATTTGCATAAGGAAAGCACATCACCAAAGTCCATAAAACAGAGGCATTTTTTGGGAGACAAGGGATTACATCAGAACCATTGGACCTAGGAGTTCAATCTAAGTTTGTCTGACTCTGAACTCAGGGCTATATCTACTCTACTTAGCTATATTTATTTTGAAACCAAAACAAAAGGATTCAGGACTAGGAGTTGAGGAAAAGCCAATTCTAGAAAGTTAAACAATGGAATTCTTATCAAATGAAGTAAATTGAAGAGAGAGAATTGAACCTCTTGAGAAAGAAGTTTTAGTCAAGAAAAAAAAAGTGAGCTAAGCAGATTCAGGTCCAGTTCCTGGTTAGTGACATGAAGAAGCAGGCTTTGTTCTTATGTTCATTTGATTCAAATGACCTTCTGTCTTAATATTAATTCTAAAACAGAAGAAAGTGGAGGGCTAGGTTATGAGGGTTGAGTGTCTTGACTAGGTTCATATAGCTAGGAAGTATATGAGGCCAGATTTAAACCCCTGTCTTCCCAACTCCAGGCCTGGCACTCCCTTCACTGTGCTACCTACTTATCCCTTATGGGCATTTTAATCTTGAAAACATTTCCCTTCTTTGGTTCTTGTATCCTCTCTAGAATGAACTTCCTTGCAGGAAACCACTTTGAAAATGTGCCCTGATATGCAGTTTTTAGGAAAGTGGACAAGAAATGAAAGGAAAAAGGCCAGGAATTTTCCCTTGAC
Organism: Monodelphis domestica; assembly: GCF_027887165.1. Classification (NCBI taxonomy): domain Eukaryota; kingdom Metazoa; phylum Chordata; class Mammalia; order Didelphimorphia; family Didelphidae; genus Monodelphis; species Monodelphis domestica. Next base: position 163,731,159 of record NC_077229.1, read on the forward strand.
ATAAGCAGAGCAGTGGGCACCACAAATATGTGAGTACTGCCATGATGTTTTCCCTTCCACTACTAAAGCTCTTCATAACACAAAGTCATAGTGTTTCTCCTGGGCCACTAAATGGTTGATCAAGGTCATACAGTAAGTACTGGATATGTCAGAGACAGGCATTGAACTCAAATCTTGTTGGTTCTAATATCCCTTTTATACTACATCTCTAGAATAAATCTCCAAAAACACCAATAAAATAGTGGAGGCAAACAAATAAATGAGCCAAATTTTGGATTCTGTTACTGAAGGAAAATATATTACCTTAAATAATCCTGGGATGCCCACAGCCCCATGTCATTATTTTTATACAAACATATTTTTCTTTTTTTTTTCATAGTAGCCAAATAATCCCTAAAATATTGTGATTGTTTGTTTAAGTTTTCCCTGACATATCAGCTAAAACTGCAGAGGTCATAGGATTTCTGAATCTTTTCCCATACACTTATACATATACAAATATAAACAGGATTATTTCTTCGAAAGACATAGATTTCATCAATATTTATTGAAATCTTTTCTGAGCTCTTCCAGAATCTGTGTCCAATCCATATTTTTCTTTTGGACTTTATGTGTGTTTCCTTTGTTTTCACTCTCCCCTTCTGTGTCTGTACCTTGTTCTTTGCCTCCATAAAAATTCTTTAGAGTTAGGTGGGTTTTTTTTGTTGTTGTTGTTGTTTGCTCATTTTTCCTATCTAATTATAGGTAAGCTCTGTTTTATGGGAACTTAAGGTACCCTCTTAAACTTCAGTCTTTCCTTGATGTTATTTTTAGCTTATTTTCTGGGTTTTAACCTGTTTCAGTTCTTGGAGGCTGATGTTATAGTCTAAGAGCTGAGAGCTCTGAGAGCTCCCTCCCCCCTGATGATAGTTTAAAAACTTGTCTCAGGCTTGGGTCTAAGCTTATGATCTCACTCTGAACTATGAAGGCCATTCAAATTCTATCCTCAGGCTTAGGCTCAATTTTTTTGGTAACACTGGGTATTTGATCCCATCAGGCACACCCATGATTGCCCTGTTCTGGAGCTCCACCCTTAGTTTTGAGGAACAATATGGGGGGCACCCCTATGAAATGTGTCCTCACCCCAAAGTATGAAGTATATCCTCATCCCAAAGCCAAACTGGTATTCCTGACTTCATTCAGGGCCCACAAGGATCAACCCACTTCAGCCCAGATTGCCCTGGGCTAGGACTCTGGATTTCTCCACAGGTTTGAAATTTCAAGGGCTGTCAGTTGACTTGTACTGCTATTTGCCCAGGTAGGTTTTAGGTTCTAAATTTTGGCTTTAGCTTAGATTCTGAACATGTGACAGCAGATGGAGTTGTTGGGGTGGCTTGCTCTTGGCTTGCTCTTCCCTCCTTGCTATATTCTCTTGCTGGCTCTCCTTTCCTCTCACACAAGTGCCCCAGATGTTATATGCCTATCTTTTGGGTTTCTCTTTCCTTGAAAGTTATTTCATTCAAAGACTTCCAGTCAAGATGGCGGCTTAGAGAAAGCTAAAGTTCAGATCTCCGGAAAACCCTTCCCAACCGATCTCAAACTATAAGCTCCTAAGGCGCCGAAATTCAAAACGATCAACAGCACAGACCCTGGGAATCCTCCTCCTGGACCTGGACCTGGATCAAAAGGTATGGCCCCCCTCAAAAGCCAGAACCCGAGATCACTCGGACCTAAGGGGTAGGAGCACAGAGTCCAAGGCTCCAGGAAGCCGCAGCCCCATCCCCCTCAGAGGGCAGGGTCATCTGAAACAACAGCAACCCTCAGGGCGGGCAAGACAGCCTCACCAGCTAGATCCTGCTATCCAAGTCTCAGTGAAAGTCACTGCCCTCGGAGCTCCGGGAAGCCGTGGCCCCTTCCCCCGCAGAGAGCAGTGTGTCTGAAACAACAGCAACCCACAGGGCCAACAAAACAACCTCACAGCCAGCTATTCTGAAGGCAACTTCTGGAAAGCAACCCGACCCAGTCCAGTCGAGGGGGCACCTTAGCAGCAGGGAAACAGAGAGAGCCAGGGGAGAGTGTGGCCCCCTGGTCCGACCCTTCCATTCCAGTTCCAGTGAAAGTCATTGCCTTAAGGCATACTCAGTTTAACCCTGGAAAAGCTCATAGAACAGACAATCTGCCCAGGACTAAAGCCTCTGAACACCAGACAGAGATAAGAAAAGCTAATCCTCCCCATTCAGAGATGGCAAACTCCGCAGAAGCACAGACGCCCCAAAATCCCAAGAAAAATGAGAAGAAAGGGGCGACTTTGGACACATTCTATGGAACCAAAATACAAAATACAGAGGAGATAGAAGACGATGCACAAGAAAATGCTCCAAAACCTTCCAAAGGAAATGGAAACTCTCCACAAACACATGAAGAATTTGAATCAGAAATGACCAAAAAGATGGAAGCCTTCTGGGAGGAAAAGTGGGAAATAATGCAAAAGAAATTCACGCATCTACAAAACCGATATGACCAAACTGAAAAGGAAAACCAGGCTTTAAAGGCCAGAATGAGGCAACTGGAAGACAACGATCCTGTAAAAGAGCAAGAATTAATAAAGCAAAGCCAAAATACCAAGAAATTAGAAGAGAACATAAAATATCTCACTGACAAGGTGACAGATCTGGAAAATACAGGGAGAAGAGATAATTTAAGACTAATTGGACTTCCAGAAAAGCTAGAAATAAACACCAAACTCGACATCATGATACAAGATATAATCAAAGAAAATTTCCCAGAGATTCTAGAACAAGGGGGTAATACAGCCACTGACAGAGCTCACAGAACACCTTCTACACTAAACCCTCAAAAGACAACTCCCAGGAATGTAATTGCCAAATTCCAAAGCTCTCAAACAAAAGAAAAAATCCTACAGGAAGCCAGAAAAAGACAATTTAGATATAAAGGAATGCCAATCAGGGTCACACAAGACCTTGCAAGTTCTACTCTGAATGATCATAAGGCATGGAACATGATCTTCAGAAAGGCAAGAGAGCTGGGTCTTCAACCAAGAATCAGCTACCCAGCAAAACTGACTATATACTTCCAAGGGAAAATATGGGCATTCAACAAAATAAAAGACTTCCAACTTTTTGCAAAGAAAAGACCAGAGCTCTGTGGAAAGTTTGATACCGAAAAACAAAGAGCATGGAATACCTGAAAAGGTAAATATTAAGGAAAGGGGAAAGGAGAAAAATGTTATCTTCTTCCTTTATTCAAACTCTCTTCTATAAGGACTACATTTCTATCAATCTATGTATACTAACATGTGGGGAAAATGTAATGTATAAATAGGGGGTAAAGAAAGACCAAATAGAATAATCTTTCTCACACAAAGATTCACATGGGAAGGGGAGGGGAAGAAAACTCCTATAAGAAGGAGAGGAAGAGAGGATTTTTTACTTAAACCTTAATCTCAGGGAAATCAACTCTGAGAGGGAAAAACATCCAGATACATTGGGATCTTGAATTCTATCTTACCCAACAAGGGTAGGGAGAAGGGAAAACCAAGGGGGGGGGAAGGGGGGGGAAGGGAAAACAAAAAGGGAGGGAAAGAGAGGGGGGAGGGGGGAAGGAACAAAAAGGGAGGGACTAAAAAGGGAAACATCAAGGGAGGGGACAAGGGGGACTGATTCAAAGTAAATCACTGGACTAAAAGGTAGAGCTGAAGAAGAAAAGGTTAGAACCAGGGAAGGATATCAAAATGCCAGGGAGTCCACAAATGACAATCATAACTTTGAACATGAATGGGATGAACTCACCCATAAAACGTAGACGAATAGCAGAATGGATTAGAATCCAAAACCCTACCATATGTTGTCTTCAAGAAACACACATGAGGTGGGTTGACACCCACAAGGTCAGAATTAAAGGATGGAGTAAGACCTTCTGGGCCTCAACTGACAGAAAGAAGGCAGGAGTGGTAATCATGATATCTGATAAAGCCAAAGCAAAAATAGACTTGATCAAAAGGGATAGGAAAGGTAATTATATTTTGTTAAAAGGGACTTTAGACGATGAGGAAATATCATTAATCAACACGTATGCACCAAATAATATAGGACCCAAATTTCTAATGGAGAAACTAGGAGAATTGAAGGAAGAAATAGACAGTAAAACCATATTAGTGGGAGACTTAAACCAACCATTATCAAATTTAGATAAATCAAATCAAAAAATAAATAAGAAACAGGTAAAAGAAGTGAATGAAATCTTAGAAAAATTAGAATTAATAGACATATGGAGAAAAATAAATAGGGATAAAAAGGAATACACCTTCTTCTCAGCACCACATGGCACATTCACAAAAATTGACCATACATTAGGTCACAGAAACATAGTACACAAATGCAGAAAAGCAGAAATAATGAATGCAGCCTTCTCAGATCACAAGGCAATAAAAATAATGATTAGTAATGGTACATGGAAAACCAAATCTAAAACTAATTGGAAATTAAACAATATGATACTCCAAAATTGTTTAGTTAAAGAAGAAATCATAGAAACAATTAATAATTTCATCGAGGAAAATGACAATGGTGAGACATCCTTTCAAACCTTTTGGGATGCAGCCAAAGCGGTAATCAGAGGTAAATTCATATCCCTGAATGCTTATATTAACAAACTAGGGAGAGCAGAGATCAATCAATTGGAAATGCAAATGAAAAAACTCGAAAGCGATCAAATTAAAAACCCCCAGCAGAAAACCAAACTAGAAATCCTAAAAATTAAGGGAGAAATTAATAAAATCGAAAGTGATAGAACTATTGATTTAATAAATAAGACAAAAAGCTGGTACTTTGAAAAAACAAACAAAATAGACAAAGTACTGGTCAATCTAATTATAAAAAGGAAGAAAAAAAGCAAATTAACAGGATTAAAGATGAAAAGGGGGACAGCACCTCCAATGAAGAGGAAATTAAGGCAATCATTAGAAATTACTTTGCCCAATTATATGGCAATAAATACACCAATTTAGGGGATATGGATGAATATATACAAAAATACAAACTGTCTAGACTAACAGAAGAGGAAATAGAATTCTTAAATAATCCCATATCAGAAAATGACATCCAACAAGCCATCAAAGGACTTCCTAAGAAAAAATCCCCAGGGCCTGATGGATTCACCAGTGAATTCTATCAAACATTCAGAGAACAGTTAATCCCAATACTATACAAACTATTTGACATAATAAGCAAAGAGGGAGTTCTACCAAACTCCTTTTATGACACAAACATGGTACTGATTCCAAAACCAGGCAGGTCAAAAACAGAGAAAGAAAACTATAGACCAATCTCCCTAATGAATATAGATGCAAAAATCTTAAATAGGATACTAGCAAAAAGACTCCAGCAAGTGATCAGAAGGGTCATCCACCATGATCAAGTAGGATTTATACCAGGGATGCAGGGCTGGTTCAGGAAAACCATCCACATAATTGACCACATCAACAAGCAAACCAGCAAGAACCACATGATTATCTCAATAGATGCAGAAAAAGCATTTGATAAAATACAACACCCATTCCTATTAAAAACACTAGAAAGCATAGGAATAGAAGGGTCATTCCTAAAAATAACAAACAGTATATATCTAAAACCATCAGCTAATATCATCTGCAATGGGGATAAACTAGACGCATTCCCAATAAGATCAGGAGTGAAACAAGGATGCCCATTATCACCTCTACTATTTGACATTGTACTAGAAACACTAGCAGTAGCAATTAGAGAAGAAAAAGAAATTGAAGGCATCAAAATAGGCAAAGAAGAGACCAAGTTATCACTCTTTGCAGATGACATGATGGTCTACTTAAAGAATCCTAGAGATTCAACCAAAAAGCTAATTGAAATAGTCAACAACTTTAGCAAAGTTGCAGGATACAAAATAAACCCACATAAATCATCAGCTTTTCTATGTATCTCCAACACAGCTCAGCAGCAAGAACTAGAAAGAGAAATCCCATTCAAAATCACCTTAGACAAAATAAAATACCTAGGAATCTACGTCCCGAGACAAACACAGGAACTATATGAACACAACTACAAAACACTCTCCACACAACTAAAACTAGACTTGAACAATTGGAAAAACATTAACTGCTCATGGATAGGATGAGCCAATATAATAAAAATGACCATCCTACCCAAACTTATTTATCTATTTAGTGGCATACCCATTGAACTACCAAAACACTTCTTCACTGATTTAGAAAAAACCATAACAAAGTTCATTTGGAAGAACAAAAGATCAAGGATATGCAGGGAAATCATGAAAAAAAAAACCACATATGATGGGGGCCTTGCAGTCCCTGACCTTAAACTATATTACAAAGCAGCAGTCATCAAAACAATTTGGTACTGGCTAAGAAACATAAAGGAAGATCAGTGGAATAGACTGGGGGCAAGAGACCTCAGCAAGACAGTATACGATAAACCCAAAGATCCCAGCTTTTGGGACAAAAATCCACTATTCGATAAAAACTGCTGGGAAAATTGGAAGACAGTGTGGGAGAGACTAGGAATAGATCAACACCTCACACCCTACACCAAGATAAATTCAAAATGGGTGAGTGACTTAAACATAAAGAAGGAAACCATAAGTAAATTGGGTAAACACAGAATAGTATACATGTCAGACCTTTGGGAGGGGAAAGACTTTAAAACCAAGCAAGACATAGAAAGAATCACAAAATGTAAAATACATAATTTTGACTACATAAAATTAAAAAGCTTTTGCACAAACAAAACCTATGTAACTAAAATCAGGAAGGAAACAACAAACTGGGAAAAAATCCTCATAGAAACCTCTGACAAAGGTTTAATTACTCAAATTTATAAAGAGCTAAATCAACTGTACAAAAAATCAAGCCATTCTCCAATTGATAAATGGGCAAGGGACATGGATAGGCAGTTCTCAGATAAAGAAATCAAAACTATTAATAAGCACATGAAGAAGTGTTCTAAATCTCTTATAATCAGAGAGATGCAAATCAAAACAACTCTGAGGTATCACCTCACACCTAGCAGATTGGCTAACATAACAGCAAAGGAAAGTAATGAATGCTAGAGGGGATGTGGCGAAGTAGGGACATTAATTCATTGCTGGTGGAGTTGTGAACTGATCCAACCATTCTGGAGGGCAATTTGGAACTATGCCCAAAGGGCCACAAAAGAATATCTACCCTTTGATCCAGCCATAGCACTGCTGGGTCTGTACCCCAAAGAAATAATGGACAAAAAGACTTGTACAAAAATATTAATAGCTGCGCTCTTTGTGGTGGCCAAAAACTGGAAAACGAGGGGATGCCCATCAATTGGGGAATGGCTGAACAAACTGTGGTATGTGTTGGTGATAGAATACTATTGTGCTAAAAGGAATAATAAAGTGGAGGAGTTCCATGGAGACTGGAACAACCTCCAGGAAGTGATGCAGAGCGAGAGGAGCAGAACCAGGAGAACATTATACACAGAGACTGATACACTGTGGTATAATCGAATGTAATGGACCTCTCCATTAGTGGCGGTTTAATGTCCCTGAACAATTTGCAGGGATCCAGGAGAAAAAAACACTATTCATAAGCAAAGGATAAACTATGGGAGTAGAAACACCGCGGAAAAGCAACTGCCTGAATACAGCGGTTGAGGGTACATGACAGAAGAGAGACTCTAAATGAACACTCTAATGCAAATATTATCAACATTGCAATGGGTTCAAATCAAGAAAACATGTAATGCCCAGTGGATTTACGCGTCGGCTATGGGGGGTGGGGGGGAGGAAAAGAAAATGATCTATGTCGTTAATGAATAATGCTTGGAAATGATCAAATAAAATATTAAAAAAAATTTAAAAAATTTTAAAAAATAAAAAAAGAAAGTTATTTCATTCAGTCTTTTTGTTGGTTCTTTCACACCTGTATTGATTTTGTGGTTAGAGAGGATTCTCATGGTGACACAGAGCAACTCTGGTTCACTCCACCATCTTGGCTGTACCATGGAAGTAAGTGCCTTTCCATTGATATTTATGTCTGCTTTGCTTTGTTTCAAAGAATGGTTTGTCTTTTCTTTGTTTCAAGTGACACTTTTATCAGATTTTGTATCTTAAATATGACATCAGAACTTTATCATTTCCTTAGATATTATTCTCATAAATTGAAATATATAAGGGCACTTAGTTTATGGTTATAAATTTTATCTCACTTGGCCTAATGAGAGATTTATAAAATATTTAGCACAGTGATTGACACACAATAGGCATTTGATAAATATTTTCCCTTCCTCCATTTATGAGGGACTTATTACCAGAAGGGTATCATATTAACACAGTTTCACTCACAAAATGTCTTATACATGGAAACCCTTTATAGCAGAGTAGTGAATCTACCATACATAAATAGGGGCATACCCATATGTGTGCCTAAGTGTGTGATTGTGTCAAGACATCACTCATATCTTACTACAGTTGAAATTTTACATTCCAGTGTTTCAGAAAAGAAATTGCCTTTACTAATATTTTGAATAGGATATTCATTTATTTTCATTAAAAACATTTTATTTTTAATCTCATCTTCAGGAGGGGGGTCAATTTATGACTGCTGCCTCAGTGTAACTTGTTTCCACAGTACAGAAGAAAATTCACTGAGATTCCCTAGGAGATGACAGATGGATTCTGTATTATTGCTTGAGACATGAAATCACAGGTGACACCTGATTTATGATAATAAAGAGCATCCATTAAGTAATCATCCCTTGGCCTTTATTTCTGTGATGTCATCAGCCTGCAGGTGGCTTACCTGTGAATCCTTGAGATTCTGAATAAAATGGTATGCATTGTCAGGGGGCTCACATGGGGAACTTTTATCTCCCCATCTGTGTGGTCTCTGTTGTAATGATTTTGGAACCAAGCCATCCCCATCTCTATGCTTGGTTTACAGAAAGTTATCAGCAATTATCTGAGGCCCTTTTTAGCCCTCTCTGTCCTTTTCCTAAATATCATCTTAAGCCATTTTCATTATCTTGGTTCATTTATATTATTAATTTTAGTATCAACAACTTTGGGGTTGTATTTGTAAAACAGTCAATAAACATTATAAGAAACACTGGGTTTCTTTCCATGTATAAAATGCTCATATAGCCTGTCATGTTCAGAGACACAACCTGTTCTTATATTTTTAAAGGGTTATTTCAGGTAACATGAAGTTATCTAATAATAAAGCTGTGATGGAAGGGAAATGGAATTTTTTAAAAACTCATTTTCTGTCTTATTTACAACTCTAAGTCAGAAGGGCAGGGGTTAGGAAAATGGGATTAAGTGATTTGCCTAGGGTCACAAGTGTAGGAAGTGTCTGAGGCCATATTTAAACACAAGAGCTCCTGACTTGGGCCTGGCACTTTATCCACTGTGCCACCTAACTAACTGCCTTAAATGGATTCTTTCTTTTTAAGGATTCTAAATTAAAATCAGGCTTTCTTTAGGCAAGTGTGTGCTTATGTGAGACATTGTAGTATAACAGAGTCGGGAGGCAGTTTGATTCAAATTGTTCCTCTTGCACTTAGTTTTGTGATCATGAGCAAGTCACTGAACCTTTTGGAACTATAGCTTCCAAATTGGCAAAAAGGGGATAGTAGCAATTGTACCTACCTTATATGGTTGTTGTGAAGAACTAATGAAATGAGGTCTGAGACCTGGCGTAGAAGAGTATTATTGTTCTTCTTTTGTTTTTGAAGAAGAGCAATGACATGACAATGTTGTGGGCATGGGTCAGTTGTCTTGACTTAGAGGTGAACTGGATTTAGTTGAGGATGAATTGCACCAAGTCATCAGTTTCAATCTCTCTTCCAATCATTGAAGTCCTGTGGCAAGACAAAAATCAGAATGACAGTTGAGCCCAGGTTTCAGTGGATTATCTTTGCATCTTCAATGTTTGACCAAGTTCTAAGTGCAAGCAATGCCTGTTTCCACCACCTTCATGGTCATTGGAACACATTGTTCTCATCCACCCATTCTCCTGGGGAAGTTTTCACATGTTTGGAGTACATATCCCCCTAATTCGCCAATGGGTTTGAGGCTAATTGGTTACCCTCAACCTGGTTTCAAGCCCATCTGCTAAGATGGTTTTCCTGGGTGTGTAGCACTGCAGTTGCTACAGATTCTTAAAAAAATAAAAGTAGTGGGAATAACTTAACAGGGAGGCAGGAGGAGAGAGTGCGTATGTAATATCGCTGGTAGATCTCCCCCCACCATCCCTTATCTGAACCATATCTGTATCTTGTCTATGGCTTTACAGTGTTTCCCAGGGCACTGAGGAGTTAAGTGAGTTGTCCATGATCACACAGTTAATATGAACCAAAGGCAGGATTTGAACCCAGTTCTTTTTGACTCCAAGCTAAACTTCTTTTAGATGCAATGTGTTGCCTTTTAATTTAGCAAGAGTTTGTGAGAATTTGTCTTAATTATAATTTTTTTCTTTGACTAGAAAAGTGTGCTATGATATTTTATTGCTATTCTCTATTAGATTATTGAGGCCACTCATGCTTAAGAAAACTGACATAATTTAGTGATATTAAGTATTATGTAAGGATTGTGGGTTGCCATAATTATCCCCTTATTTTATGTGAAGATATGTACCATCAGCAAAAGAACAAATGCATTTTTAATATACACATGTCATAATATAGCCTTTTTGTAACTTCATTTTGGAAGTCAATCATTTTGCATATTGTAAATAACATTTTGTACTTAGCTTAACTTGAAGGCAATAGAGAGTACTTTAGTTTATTTGTTTTTTAAACCCTTATCTTCTGTCCTAGTATCAACTTCAAGATAGCGAGACAAGGACTAAGCAAATGGAGTTAAGTGATTTGCCCTAGATCAGATAGCTGAAAGCCTCTGAGGCTAGATTTGAACCCAGGTCCCCTAGTCTCCAGAGCTATCACTCTGTCTTCTGAGCCACCTAGAAGCTGCAACAAGGAGTGCTTTTAATGGTTTTCTTAAAACAAAATCTAGGTGTATTATTTCTCAAAAAATATCATCTGTCTCATACATCATGCTTATCAGAGTTCATGGTGATTAATGTGTTATATCAAAATCAAGAAGATCTGGGTTTGCCTCCAACATTCAATATCTATGTAGCCCTGGACAAGTCATTTAATTTCTCTGGGCTGCAATTTCCTCATGTACAAAATCAGGGAGTTCTACTTAATGGTCTCTAAAGTTTCTTTCAGCTCTAAATTCATGATCTTTTGAAATACTAGTACTTTGACTAAAAATCACCATTCAAGTGGGAAATGAACCTTTGAAACAAGATTATGGGAATTTGAATGATTTCATTTGAAGAAAAGCAGGAAATCTGGGTCCAGAAAAAGAGTTAGGAGAGGCACAAGGGAAACAAGAATCAAGTAGATGAAGGGAGTGTGTACTAAAATGCCTCAAAATTAACTTCTAGATCCAACTATTCATCACATTAAGGCTGGCATCATGGGATTGAAAATAAGTATCACAGATCTATTCTGATGGAAGACCCAGAAATACACATTAGAGCAGTATAATAGCGAAGAAGCATAAAAATCTGATCTCCCATCTATGAAACTTTCCCCAGTGAACTCAAAGGGCACTCTGTATCACTCCCTAATGATTTTTCTTATCTGTTTGGTAAGTTATGCAGTAGTCCCTAAAATAAAAATCAATACACTCCCGGGAGATGGCCCAGATTCTCATCCTGTGCAATTCTGTGGGAAAATACTAGAGGATTTAGTTCATTGAATGGCTTCTCAGTCTTTGATGGAGAGAGAATAGGACAAGTCCTCCTCTTGTTTTTTGCCACAAACTCATCTCCCTCTCTATTTGATTGAGCTATCCATTCAATGCCATGAATTCTGAGCACAGCCTTTATTCTGCAGCAGGCAGTGTTCATACCCCACCTATTCCAAAGATGTTAGTCACTAGATTCCAAATAAGTCTTAGGAATGAGCAAATAAAAGTGCAAATGGATTGAGATTATCATAGTTCTGATGAATTTTTTTAAGTTGACTTAACCTAAAAGGGCCATTTATTATAAAGAATTAAGGGTTTATATATTATTTATATTATAAACATATTATAATATATTATAATTATAAAGAATTAAGAACATAATTTAAAGAGTGAAACAGAGATAGAACAAGCCACTTCACAAAATACTGTATTCACTGTGAAAAGAAGAAAAGATAAATAGGGTGATTTTTATTAGACAATAATGCCCTGATTTTGGTATTAAGTTTCTCCTGAACTACCTAGCCTGGAAAATGAGGACTGAAAAAATTTCTGGGGAAAAACTAAAATGAATTTAGAGAATAATATCATACATAATTAGTTCAAGAACAATTGGAAGAACATATCAAAAATAACAAAAAATAGCCATATCTGTAACAGAGAAGAATATCCAACTTCTGCCATTTATGAAAATGAACACCTGCCTCATAGCTCTTCATTATCCAGATGGCTCCTGAAATCTCTACTCCCCATCAAGTCAGCCCAGATTGATCAGGAAAGGGACAATACTTTCCTCTGATCTGGATGACTTCTTTTGCTCTTTCTTTCAAGAATAATTTGTTTTTCCTTACCATCCCTAAAGTGAACAGAAATTTGGCAAGGGCATTCTTTAAATAATTTTTTTTTCTACAAGCATATTCACCACATTTTAATTCTATTGTCAATATTTTGTTAATATTAAAGCATTGCATAAATGTGAATCCTTTTCATATGACTTCTTTCAGTATTGGTCTGTATTAATATAATTTAATTTAAATTATAAACTCTTAGGAGACAAGAATTTTACATTGAAAAAATATCCTTACCTTCTGTCTTGGAACTCATACTAAATATTGGTTCCATGGCAGAAGAGTAGTAAGGACTAAGCAACTGGAGTTAATTAAATTACTTGCCCAGGGCCACACAGTCAGAAAGTGTCCATATGGCTGTCCCAAGAATAACTCTTCTTTAAATCAGTTGATGTGTTCATTTGGGACAGATCAAAGAGACAGTTTGGGAATGTAGACAAGGTGTTAAACTGGTTGTGAAGGGACCTGTTTTCAAATTCTGATCTTGATACTTACCTGTGTGACCTCAAGCTAATTGGTTCACTTCTCTGAGTCTCTGATTCTTCCTGTGTATAATGAGGAAGGTGAAATACATGATCTCTAAGGAACCTTTTGGTTCTAAGTTTATAAGTCTTTGGGTAAATAATTTTACTCTGAGTCTCAAATTCAGTCCACAATAATTGATATGCTATGTCTGGAACACTCAGAATGGATGAGGAAGATGGTACAATGAACATAGATATATGTATATATGTTGAAAATATAGCAAATAAATATATTACATAAGTATATATTATAGCATATATGTATACATATACATATATTTATATTTGTATTAGGAGTTAGCATTTCTTTCTATATATCTAGAATTTCTCACAATGTTTTAATGATTGCTTTTCATTTATAAACCTGCTCCTAAACATAGGAAAAGGCACAGGGATAAATATGCTTTGATTTTTTAATGTCATTTGTAGAAATTATCTAAACATATCCATTTCAGAGTTTATAAACAATTTCATATGTGATTTATGCCTGAAAAATGTAAAATGTATTCTGGAGCAAAGGAATCTAGTGTAGGTACAGTTGTATAAAAACACTTAATTAAAAAACCACAAATTTTCAATGTTATTATTGTGTAAGTTCTACTTCATTAGTTTAAGAAAAATTTTCTCCCATACTCTCTCTGCTTTGTTCAGTTTTCATTCTTCCTGTTATGAAAGGAATAATGATATAAGTGCTTAAAAGATATTCTTATAGTTCTGTTTTCTCATGTGAGAAACAAAGAGGTTGAACTAAATAATCTCAAAACATGTCTCATCTTAAAATTAGAAGATTCCACATTCTTTATAAATATTCGTTCAGTGATAATATGCATACCTGAATTTCTCAGTTCTAAGAAGTAAAATAATATTTTGTCCCCTTCCTACAATTGTCTTTAATAATCTTTAAAGTCTTCCTGATTCAAGTGTAACCTTTCCAAATGCATCATTACCCTGTTATTAATCTTAACAGACCACTCTTATTATCACTTTCTATTTAGAACAAAACAAAACAAAACAAACAAACAAAAAACAAAAACAAAAATAAAACTCCTATGGCTTTGTATTTGCTGATTGAGTAAAATATAACAGTTTTATCCTGGCATTCAAAGTTTACCAACCTACCTGTCCACCTTTATATTACACTATTCTCCTTAGTTTCTTACATGTTGCAGTCAAACTGGACTTTATGACCCTGAGTCAGTCACTTAACCTCTGTTTGTCTCTGTTTCCTCATCTGTAAAATAAGCATATTAATAGCACCCACCTCATACAGTTGTTATAAGGATCAAATTTGATACTTGTAGAGGCACTTAAGAGTGGTCCATAGTAGGTGCTTTATAAATGTTAGCTATCATCATCATATCATCATATCATCTAGTGTTGTGCTGCCCTCTCTCCTCTCCATACCTTTGCTCATATGATTTCCATATCTAGAATATCCTTCTCTCATTCCACCTCTATCAATGAATTCTTTCCTTGCATCAAGGCTAAATTTAGATGCTATGTGTTTGTTCTATGAAACCTTTTTTAAACCTGATACTTCATAATTTAAAATGATTGCTTCCAATTTTTCAAAAGACTTTTCCCAAAACTCTGCATTTTTTGTTTGTTTTGTGTATGTGTGAATTGAGACTTTCACACAGACTACACTTACCCTAAAATATATTAGGATGGTAAGGTTTTAAAAATCGATTCCCTAGAAGTTATACTTAGAGGATAATCACTTTAATTTTCTAGACAAACTTTGCTGAAAAAGACCCAGGCTACTAAATTGCAAAAAGGACACAGAGCTAAAGATGTTCTTTTAGCTGTTCAAGTTCCTCATATTTATTCTTCTCAAAATAAGTATGAAAATTGTGTCTGAGAGGAAGAAACTGAATCATATTGTCTGAATATATAAGCTTCTTTAGAATAATAAATTGATACTTATGTGATATTCATTCTTAACCTTCTTGAGAAGTCAGGCTAAAAATTATCTATTTAATTTATGATATTCTGCTCAAGTCTTTTTATTTGATCAGAATTAGAACTAACAAAATACTAAGGTAGGTTAATATCATAGAGTTAAAAAAAAAAACACTTTTGGAGCCAGGGATAATCTGCAATATTATGATCTAGCTTTATAAGAGTTTTCAATCTATTCTTTCAAAAGTTATAAGCATCTGAATTATTGGCTACAAATTCATACCTTTTGAGTTTCATCCATCATTGGTCATGGGAATTAGAAATGGGACCCACTTCAGCATAAAATATGAATATAGCTACACGGGCCTTTTTTTTTAAAGCCCAATGAAAAGTAAAGAGTATTCATACCCATTGAATATCTTATCTCAGTGTTTCAATGAGGTAGGATGAGGGTCCTGCAAGAGAGAGATCATTCAGCATAGTCTATAGATTTTATTTTTAAGTTGAAAAAGTATCTGGCAATGTGACAATGAAAATGGCTTCTAATACACTGTTAGCAGTGCTATGGATGGCTTATGGTCTGCATTACCCTTTTCTATTCCTTACTGAATGTTATAATGATTCAGGTATTTTCTAAAATGAACTTATGATAGCCTGAACTTGCATATATTACCACTCATTCAAAGTGTATTTTTAGAGATTAAATAATAATAATCTAAATAGACTACATTTAGACAGGGCATTAGGGTTTACAAATAAATATGGGTAGAATTGGAAGGTAAAAGCAAAACTTTTTCTGGTTTCTGGCTTTCTTGAAAGGGGCTTATGAATTGCTCCTTTCTGGGCATGAAAATGCCTTGGATGAGTGCGGAAAAGAAACACAATAATAGATGCTTCATGTCATAACAATATATTTTCTTAATCAAGATATTATAATGTATATCTCTCCCAAACGAAGGGACTATCTTTTTAAGATAAATGGTTCCTATTCATTTTTTCTTACATAATGGCAATTTGGATTTGTTTTTTCATGTTTCATTATCTTTTTTTCCAGAATTGAGAAAAATAATGATTATATAAAGAAACATGAAAGTGTGATGCAACTGTGATAGTAATAAGGCTGGTAATGATGATGGTAATAATAGTGAGAAGGATCTTGGGGTAATCGATAATGGGTTGGCCTTGCAGTTTAAAAAGAAGGATTTAAATTTTTGCTTCTGACACTAGCTGTATGACTCTGGACAATCCATTTACCCATTTTATAGAAACTTTTAGGGAAGTTCTCTGACCATAATGGCTGTATTCTTCATCTGAAATATAATGATAAAATCATAATCATGGAATCCTGTTACCAAATCCTGAGCCTTCAGAAAGTGATTTAGCCTTGCAGTCTTAAAGATCCAGGATCAGGACTTGCTTCTGATACTTACTATCTAGCAGGGCATCTATGGGCAAAATGTTTGACTATTCAGTTTTCTAGTTAATTCTCTAAGATAAAAAGTCAAAGACAAATTGTGGTAGAGGGAGTTTCTGGACTGAGTATTATATGTTTGATGAAATTACAAGTTTATGTCTTATACACATAAATGCACAGTTATTAAGAATAAATAATTTGCCTTGTTCATATTTAAGCTAATGAAAGTAACAAGTGACTAAATGCAAATTCAAACTTTAAATTTAAGTTGATCAAATTGGAACATCACTATAGCACATTGTGCAGTATATAACACCAAAGCCAGTCTTGGATACCATTCCAGGTTATTTACTTACATAGAGGTCTTCTTCTTCCAGTTCCTTAAGAAATAGTTAGTATTGGCTTAACAAACATCTAGGCAAAAGTGTTCAAGGAATGGTATTTTAATGGGAAAAGGCATATTTGAAATAGTGTTGTAATTATCATTTATGACATTAGGTGTCGACTCTAAATCCTAAGTAGATCAGGAAAGTTAAGCTAATGGACATCTGGAAGATACCCTAAAAGACCAAAATAAGTCCTAAAAATCTAAGAGTTTTTAAAATTATTATTATTTGAGGAGATGGTAGTGGTGATTTGTTTTCAAAGAAATTGTATGGCTAGTCCCTGACCACATCTACTATAACAAGTTATCTGAGGTTTTGCTTATCAGGCTTTCATTTATGTATTATCAACCTGTAGATCTAGAGGTCCTCCTGGGAAGCAAAGTAAGTATGCCTGAGACAGTAGTTTACCCCTTGATGTGGAATTTTCTGCTTCCATTTTCATATTTTTTTTTTGATAGGGGTGGTGGGGAATGGGGGGGTGGAGAAAGACTGTTGAACTTTAAGCCAAGGGGCAGAAGTAGGGAGAAAACACATATCTATATGGATGGGAATCAGTAGTCCATAGAAGACCTTGAAATGTAGGTTACAGGAGTCCTACACCTCTGAAATGATTTTTCTTAGACGTGATACAGTAAACAAGAGATTTAATTGGAGAACACTAGGAATGAAAGTGTGTGGCATGTAAGCATTTTACAGGCTAAATGTGTCATATTGCTATTCCTTCATGAATTCTCTAAGCAGCTGAATGGGCCTATTGACTGGTCACTGCCCATGACACTTCTTTGCTTAAGTTGTTCAAGCCTGGAATACACTGCCTCCCCCCTAGACTTCCTACTTTCAAATGCAACATCGTTTAGATGCCAATTCCTACATCATCCCTTTCCTGATCTTCCCCTACCCAATTGTTAGTGCATTCTCTCCCTTAAAAATGCTTTAAATATACTTTGCCCTTATTTATCTTTGTGCTATTCTACAGGTAGAAGGTATACCCCTCTAGGGTAAGGACATATAGATTTTTTGTCTTTTTATCACTAGGGGTAAGAGGATCACAGTGCCTTGAAAGTAGGAGATTCCTTCATAAATGTTTGATGACTCAATTACCCAAACATTACTTGCAAGACTGTAATATCTACTCAACTTACCAACTGACCCAAGCCTGCACAGTCTTTAGCTAGATTGGAAGGGCACAGGAGCTATTTGTCACTTTCCTAAATAAACCTGCTACTTCTATAATACGGCTATTTTCAGATAAAGGAAAAGTGTGTTGGTGAGTGGGATGGAAATTGCAGAAGCACAATACTATATATTTACATGCAGCTTCAATTAAATTCTAAATCAAAGGGCAAAATGTTATTTTGGTCCAATTTCTCAGGCCCGCCCAGATAACTTGCTGACTCATAAAGCTCAATGTGTGTCAAGCCAGGGACTCATCTATCTGCCATTTTGACCAATAGAAGGTCCCTTTTTTTTTTCTAGTGAGTTCCAGCATTTTCAAAATGCCTGGCTAATACTGTAGCAGTGAAGATAAATTGCATAAAATAGATTAAATACTAAAAATGTAATTATATTTTAAATTAAATGTAAATGTTTAAAAATATGAAAACTTAGTAAATGTGGGGAGGTTTTTTTTTTTTGCCTTTTAGCTGAAGGTTTCTTTCTACATATGTTCCCATATTTCAAGAAATTTCTCTTTCTACACATATATATGAATACAGATAGGTCCACATTTAGACTGATGACATACACACACAAAACTCTATCAAAATTTTTCAAAGTAATAGTTTATTTAATTATATTGAATCAGAGGTCTTGTTACTTTGTTCATGTCTGGGGGTGGGAAAGAAACCTATGTAACCCTGAAATGAAATGTTATTACTATCTCACTTACTCATTCTTGGAATTGGCTTAGTGATTACTTCAACATCGACATCAGTGAAAAACATTTGACATCTGGCCTAGAAAATCAGACAGCAGACCACAGAGACTTTGATTAAAAAAACTTCATGTAATTTTCTCCAATCAGTAGTTTGGCCTATTCTTTTATCAGAATGAAGGTTTCTCTCATCACCTGCAAATTTCTAGCAGGGCAGTAAGGGGGAGGGGGGGTAAGCCCTGAAGCTTTTACATATAAATCTATTCTCAATACAGAAACACTCACAGAGTAACTTGATCATGAAGCTATAGAGATGATATCACTTTTACTAGAAATTGATCTGGGATCTTTGGTGCCTTGATTTTTTTATCATCTACCATAGTGCCTCAGTTTACTAATTTTGCCTTTATTTAAAGCAAATAATTTTTAGAAAACAATACACTCAATATTTCTTGCTGGAAAAAAAATGACAGGCTCTTTCATACCATCTGCATCCCAGAGACTATTTGTAGATCAGAAATAAGGCAGGCCACTTGGGTTCCTTATGTTTAACCTCTTTTAGAGCAGGAGCCATTCCCATTAGGGAGAAGAATGCATGCTCAGCCACTCCACAATAGAGAACCTGAAATTAACCACCCGGCAGGATCACCATGAATTAAAGTCTCCATCTGAGACAGTGGCTCCTGGCATCGGAGAGCAGGGCTCCGATGAACTTGTGCGAGGAGCACTCTGGTAATGAGCCATCATGCTGCCTTTTCTCTTGGAAGACAATTTATATGATGAAACTTGATAATTAACTTATGTCCAACAAACTAAATTCAATATATCTGTTTTCAGGTCAGAGACAGTGGCTGCAGTCCCTGCGAATGTGCTACCCCATCTTCCTGTTCCTTGACAAGGACACGGTCCCTGCTAATACAGTGTCACAGTAAATTTGCTTATCTCTTAAGAACAACGAGGTATGCTGTAAAATATGTTAGTACTATCAAAACATTCATAATAAAATCCTAATAAAATTAGAAACTTGGAATAAAAGGAAATCATGGTCTTCAATTGTATGTCTCGGAATTACTTTCAATAATGGCTGATACATTATATGGTATAAAAAAAAAAGGCTACCATCCATGTGCCTTACTGATTTGCCTGTTTCACTTTGCAAAAATGGAAGACTGAGAATGTGGTGAATTCTAATTTTTTTTCCAATTTCATTCTTATGTAACTTGCAAATTACCATTATCCATATAGATCTGTAGAGAACCCCAAAACTTCACAATAAGTAGCTACTTGATCAAGAAAAAAAAAGAAAAAAGAAAGTATTTCCTATTTTTTTTCTGTCTGAAGAAGCAAAGTATCCATATTGATGCTGCTGGAATAGGGAAGAAAGAAAGACTTGTTTCATTTTTCAAAATGTCAGTGTTTTATTTAAATCTGCCTGAGGCTATTTCTTGTACCCAATTCTTACTCATGGCAGGTTATTCGAATTTCTACTCTAGGGTGGAATTCAGTAAGTATAAGGTAGATTTTGCCCACAAGTTGAGATCATTTCTTTATACATTCTTAGAAAAGTTATATATGAAGTCACCAGCCTAAATACTTCTGAAATCTGGATATTGGGGGGGATTAGGGGGGGTGAGATAGGTGGCACAGTGGATAGAGTGCTGGGACTAAAGGTCAGGAAAACTCATCTTCCTGAGTTAAAATCTGGCATCAGACATTTACTAACTATGTAATCCTCAGCAAGTCATCTCATCCTTTTTGCTTCTGTATCTAATTTGTAAAATGATCTGGAGAAGAAAATGGCAAACCACTCCAGTATCTGTCAGATAGAGTTGAACACTACTGAACAATGGTAACAATGAAAACAAAACCTAGTTTTAGAATGGGATATCTATTGGGGAACAAATTAATTATGGAGTTGCTGGAAGAACTCTACCTGAGTTCTAGTGAGGGCAAAAGTCCACATATAATGCTTATGGAGGAGGTCAGTATTTATGTTTTCATATTAACCAGGCTTATATAAAAAGTAGTTCTGATTTTTTTAACATAAAACATTCATATGTTAATCTTCCCATAAATAAGACCTATTATAAATATATATCTATATCTATAAAAACAGTATTCTGAGTGAAATATAAAATTTCCTAAATATTTTTGTCATTAAAACATGAAATTTCATCTTAATGATCCATCATTGTTCAGCCTTTCATTTATAATTTTAAGAGGCAATGAGGGGGTAGTTCAGAGGTATCAAACTCCTGCAGATTAAAGCTAGGAGATGTTTTAACAAAATAAATAATGTATAATGGAACATAGATGATGTTAATATGTGGTTTTGACAGGGATTCTTATATATAGCTTACTAAACCCAGTTTCTATTTTCGTTTAAAACCACTGGTATAGTGGATAGAGCCAAGAAGACCTGATTTTAATTCTTACCTCTGATACACATTATGACCCTGGGCAATTCACTTAATTTTTCAATGCCCCAAGCAATTTGCTTTGATAGAATGAGTTTTCTCATTTAGGTATTCCTTATGCCAATTAAAACTAGTTCTACTTTCTATTCCTTTTAAAATTAAAATTTTGTAAAAATATATACATATATGTATATTTAAATATGTGTACATAGTGATGAAAAGATTTTCTCCTTATTGAAGTAATTTCAAGCATCAAAAAGTAGATAAGGAAGGGGGATTTAAGGAGAGGAAGCTCTGAATTATTTTGTGATTTTTACTGAGAGATCATATTGGATTATAAATGTTTATCCAGAAGGGAATATGGAGGCTATCTAGTCCTCCCTGTTTTGTAGATGAAGAAATTGAATTCCCAAGAATTGAAGAGACTTGTCCCCAATCACACAAATTTCTTAAAATAAAGGGAGTGGTCAATGTTAATCTCCCCTTTCCTCCTTGAAACAGGTTTTGTGAAAGGAATAAACTGAAGTCTAAGTCTAGGATATGGCTATTGGAGATATTCCTTAGAAATTATGGAAGTTAATAACCTCTTTCTCCAAGAAACTCTCTTCTATAGAGGATTTCATGATCCTGCTTTCTTCTGATTCTTCTTCTACTTGTCTGACCATTCCTTTGCCCATCAACTAAGGGTGTTCACCCAAGACACTGTTGCTTGACCCTCCCCCCCCCCCAGTTACAGTTTTTCTTAGTGATCTCATCACCATTCATAGAGTTAGTTATCACTTCTATAAGTGTTTCTCAGATCTATTTGTCCAGTTCTAACCTCTCTCCAGATTTTTAGTCTTGTATCTCCAACTATTTATTGAGCATCTCAAAATGGACATACTGTAGACATGTCCAAATTCATATATCCAAAATTAAGCTCATTTTCTTTCTCTGAAAACCTTCTCATTTGAAAACCTTCTTAATTTCCTATTACTGCAGAGTACCACCCATCTCAGCAAAATGGGTTCATAATTTAATTACCATTTTGACTCCTCACTCTTACACTCTATATTCAATCAGTTTCCAAGTCTTGTTTTTCTACTTTCAGAAACAGAAAAAAGTCAAATTAGAAAGTATTTGTCACGCACTTACTATGTAGCAACGATGGGGCAGCTGATGGTAGAATGGATAGAGTTTAGGAATGATAAGGCTTATCTTCTTTAGTTCAAATCTCAGTCTTGGACACTTACTAGTTATGTGACCTTGAACAAGTTACTTAACACTAAGTGCCTTAGTTTCCTTATCTGTACAATGAGCTAAAGAAGGAAATGGAAAACTATTCCAGTATCTTTGCCAAGAAAACCCCAAAAATGGGGTCACAAAGAGTCAGACATGAATGAAGTGACTCAACAAGAACAGTTTGTGCCAGGTACTGTGTTAAGTACTGAGGATATAAGGGGGGGAAATGCTTCTTTTCCCAATGAGCTTACAGTGTATTGATGACAACAACATGCAAACAAGTATTTTCAAATAAGTTACATAATTACATAAAAAAGTTACAATAAATTGGGGATAGGCTTAGAGAGAGAGAAAGGACTTACATGAAGGGGATAGTAAAAGGCTTCTTGAAGAAGGTATTTTTGCTGACACTTGATCAGTCATGGAAGCTAAGAGGTGGAGATGATGGAAAGAGTTTCAGGGATAGAAGATAGCCAACTAAAATGGCTAGAGTCAGGAAATAGAGCAAAATGCTTGAGAAACAAAAAGGAAGTCAATATTGCTGAATCTTAGAGTAAATAAAGGAGAGTAAGGTATAAGGAAGAAAGGAAAAGGTGGGTAGCTAGGTGGCTTAATGGATTCAAAGTTAGGGCTGGAGATTGGAGGTCCCTAGTTCAAGTATTACCTCAGATATTTCCTAGATGTATGACCCTAGGCAAGTCACTTAACCCTCATTTCTAAGCCCTTATAACTCCTCTGCCTTGGAACCAATATGCAGTATTTATTCTAAGATGGAAGGTAAGGGTTTAGCGGAAAAAAAAGAAAGGCAAGAAAGAAAGAAAGAAGAAAGAAAGAAAGAAAGAAAGAAAGAAAGAAAGAAAGAAAGAAAGAAAGAAAGAAAGAAAGAAAGAAAGAAAGAAAGAAAGAAAGAAAGAAAGAAAGAAAGAAAGAAAGAAAGAAAGAAAGAAAGAAAGAAAGAAAGAAAGAAAGAAAAGAAAGAAAGAAAGGAAGGAAGGAAGGAAGGAAGGTAGGAAGGAAGGAAGGAAGGAAGGTAGGAAGGAAGGAAGGAAGGAAGGAAGGAAGGAAGGAAGGAAGGAAGGAAGGAAGGAAGGAAGGAAAGAAGGGAACAGGTAAGGACTTCAAAATTCAATATTTGATTTAGATGGTAGTAGGGAGCTGTTGAATAGAAAGTGACATAGTCAATCCTATAATTTAGGAAGATCACTTTGGGAGCTAAGTGGAAGATTTACTGGAATAGGTAGAGTATTGAGTCAGAGAGAACTACCAGGCTATTGCAATAGTCCAGAAAAATGAGATCCTGTAGCAGTTGCCAACTGTGTCAACAAAAACCCAGAGCAATATGTATTCATTCATCAAGGAGACATTAGGAATGTTTCAATAAAATACCAAATTTGCTGTCCATAGGGATGCTTATGTCTTTTATAGGAACATATCTAAATGGTAGAACAAAACCATCATTTCTATGATCATACATTCTGTCCATCCATGAATTTAGATAATGTGTATTCCCAGTTTTTCTACCACACAACAGCTGTCTATACAGTAAGGGCTTAATAAATCACTTCTGAGTCATAATAACAGTTGAAGTATAGGTAACACATCAAGGTTTGTGAAATGCTCTTGAAACATTGTTGAATTTGATCTTCACACCAATCAGTGAGGTCCATTTTACAGATGAAGAAAGTAAGATTCACAGCTTGAAGGAAATGTCTAGGGTCATACAGAAAGTGTTGGAGGTGATATTTGAACTAAATTTTATTTTCCCTAATTGCAAATTTAGCACTCTGCTACAACACATAGCAGAAATTTTATGAATGTGTCCTACTATAGTCCTTCCCCTCTCAAAAAAAGAGTATAGAATGAACATAGAACTGGACTTCAAGGTTGTTTCTTTAATTGCTAACAGTAGCAAAGAACAAACACTTTAAAGGCATATCTCCACTCTAGGCAGCAAAAGTCCTTCTGATGGCAGATCATCTTCATTTGAGAAGGTGCATTGTCTGAGTACTCAGTCCTGTTAAGGTTTGCCCTGTTCAGGCCATATCTGGAATATAGATCCACTGTTTAGGAAGGAAGTCATAAAATGATGACCACTCAGAGGAAGTAATGAAGGGCTTTGATAACCTGCCATATAAGAATTAGTTGAAAGAGTTGGGAATATTTAGACTTGTGAGAAGACTTTCATGGAGACATTTTATGTATCTTCAAATACCTGAAGAACTTTCATATGAGAGACGGATTAGATTTGCTCTGCTTGAGGGCAGAACTAGGAAAACTAAGTGGAAGTTGCAGAGAGATCAATTTAAGCTGGACAGAAGGTAAAAAATCTTCCTAATAATCAGCTATTCAGAAGTAGAATGGGCTACCTACAGATGCATGGGTTTCCTTCAAAGGATGTCTTCATAAAGGGTCAGAAAAGCATTTATGTTGTAGCATAGATTTTTTTTTCCAGGCATGATTGGGAATGAGCAGCTTCTGAAGCCTCTCCTAACTCAAAGATTCCACCTAGATTGCACAGTAGATAGAGCCAAGGGCCTGGAATCAGGAAGAACTAAATCTAGTCACATACACTTACCAGCTGTGTGACCCTGGTCAAGTCATTTAACCCTGTTTGTCTCAGTTTCCTCATCTATAAATTTGCTGAAGAAGGAAATGGCAAACCATTCCAGTGTCATTGTTAAGAAAACCCCAAATGAGGTCAGGAAGAGTCACACACCACAAAAAATGCCCAAACAACAACATATTATTATGAAAGAAAAACTGATGCAATGGGCAAAGAAATGGTTCTTGGGGAGATGGGATTAAATTCTGTTGTGGACAAATATTCTCTGTGTTCACTACTATCTTTGAGTAAATCACTTAAATCTCTCAGTGCCCCAGGAAACTGCCTAAGAATATATTATAAAATAGTTACTTATATGCTTTGATAGAGGGGGTTTCTGCACTGGAAAATTCTCTGTACACCAATGAAAGTGGGTAACTATTATGATGAGAAGTAGTGTGGGCAGCATATTGGGGACTAGATTGACTGGTACAGAATATCCTTTGGAACAAAGTACCTTTCATAGAATAATAGACAGAATTGGAAGAGACTTTGGAGATCATCTACTCTGCTCTACTACCTCACTCTACTTTTTGTTGATGCAATAACAAGGAATCAGAAAAGTTATCTGACTAGCCTAAGGTCACGAAGCTAGTAAGGAACAGAGCAAGGATTTCAGCTTAGATGCTTTGACTCTAGAACCAATCCTCTTTGTACTCTATCCTATGAGCTAGTCCTATGGGCTCAAAGCCTACTGTCCCTTTGCTCAGACCTCCTCTATTCAGCTGTACCATACTTTATGGTTGGAATTTTGTTTTGCACCTGCTAGAATGCCAAGTTTTATCAAAACAAGGCTGAAGCCAAATGAATGGAGTTAAAAATTCATTGTAATATACTGGCCTCTTGTTAAACCCATATCTCTCATTGCTTCTGACTGCTGGGGCTCTACAGCCTGTTTACCACTTCACTGACTTTTGAATGGGATCTTTACTTACCCAATTTTACTTTGAAACTTTTCATTTATAGGTGTTGTGATAGACATTGGAGATAACTAATGTTTCCTCCATCTTTTGGTAGACCCTGCCAAATGGAGGTGCATTCAAATGTTAGATTGCTTATCTAAAGGTGGCTGTGCTATTCCAAATTTAGGGTTGTATGTTGTTGTTATTTTTGTTTTGTTTTGTTTTGAATGCACAGAAAAGAACAGAAAGTAAGTCCAAAGGAAATCAGAAGAAGCAGAACAGCTTTGAAATGTACATGATGATCTAGTTATAGATTTAGAAAAGCAAACTATAAATAAGAGAAATCCAAAGCTTTGTGTACAACCGTCTTTCCCCACCATTATCCTAATGTTCTTTTACTTTGGCATTTAAGTTCAAAAGAAAAAAAAAATTCTTATAAAATCAACAAAAAGGGGGCGGATGGATGGCTCAGTGGATTGAGATTCAGGCCCAAAGATGGGAGGTCCTGGGTTCAAATGTGAGCTAAGACACTTCCTACCAGTGTGACCCTAGGCAAGTCACTTAACCCCCTTTGCCTAGCCCTTACCACTCTTCTGCCTTGGAACCAATAGACAGTATTGATTCTAGTATGGAATGTAAGGGTTTTTATAAAGAAAGAAAGAAACAAACAAACAAACACATAAATAAATAAAATCAACAAAAAACCCACATTAATTGGCTTGTTCTATCTTCCTTGCTCAAAAAAGTCTTTTTTTATTTGTATCTAAAAAGTAGATATTTCTAAGAGTGGAAAAAAAAAACAGATTGAAACTTATCTCATCAGTGTATCTTGCTTTCTGAAATAGGTAGAATCCTAAACATGGACTCTGTAAAGCATGTAGGAAAATATTTGCTTAATCTCTTTTTCGAGATCTATTCAGATGATAATTCTCCCAACACCCATCCCTTTTCTCCCTTGCTCCTTGTACCTTTTTGGGAGGTGGGGCAAGGAGGGGTTAGACAATGAAGTATAATGTGAGCAGTGCTGGATTCAGAATTGGAGGATCTGATTTCAAATCTTGGCTCTAACACTTAGAAGCTGTGTGAAGTTTGTAAGTTTCCTTTTTTATTCTAAACCCTTAACTTCCATCTTAGAGTCAATACTGTGTATTGGTTCCAAGGCAGAAGAGTGGTAAGGGCTAGGCAATGGGGGTCAAGTGACTTGGACAGGTCACACAGCTGGGAAGTGTCTGAGGCCACATTTGAACCTAGGACCTCCCATCTCTAGGCCTGGCTCTCAATCCACTGAGCCACCCACTGCCCCCAAAGTTTGCTAATTTCTATAACATCCTTGGACTAACAATTTTCTCTTCTCTAAATTTAAATAGTTGAAGTAAATGAAACTTGGTCCATTCTACCTATAAATCTTTGACTCCTATGATTCTTTGGGACAGCAAGCAGTATGATCAATAAGGAAACAAGATGGGACTGACTCATGTTTTGACAAGGTAGGAACTGGTAAGACCAACAGGGATCAGATGGGAAGCAGTCCAATTGTCAATATGGTTCAAAGCAATGGAGTATTGGAGACTTTTCAATCTGTAGGTGTTCTCACAATCAGGGAGACAGAACAGTTCAGTAAATGAAAAAATAAATGAACATAAGCTACTACTGCTGCCAATTGCCATAATGAGGACATCAGCTCCTTTTATCCTCAGAGGCTGGCTATCGGCACCTTATAAAAGGAGAAAGATCCCAACCCTCTGAAATTATGCTCTTGCTCTATCCCATTATGACTAAGATGGTTGAGTTTGTTTCTTTGGAATGGATGGCTGACAAGAGAGTTGGATGGGAATTCCTTTTGACAGACTAATATCCTTTTAGAAACTCTGATCTTTTGAGAGGCTTTCCTTTTAGTTCCCCTTTGCGATGAATGTCCTTGCTGAATATCTTGTGCCTTAAGGCTAGATGTTTTAGGTGTGGAATACATACTATTTAGGAAATATACCGAGTCTCCAAGTCAGTGGCAGCTTTGTCCTTAACCACACTTTCTGAGCCTTTAGACCTGAGTTAGAAATCAATAGACTTCAAATTGGTGTGGTAGTAACTGGGAACCCTAGGACCAAATGGCTATTTCCATCTCCTAAAGTGGCACTTTGGGGGCTATAAAGGGATCTCAGTGAGAAACAATGGTATGACTCCTTTGGGTTTTGAAATAATATTCTTGGAGTAGCTCAGTGAAGAGAGTGCCAGGTCCAGAGTCTGGAAGACCTAGGTTCAAATCTGAACTCAGACACTTAATAATAATGGGCAAGTCACTTGACCCTGGTTGCCTAGTTCTTACCACTGATTTATCTTAGAATTGATACTATGACAAAGGTGAGTTTATATTTTTTAATCACATTCTTCTAATTTATAAAAAGCCAGATTCTTCAACTAGGTTTAGGTTGTCATTAGTAGGTCCAAGTCAATTAATCAAAAAACCTCTGATGTGCCAGACATCATGCTAGGCATGGGAATAAAAATAAAGGGAGAAAAAGTCCTTGTCTTCAAGAATCGTCCATATTATCTGGAAGCTTTCCTTTGAAGGTTTTACTAGGTCAGACCCAAAATACAGTACAGATACTTTAAATAAAGCTTTAGTTTGTTATTCAGCAGGGCATCATTCTCTGCAAGAATAGAGGATCTGCTGTACTCCAGAGTTGGGATAGGAGTTTAACATTACCCTGATAGGCAATGTATTCTTCCTTATGTCCAACTAAAATCTCATTTGCCTTCATTTTCTCCTTTCCTTTGTATTCAATTCTGATTATCTGGGGAAAATGGTATGATTCTAAAACCATGAAGTCAAAGAAGCACAATATATTATCAGAATAGAGTTTTGAGAGGCTTCTATCTTTTAAAGATGATGGAAAGGATGTTGTTTAGAAAGCAAAAGGAAATATTGCTGGTTTTGGTAAAATGGCAACATTTTAATTTTTGTCAAATTTCCCTGTGGAATTTCTATATAGCAGATGACCTTCCTCCATTCTGGGCCTGCTTTAACTTCACATCAAGTTTATACAATAAAGAGTTTCCATTTAAGTAGTGATTTTTATTGAACTCATTAAAAAAAAGTTGTCATTTTCACAAAAACTAGAAGACTTTAATACTATCCTCACCAGCTTTTCCTTGTTTCATCTTAGGAGCTTTCTTTGTCAGGAATAACTAGAAAAGGGGAGGGAGGGGTTGTCAAATGAGGAAAATTTCAACAAAAACGTTTTTGGCAACTAGGTGAGCAAATTATAATATTTTCATTTCATGTAGGTTTGGGCAGGTGGTGGTGAAGGATGAAAAGAAAAATGCCCATTCACTGCAGAAAACATGTTGACTTGAAGAGATACTAACTTTTTTGCGCCATGGACTCCTCTGACAGCCTGGCGAATCTTATGCCCTTTTTCAAAGTGTTGTTTTTAAAATGCATAAAATAAAATACATGATTACAAAAGAAACCAATGATACCAATCATCAAAATATTTTTCAAGAGAAATGCATGAACATCATGTTAAGAACTCATGAATAATTCATAAAAACAAGGATTAAAGCTGGAAGGAATCTTTGAGGTCATCTATAGTATCCCCTTCATTTTACAGATGAAGAAAGTTAGGCCCAGCAAGGTTAAGTGACTCATATGGTTAGAGGTAGTAGGTGCCAGGTCTTAAATTGTTCTACTTTACATATTTTGTGGGATGACCCTTTCTTATGAGGAAATTTGTATTTATTGATGGGTGGGGGCAGTTGGGGTATAAAGGAAATTTACATGAGAAACTATAGCTCCTCAGTATTTGGACACAAACTTCAGAAAGGACATGATAAAATTCAGTAATTTAGAGGAAAATGCTAAGAGAAAATAAGAGAAAGCAGCCTTAAATAAAAAGGATTAAGGAGAGGCAATGATAAGCAAAGTATATCTCTCCCTCCTCACCCCTAACCCTACCCCCAGCATCTGGCACATGACTATTGTGCTGGGAAATTCTGATAAATGGAACTTTTTTGGTGACTTTGAGAAAACTATAGATTTATCAATCTGTTGTGAGTCCAGTGGAAATATGATCTTTTGGATTTTTTTACCCTAATGTAATAGCTAGTAACTTAATAAAGTAGATCTTTTAGAAAGGAGTCAGTCACCGATTAAAAGACAGAAGTATAATACAAGATGAAAACAGAAGCAGAGTTGAGACAGAAACTGAGCAGTTTTGAACAGAGTACAGAAGAGCTCTGAGCTCAGCCACAACTAGCCAGGCACAGGAAACAGGCATTGAATGGGGGTGTTTCTTTGATTGGAGAAATTTCTGTGTTTGAGGGAGCTGATTGGAGAAAAGAAAGAATTTTATTTGTTGTTCAGTTTCTTCAGTTCTGTCCAACTCTTTGTGACTCTCTTTAGGGTTTCCTTGGCAAAATTAATGGAATGTTTGCCTTCTCCATCTCCTTTTATAGATGTGGAAAATGAGGCAGAGTGAAGAGACCCAGCCAGTCACACAGCTACTAAGTGTCTGAGATCCCATTTGAACTCAGGGAGATGAGTTCCTGACTCCAGGGCAGATACTCTACTGTGCCACTCCTAAGAGCCCAGTGAGATAACATGAATAGCTCTGCAGATTCCAGATGTAAGGAACTGATTTGTTGTTGTTGTTTGTTTGCTTTGGTATGTCTTGTTTGCTTGTATTTCTGAGAGAGCTGATGCTGTCTTATAACCCTAGTCAAGGGAAAGTGCTGGAATCATTCTGTAGACTCAAGACTTAAGGTCTTTTCCTTCATTAAAAAATCTCAACTCTGCTTCAGTGGACTGAACGTAAGATCCAGTGGAGAAGT
This sequence comes from Monodelphis domestica, assembly GCF_027887165.1. NCBI lineage: Eukaryota > Metazoa > Chordata > Mammalia > Didelphimorphia > Didelphidae > Monodelphis > Monodelphis domestica. Next base: position 163,761,856 of record NC_077229.1, read on the forward strand.
TGCTCTACCTAGAAGAGCAAAGAGGTTAAGAACAAAAATGGGGGCATTTAGGAGCAGTACAATTCCTTAAGTAGACTGGTTTATTGGGCAAATTTATTAATTGCCTGGGCTATGTTGGTTTCCCTACTCATATGCATTTCTACTTGGTTTCTAAAAGTGTGTGCCCAATCTCCTCTCCCAGAAACACTGTAGGCATTGGTGGGAGAAAGTGACTGTCCTTCATGATTATTCATGATTTTGATTTTTCAGTTAATAAATGTTCCATAATTAGAGTTAAATGGTATGAGGCAGCTAGGTGGTTCAGTGGATAGAGAACCAGGTCTAGAAATGGGAGCTCTTCAGTTCAGTGTGGCCTCCTACACTTCTTGGCTGTGTGACCCTAGGCAAGTCAATTATGTCTCATTCCCTAGCCATTATTGCCCTTCTACCTTAGAACCAATATTTTGTATCAATTTTAAGACAGAAGGAAAGAATTTTTTTTATTTTTAAGAGATAAGTGGTATACTGTTCCAAATAAGTAAAAATTCATAAAGTATTTAGGAGTCATTATAACAAAGTATAGTTGATATATGTATAGATTGAATTATTAAATGCCCCTTAAAGAAATGAAAGAATAACTTAGATAGCTGGAGTAATATTGAATTCTTATGACTAGATTATACCCATTTATTAAAATGATAGTACTGCCATTATGTATTCAATGCTACACTTATCAAACTATCAAAGGGACTCTTTATGAAGCTAGATAACATGGTAATTCAATTCATTTGAAGGAACAAAATACCTAGAATATCAATTGAAATATATTTTTAAGTGTAGAAATGAAAGTGGAATAATATTTCCACTTCCAAAATTATATTATAAAACAGATGTCATCAAAATCATTTATCTTTAGTTAAAAATAGAGAAGTAGAACAAACTAGACAAGGTAGAATCATAAAAAAATGCAATTTAGTAGTGCCAGCATGTAGTAGGTGCTTAATAAATGATTGCTAACTGACTGATGTTAGCTCAGGTTTGATAAACCTGAAAACATAAATAACAGGAACAAATTCCCAATTTGATAAGAACTTATAGAAACACTGGAGAAAGTAGTTTGGCAGAAATTAAACCAATACCTAAGTCATATTCCACAATAAATTTAAAATGAGCATACAACATGAATCAAAGATAAGTATTATTGAAAATACATCAAAAGAGATTAGATAACTTTCACAGTTATGACTGAGATAAATTCTTACTCAAACAAGAAACTGAAGTAATGACAAAAGATAAAATAGAGAATTTTTACTGTAAGAAATTAAAAGAAAACCTTGTACAAACAAATTAATTTATCTAGAATAAGAATGGAAATAAATCAATTGGGGAAAATCTGTATCAAATATCTTTGATAATGGTTTAGTATCCAAGAAATACAGGCAACTAACAAAAATATATAAGATCAAAAGGTATTCAGTTCTTAAAAGAAGAATTTCAAATTATTAACAAGGAAACAAAAGAATACTAGCACTGATAAGAAAATGCAAATCAAAATAACTGAGGTATTACGTCATATCTAATAAACTAGAAAAATGAGAAAGAAAAAGAAATTGTCAATGTTAGAGAGATTATTCAATGTGAATTAGTATGCTCATTCCAGAAAGTTTAGAATTTAAAATAGTAACAACAATAAAATAATAATAACAATAAAAATGAGCATTAATATAGGGCTTTCAAAATTTGGAAAGCATTTTGCATATATCTTACATAATCTGCACAATATCCTTATGAGGAAATTAGTATTATTATTAATTTGCATTTGTAGATGAGGAAACTTGTGAGAGAGTTTAAGGAAGTAAAGTGATCCAAATGTCCATAATATTTGACCTAGAGATTATATTCTTAAACATATACCCTAAGGAAGTCATTGATAAGAAGAACAGTTCTACGTCTTTATAAAAGGCTTGCACAAAAACTACATTGAGGTAGCAAAAGATTGGACAAGGTAGAAATCCATCAATTGGGGAATGGTTCAACAAATTATGCTACAGAAATATAACAGTGAATATAATAGAATATTGTGTGAATACAGAAAAGTATGGAAAGATATTTGGAAAGTAAAATGAGCAGAGCCAAGTAAACTCATTCTCTCTCTCCATACACATATACACACATGTACATGTATATATGTGTTTATACATGTCTATATGTGCATATGTATATATAATAACTTCAATTATATAAATGGAAAGAATAGCCACCATACAAAACTATTTTAAAAGGAATGTTTTGAATTATGAAGAATAAGCTTGGCCCCCAAAGAAGCCATATGATAAGATAATTTTCTCCACCCTTTTTCAAAGGTAGAGGGTCCAAAGTTATTGAATATTGCTTATAAGGTCAGAATGTTTTAGATCTATCCATTTTGTTGATTTTTTTTCCTTTTTCTTGCTTTCAAAACATTTTTAAATAAAAATGACAGTAGCAATAGAAAGATATACAATAGCATTAGAAGAAAATCTAGATAATGTAAAAAACAAAGGATATTAATGAAATCTAATTTTAAAAGAGATAATCAACTTAACTGATTTGTTTAAATGATAAACAACAACAACAACAACAAACACTTATTGGAATTCAGGTCTTATAAGGGTAGCTCTCCAATATCAGGGATATCCTTGGATCCTGAGATTTAGTTGTAGTTACATGGCCTCCTCCATTAGGAATTATCCCAACCTATAAACTGAATCCATAGGTCTCAGAGCTAATAAACATCTGAGGTTGAAACTGAAACAAAGTCCTTCTGTTTCTAAGGTCAGCATTCTAATCACTCTGCCCAGGCTGCTTCCAGCCATTCTGTCCATGCTGTTTCTTCAAATAGAAAAGACTCAATCCTTTCTTTGGGAATTGTTTGGAGGTATGTACAGAACATGAAGTTTCTTGGTTGTAGGATGCTAACCTAAATTAGCATTGTTATTATTTACTGGGTGATGACTACAAATCTGTAGGTACATCAAAGCTAATCTGCTCAGATCGATTACAATCAGGCAAGGTCCTGATTAACTGCAGGTTTCATGCCCCCCACCCCCCCCACACCCCCTTTAAGTGTATTCCTAGTCGGGGAAATGAATGTAAAAAAATACATATGGAAACACTTCATCATGGCTCATGTGATTCTAACAGATTTCATCTGATTGACAAAGCCATATTAAGAACAATCTTGGGGAATATATGGAGGCCTGATGGAAGAGTTATAATGTCATAGCTTATCTTGCTGTCTCATCAATAAAACTACCAGTTACATTCAAATTCTAAGATCCCTGAAATTGGAGGTAATAAGTGGAAGAGAAGGAACACAACACTGCATATAGATACGACATTGAATTTTCTGTTTAAGGAGTACAAAATGAAATTGATTTGTCTTCCAAACTGTTTATATGTGATAGATAGAAGTCAGCATTAGGAAATTAAAAAGGGAGTGATAGGAACATCATGATAGGAATGGTAAAGGAAGGTGAATTTTCCAGAAAAGGACCACACTTTAGTCCTTAGGGATCTCTGAAGGGGGAGAGGAACCTTTAGCAAGCTCTTTAATATGGCTGCAGTTGAAACCAAATATTTCAATGGACAGTTCCAATTTATGATTGCAATTTGACCACCATTTGGGGGTGTAAAAAATAATAAACGTAGCAATCAAACTCCAATAAAGAAATTAAATGAAAATTAACATTTGTTGTGTAAAATTTAAAAAGAGAGAACAGTTCTACTTAATCAGTCATCTCACAGGAAAATAAGGAAAACAATTCACAGATTACATTAGAATAGAATGCTTCTTTTCCTTCAGCTGAAATTTTAAAAGATATTTATCAGGGTGGCCAGCCCCATAGCATTAGGAATATATCTCCCAAAATCAAGATTCTACTCTACAGAATAAAGTCAGTCAACCAACCAATAAACACTTATCAAGTACCTAATATGTGTCAGACCCTATGTTAAGCACTGGTGATATGAAAAAGGCAAAAAGTTCGGGCTCTCAAGGAGTTTACAATCTTATGAATGGAGATAGCATTTGATACATATTTACATATGCATACATACATATATACAAAACAAAGTATATATAGGATTAGTAGGAGATAAGTAATTGAAGGAAGTCACTGAAATTAAGGGAAAGACTTCAACAGTAAAATGGGATTTTAGTTGGGATTTAAAGGAAGTTACGGAATTCAGTAGGCAGGGTTATGAAAGGAGAGCATTCCAGGCATGATAGAGAATCAGATAAAATGCTTGGAGTCTAGAGATGTGTCTTGTTAGTGGAAAGGCCTGTGGGGGGGGGAATTAGAGTGGGGGGGGAGCAAACAAGGTCACTGGATCTTTATTTTAAAATTACAATAAATTTCCTATTTTTACTGATTATATATATCTATAATTTTTCAATATTCATTTTCTGCTATTTTGCAATCCATATAATCTCTCTCTCTCTCTCTCTGCCTCCACCAAGAAGGCAGTTAATATGAAATAGGTTGTACATACGTTAACATGTAATACTTATTTCCATGTTTATTCCGTTGTGAAACAAGACACATGCTCTTTTCACTGGAGAAAAATTCATGGAGGAAATAAAGTAAAGAAATGCCACTGGATATAACATGAAAGAGCATAAGGTATCAGAAGACTTGAAAGATAGGAAAGGGCTAAGTAATGGAGTCTGACAGACGGTGCATTTTATTATTCATCTTGGCAATGATAGGGAGTCATTGGAGTTTAAGGTGTTAACCTGGTCAGACCTATGCTTAAGAAAATTCTTTTTGTAAGTGAACAGTAAATTCATTTGAGTGGGGAGAGGCTTGAGGCAGGCAGATCCACCAGGAGGCTATTGCAATAGAAGCAGAAATGAAAGGTGCTGGCACTAGATTAGATTAGAATAGAATGAAAAAAAATCCTGAAAGTGAAAATTTGGGAATTTGTTACTGAAAAACTACAAAACTGGACAACTGCCTTTTGTTTGTTACTTTAAGATAAATGATCTCTGGGTGTGTGTTCACATGTTGTGTGTGTTAAAACAAACTCTTACTTTCCCTCTTCAAATCAATACTGTATATTGGTTCTCAGACAGAAAAGTGGTAAGATCTAGGTAATGGGGAGGCCAAGTGATTGTCCAGGGTCACACAGCTATGAAGTATCTGAGGCCAGATTTAAACCCAGGATCTCCTTTCTCCAGGTATGGCTCTCTATCATCTCAGCTGCCTAGTTGCTCCCATCAATGTGCTTTTAATACTTTAATAGAACATATAGTATCCTGCATAATAATTAAATGTCCCTCCCTCATGGCCTTTATTATCTCTTATTTCTTCTAGTCCCTTTTAGTTCCCCTTTTCTACTTATGTTCTCACTTTCTTTATTTCTCTATCTCCCTCTTGAAGCACATCTTTCACCTCAAAATAATTGTTTGTATTTACATAACATTCTCCAAATTTAAAAGCACTTTGCCACAATTATTCAATTTGTTTCTGTGATGCAGTCAGTATGTCATAATCTTTCCCATTTTCCATCTGAGAAATCTAAAGTTATTTGTTATATGTTAAGTGGAAGACCTAATTAGGTCTTTTGACTCCACTGGCAGGGATATATTTCTCTACTAAATTTATGAAATTGCAATACAATATGCTTCTTTTCTTTCTCTCCCTGCTTCCATCTAAATCATACTATTTTGCCCCTCCTCCTTTCTCTTTCTTTTCCATTCTCTGTCTCCCCCCTCCACCTCCCTACCTCTCTTGCCTCTCCTTTTTCTCACTTCTTGTTTGGTTTTAGGGGCCCATCTGTCACCTTGCATATTCTCTGAGGCCATCATTATTGGTAGAGATCAATCATTCAGAGGTGCAAGAAGATGTGTTGACTATTCATCATCAGAACCAAATGCTTTAAGTTTCTGCCTTCCATAAATAACTTGACCCCATCTGAGTATTCTAATGAGAATTTGCTTAAGTCTAAATGACTACTGGGACTTAAAGCTTGAAATTCTTATCAGAATGAAAATAGCCAAATGGCTGTGAAACCACAGTTGTTTGCTTATTAAAAGTAACTGAACATGTATATTTTCACATTTAATTTTCATAAAAGAATGCTGCTTATTGCTATTCATACATATTTGACATGATTAAATACAGAAGAAAATTGAGAAAATGTTGTTTAAAAATATAAACTCTTTTCAATTTTAAATTACTTTTCTTACTATAAATATTTTATAGTCCTGGGGAATCTGAACAAAAATCCATGTGTATATCCAACATCCACATAGAGCATGTACATATCTCTCTCTTTGGTGCAATGAAGGGATCACACTAATAAAGCAATCAAATTTCATCTTCTTGGAGAAATATCCCAACAAACATATGAAACCAAATCATAATCCTAGGGGAAAGAGTAGTACTTTGGAATCAAAGGAACTGACTCTACTATTTTGCTACTTATATGTTTTGGGACAAATTATTTAATCTCTTGGAATTTCTTCTCCCCAGTCATAAAATATAGGTAACCTAAGAAGTACCTTTCATTTCTAAACATAGGATCATTTTATTACAAAAAAAAAAAAAGAGAGGATGGAGAGTCAACTTGCATCTATCCTCCCTAAGTTTTACCCATTCTTCCCACATCCATCAACTTATACAGACTGAAAAGAAGAATCTAAATTGTACAAATTATCCTTCCTCCAACCTCTAAGGATTAGAGAGAGAGAGAGAGAGAGACAGAGAAAGAGAGAGAGAGAGAAACACCTGCAGGCTCCATGAAGACATGTTAGTGTATGTGGCTTCATTTTCTTTTTAATGAATGATGAGAAAAGTACAGCAAATGGGCAAAGCATTCAATTATCCATTATAAATGTGACCATTTCATGGACCCAAAGTAAATGGCCAATCATCATGGCGAACTTTCATTTCCAAATATTGTATAATTCTAAAATGTTGGATATAAAAATATGCTAAAGATTATTGAGGTCAATCCCTTCATTTTGTTAATTAAAAAAATCTGCTTTTCATCACCTGTAAAATCATTTCCAGTGTTGTATTTCTAGCCAAATATTGTTCCCCAAGTGTTTAGACTCTGGTAAAGCAAATATTCACATTTTATTCATAAAAATTGTAAAAGCAGACTTAATTTTAAGTATCAAGGTACATTTTTCTCCTGACCATAGTCTTGATTCAATTCAGTATAACAAACAATTATTAAGCAGTTACTTTGTACACAATACAATGTTGTGCTGGAAGATATTCATGATTCCAATAGATCTATTTTTGCCTTTGTGAAACCTACACCCTGCTGGGGGGAATGACTTATACATAGATAATTGTAGTGTACTCTATTCTATGATAAACATTTATGAAAAGAACAAAATAATGTTTGTTGAGAAGGGATTTCTTATAGATTCAGGAAATACACTATGAAGGAAGTAAAGGTTAGGTAGAAAATCAAAAGATGAAAAGGAGTGAGGACATTGCAGGCAATGAGGGAATACATGAATAAAGACAAGAATGAAAATTTAGGGATCCTTCAGGAGACAAAGAGCTTTTTGCTTTTTGACTATAATATACTTTGTTTTTCATGTGATAGTAAAAAAAAATTGCAAAGTGGAGTTGTATCATATTGTGAAGGGCCATAAGTGCTAGGCAAAAGTATTCGAGATTTAATGAATAGGCAATTGAGACTCACTGAGTCATTATTAAAAATTGATGACAGGTAAGAACATTGGTCCAAATCTAACAAGAATATTGAAAATGAAAATTTTTATATTCAGATTTAAAACATCAGCTTCAAGTATACATGGAGAATTAGTGTTCAATAAAGAGGAAAACTTCAACCATTAGCATAAGTACTCACTAAGTGGGCAGCTGGGTAGCTCAGTGGATTGAGAGCCAGGCCTAGAGACAGGAGGTCCTGGGTTCCAATTTGGCATCAGACAATTCCCAGCTATGTCACCCTGGGCAAGTCACTTAACCCCCATTGCCTAGCCCTTGCCATTCTTCTGCCTTGGAATCAAATTGATTCCAAGGCAGAAGGTAAGGGTTTAAGAAAAAAAAAGTACTCACTAATTAAGAAAACTGTTGAGAAAACAATAAAAAAGTTTGGAATAAATTAGGTTCAGCCATATTAAGATCAACATTTCATACATTCTATCAAGATAAGATCTGAATTGATACATAATCTAGATATAAAAAGTCACATATATAAATAAAGAAAATCTTTATGACTATCAATAGAAGGGTCCATGACTAAATAAGGGATAAAAAGGCCAAGAAGATAAAATTAATAGTTCTGATTACATAAAATTCAATAGTTTTTAAACAAGCAAAAATAAGGCAGCTGAAATCAAGTTGGAAATATTTATCAGGGAAGGAAGAATGTAGAGAGATCTTTGTAGCAAATTTTCTGATATCTAGTCTGATATCTGTGATCTATAAGTAATCTATGATTCCAATGTATAAGTTTGAGAGCTATTCCCCACTGGATAAATGCTTAAGGATATGAAAAGAAAGAGATTAAAGGAAGAAATCTAACCTATTAATAGTTGTATGAAAGAAATGCATAGATCAGAGAAAGAAAAAAAGCCATACGTTAAAAAAAATAATAGAATCTCTTATCTCAGCAAAGAACTATACACTGAGGGCATACTGATCATGGGAAATGACTGAACAAATTATGCTCTCCAATATGAAGGAATATCATTTTAATGTGAGATTATGAAAGGGAAAGATTTGAATAAATTGGGAAGATCTATATAAATGACTCAGAGGAAAGTTAGTAGAAGCAGGGAAACAATTTAAACAAGAGCAAAAGCATTGTAAAAGAAGATAAGTTTGAAATATTTAAAAGAACTCTGATCAATAACATAATCAGGAAGAGCTCTGGTGTACCAATGATGTAGCAAAGTAACCACTTTTTCACTGAGGTTATAGATGGTACAAAATGAGACTTTCATTTTCAGACAATGCTACTAGAAGGATATATTTTGTCTCACTATACTTTCTGTGGCAAGCATTTTTCTTTCTTTTCTTTTTCAATGAGGTGAAGCAGGATTTAGGGTAAGAGTTTCAGTGTTGCCAAAAGGAAAAAAGAGAAGAGATAATTGAAACACTAAAAAAGAAAATGACAGAAAACAGAAGGATGTACATAAGGAAAAAAGATAATCAGAACAACTTTTAAAGTAACATGCTGAATTGTCTATATCTATCTATATACATATATATGTATTGATATCTGTACATACATAAATTTATATCTCTTGCTATATATATTTAAAGCAAATCCAACCTAATATAGATTCCTAGTTTCATATGCAATCTTCATTCAACTTGTTATACTGAAAATTTAGGTTGTTTTAGTATTTAAATAATTTTACCACTCCCCCAACATAAAAACCAATAATAAGATTCATAAGTATAAGATGGGGATGTTACTCTGAAAATAAGTTCTAGGCCTTTTTTTTAACTGTATGTTCAAACAGTTTTGTGATATGATACTTAAGAAAACTGATGTGATGATGGGCTGAATTATGGAAGGCATAGTGTACCAGAAATGTGGAGATGGCAGTTTCACTTTACTCTGTCCCAAGTCATACCATATCTGAAATATTTTTTTTAGTTGCATGCTATATTTTGGAAGAAGACTTATTAGCTATACAGAGTGCAAATAAAGCCAAGCATAGTGATATCAGGATTTGGGTTCTTAGCATATGAGGATTAGTTGAAAGACCTAAGGATATTTAGTTTGTAGTTTAAGGGAGGTTATGATAGCTGTGTTTTAGTGTTTGAAGGGGAGCCAGTAAAGAAGGGATCAGATTTGTCCCGTTTGTCTGCAAAGAAAAGAAACGAAGAGCAATGAATGAAATTACAGGAAAGAAAATTTGAGCTCAATATCAATAATAGTTGTAACAATTATACCTTCACCTGAAAGAAATGGGTTTTCCTCAGGAAATAGTAAGTCCACCCTCAGTGGAGTTTCAAACAAAAGCTAGAAGACAACTTTTCGAGATCTTTGGATAAAATGCAATATACATGTTAAAAACACTAGATAGCATAGAAATAAACGAACCTTCATTCCAATCAAACTTTCAATGTGTTATCTTATAGATGTAGACACAATAATATTTAAATAAATATTAATGTAAGTATTATTAGATTACTACTAAATAGTAATCTTAAATAGATATTAATCTTTAAATAAAATTAATCTTTGGGGGACCAAAATATCAAAAATTTAAAGTGAATTAAAAAAAAGAGGAAAGAAGGGACGTTCCCCATATCAAACTATAGTATAAACATTAATCATTAAAAAAAGTTGATGTTGGAAAATAGAAATAGATGTTGGAAAAAGTTTGGAAAATAGAAAAGTTTTTCAGTGAAATTGATTAGGTAATTAAAAACAAGAAGCAATTGAATCTTTGTACATTGTTCAACAATCCCAGGGACAATCACTGCTGAGGTAAAGACACTTGTTTACTGGAAAAAAAACTGTGATGTGTTGTGTCAAGGTGTGGTTTTAGATCAACCTGCAAATGGATATGAGACTAAGATCTAAAATGGCATATGTTTCTTTTTTTTTTTTAATTTTCATTTGTACTGGTCTGCTTTATTTTTTTTTTATTTTTTTAATTTTTTAAAAATTATTTAGTCAATTTAGAACATAATTCCTTGGTTACAAGCATCATATTCTTTCCCTCTCTCCCCTCTCCCACCCTTCCCATAGCCGATGCATAATTTCACTGAGTATTACATGTGTCTTTCTACACCAGTGTTTTGTTTTTAATCAGTCTCCCTAATTCCCACCCTTAATTTACTTCCCTTTCTACCCCTCCCTTCTTATTCCCCTCTTGCTTTCTTTACAGTCTTTTTAAACTACCCTCCTACCCTCTCCCTCCCTTGTATTGCTTCCCTCCCCACCAGTCCATTTGTTACCCTTCTACTTCCCTATAGGGTGCAAATCAATTTTCTGCCCAAATGGATTGGATTGTTCTTCCCTCTTTGAGTCAATTTCAATGCACGTAAGAGTTGAGTATTTCCAATCTCCAACCTCTTTACCCTTCCAGTGTATTGATGTCCTCCCCCCCCCCCCACCATGCGCTTCTTTGTGACATATAAATTTACCCCATTTTGTTTCTTTTCCCATTTCTCTTACTATTAACCTCTTTTTAAAATCTCTCTCTCTATATATATATATATTCATGTATTTATATACATATATATTTATGCATGCATATATCTCTATACTTATGTTTTAGCATTTCATTCTATATCGTTTGTCACTGTTCCCTCTAAGTATAATTCTTCTAGCTACCCAGATGATAATAACAATTTTTTTTTGATAATAACAATTTTTAAGAGTTATCAATATCCTCTTTTTTTTGTAGGGATACATATCATTTTAACTTATTGGGTCCTTTAAGAAAGTGTGTTTGTTTATTGTTTTGTTTTTGTTTCTTCCCCCTTTCTTAATTACCTTTTGATGATTCTCATGAGTTCTGTGTTTGGGCATCAAATTTTCTGTTCAGGTCTCCTCTTTTCTTTACAAATGCTTGGAATTCTTCTACTTTGTTAATGACCATACTTTCCCCTGTAAGCATATAGTTACTATTGCTGGGTAGTTGATTCTTGGTTGTAGATCTAGTTCCCTTACTTTTTGGAATATCATATTCCATGCCTTTTGGTCATTCAGTGTAGATGCAGCCAGATCCTGTATAATCCTGACTGTAGTTCCATGGTATCTGAATTACTTCTTATTAGCAGCTTGTAATATTTTTTCCTTGGTCTGGTAGTTCTTGAATTTGGCTATAACATCACTGGGTGTTGTCAGTTGGGGATTAAGTACAGGAGGTGATCTGTGAATTCTTTCAATCTCCACTTTTCCCTCTTATTCTAGAATATTGGGGCAGTTTTCTTGAATAATTTCCTGTAGGATGATGTCCAGGCTTTTTCTTTTGTCACATTCTTCTGGTAGACCAATGATTCTTAAATTGTCTCTCCTGGAACAATTTTCTACATCTTCTTTTGGTTTTGTTTTATATTTTCCTATTGCCTTGTGAAGTCGCTTGCTTCTAATTGTTGTATTCTGGATTTTAAAGACTGTATTTCATCCCTGGCTTTTTAATCATCCTTCTCCTTCAGATCTGATTTTCTTTGGAGGTCATCTTTCATCTTCTTTGCCTCATCTTTCAGCTCCTTTGCCTCATTTTAAAACTGATTAATTTTGGTTTTCAAGACATTATTTTCTCATTTCCAAATGACTTATCTTGCTTTTTAAGTTCTTTTCCCAGCTGTGTTCAGCCTCTCTTAATTGTGTTTTGAATTGTATTTTGAGTTCTTCCAAAGCCTGTGTCCAATTTGCTGGAGTTTCTGTGTTTTTGCTTGATGTTCCTTGATCTTCCTGTTACATTTGCTCTTTGTTCATTGCCTATATAGAAGCTGTCGATTGTAATTTCTTTTTTCTTTTTTTGTTGTTTGCTCATATTTGTCCCTTCCCCTCACCCCCCCCCCCCCATTTGCCTGCATTCTTTCTCTTCTCTTTGTATGTTGGATCTGTGGGTTTGGGCTTTTCTGTCATCCTTCACCCTTGGAGCTTAGCAAGGCACTCAGAGCAGTCTGTGGGGTAGGGGTATTGAAGCCCGAGCTTCCTGGTCTTCAGAAGACTTGATGAGATTAAGCCCAGTTGAGTTGAATTGGCAGAGCTGGATGTGCCCTGAGGCCAAAACCTAGGGGAAGGTGTGTGGGGGGGGGGATATGGAGTGTCTCCACTGCTGCAACTAGACTATATGCTCTGTGCTTCTCCTCGAGCTGCCTCCCAGCCACCTGTATTCTGAATCCTAAGCCTGGCACAGCTTTGCCACAAGGTATTCCCTCTGGACTAGCACCCTTGCCTGCCCTGACATTTCAGCCACTGCAGGAGGCTCATTACTATGGGTGTGGGAGGGGTCCTAGAACCTTCCTTCTTCCTTCCCCTTAAACCTGAGTATTCTTGAATTCAGGCTTTTTGGGGGGTGTTCCTTTTAAGTTGAGTCCAGCAGGAGGGTTCTTGGCTCAGTCTGGTTAGATTTGGTTCAAGTCCCCTAGGAACATCTGATTTTTAATCAATGAGGAAGGGTTTTCAGAGGTCTGAACTTTTGCTGCCTCTACACTGCCATCTTGACTCCACCTCTCTATAAGTTTCTTTTTAATGGATTTTAAAGGAATGTGATATCTTTTTACAAATATTGCTAGAGAGATTATTCTTACTTATTCCAAGGATAGCAGTGATAATAAAAGATAAAATGAACACATTTGATTATGTAAAACTGAAATATTACCACAAGAGCAAAATAAAAGCTGTTAAAATCAGATTTGAATGAATGTCATCTATGTCTCAGTGTTGTTGTGAGTGTACAATGAGAAAATATTCATAAGGGGCTTTGTCAACTTTAAAGCACCATAAATATGGTAGGTATTTTATTTTTCCTGGATAAATTGATGATTGTGTAATTGTGAATGTCTACTTCACAATGTTTTGGATCTATCTAGATAACTATTTACATAGTTAGATCTATGTGTTACAAACAAGAAAACTAGGAGGATCCCAAACATCATATATTAAAGTTCACAATGTCTTTTAAGTCTTTTGCTTTGTGTCGTGATATGTTTGTGATATGTAATGATTGTGTTTTTAAAAAAAAATTTAAAGGAATTCTAAAGAAAAAAAAATTGGTAGTGAAGGTGAGAAGAAAGATGAAGAGAACAAAGGGTTGTATACATTTATATATATGTAGGTGGATGAATTTTCATTCCTTGAATATGATTATTGCCAAAAGAACTTGATAGTGAGAGATAAAGGCTATAGGACTGAATATAGGCAATAGGGTTACTTATTTTGTTCTGAATGGTGGAAGGAGGGTTAGAGTCAATGATGATGACTATGAGAGGTGTCTTGGGACAGAAGAGGAGAGTTGAAGCAATTCCTTTCAGATGGCCTTAATCTTTTCAGCTAATCAGCTAAGTAGGAGGTAAATTTTTCTGCTCCAAAAATCTAATAGTTTAATAGTACTTCAAGGTTTGAAAAGTACTTTATAAATATATCATTTTATCCTTACAACAACCCTTGGAGACAGGTGCTATTAACACCCCCATTTTATAGATGTGGAAACTGAGGGTGAAAGATGTCCAGTGATTTGCCCAAGCATACAAAGCTAATATTTCTAAAGTAGGATGTTTGCTTTTTTTTTAAAACCCTTACCTTCCATTTTAGAATCAACACTGTATACTGATTCTAAGGCAGAAGAGCAATAAGGGCTAGGCAAAGGGGGTTAAGTGGCTGGCCCAAGGTAAATCATTCAGGAAGTGTCTGAGGCCAGATTTGAACCTAGTACCCCAGACCTCTAGACACTTACTTTTAATGTGGGGGTGCAGTAGTAGGATTAAAGAGAAAGGAAGAGGCTTCACTCAGTCCTAGTTTAATACATACTTTTTTAATTTGGAGACTTAAAAGTGTTGTAGGAATGGGTAAAGTTTCTTTGAAAAATAGTAAGTTGTTTAGGAGTACACTGAGTGGTTAGTGGAGCTCAAGGTACTAGTAGCACCCTGTAGCCAAGACTGGAGTGTTAGATAGCCTCTAACACAATGCCCCGCACATTATAAGTAAATCCTTCAAATTGTTTATTGAGTGCAGGAACAAACCAATGATTTTGACATATACATGGGTTGATTCAATATAGGAGATATATTTCAGTGGAATGAGCTAGGAGCTTAGAATAGAGGTCTGGGTTCTTGTTCTTCCTCTGTCCTCCCCTTTGCTGTGTCACTTTAGGGAAGTCAAAGAGTAGTCTCTCTCTACCCCACTTAACTTATTGGTAGAAGTGGGACAAGAATGCCTATCCTGCCTGAAGTGAATATGCCGAGGAGATAGTAAGTGCTGGAAGAACATTGTATTCATTTTACTTTCATATGAAAAAGATACTATACCCATGTAATGTATTATTGCTTTTATTATCTTAGAAATGAATATATGATCAAGACTATGTTGCTTATACCAATGGAAGTTGGCAGTGATGTGGCTCATCTGAAGTTCTTTCCTATTTGGTTTCATATCACATCATATTCTTGTTGGATTGTTTGTGAGCTATTTTTTTTTCAGCTGATTTACCTTCCCAATGATGCTTCACTTAGGTGCATATTAAAATTAGTTTCCATTTCCTGAGCACACATTGACTGATAGAAAAGGTGGGAGGGAGAGGAGGCTGCCCAGAACCAATCTGAGGAAAAGGAAAGGAACATAGAGCCTAGAATTTAAACTTTGTTGTAGGAAATCCCTGAAAGGGATAATTCTGAGAGCTGAGAATTACCTCTAGTTGTCTTTCAAATCAAACATTTTTTAGAGGTCTGAATTACTGTTTTTACCATAACAAACTTTCCCTTTTCCAACACTTCTCAGTCCTCCTGGACATTCTGATACCGAATTGTTCCCTTTCTTTGCTTATATAAGCTAAAGTACTAGGATGAGGGGGCCGGGGGTGGGGGGGGAGTAGCTGGGTAGCTGGGTAGCTCAGTGGATTGACAGTCAGGCCTAGAAACTGGAGGACTAGGTTCAAATCTGGCCTCAGACACTTCCCATCTGTGTGACTCTGGGCAACTCACTTAACCCCCATTGCCTAGCCCTTACTACTCCTCTGCCTTGGAACCAATACACAATATTGACTCTAAGATGGAAGGTAAGGGTTTAAAAACAAACAAACAAACAAACAAATGAATAAATAAATAAAGTACCAGTATGGTATGTTCAGGATTAAATAATCCATTTTTTAAGGATTTCTTGGAATGAGATGATGAAAAGGAAACCAAGGTAGAATATTTAAATAGATGATTCTTTAAGAGAAAAAAGCTAGATCCAAGTCATTTAAATAGTTGGATGTCAATGGTTACTATTTCCCTGTGAAGGAGGAAAAGTTATAAGAACTCATAACACTAAGAATCTGAAAGAATGATGTTATTTGAAATAAGAAGGTATGGATACAAATCCTGAAACTTTTGTTACTCAGTCAAGTAACATTTAATAAGTGTTTACTATGTTATCTGAATTAGATGACCTCTGAGACCTTTTCTAATTCTTAGATTCTGGAATTCACTGACAACATGTCTGGACCTCAGTTTCCTCAAACATAGAATAAGGAATTTGGACTAGATCAGGCGCTGTGGAGCATAATGAATAGTGTTGAGTATGGAGTCAGAGAAACTTTGAACGTTAGGTATGTATTTAACCTCTCTCTATCTTAATTTTCTCATAAGTAAAATGAGGTTTAAAAAATATCTATTATGGGTATCCTACAGGGTTGGTATGATGTACAAATGAGGTAATTTGTGCAAAACATTTTTCAAATATTAAAATTCTATTTAATTGTCAATTATTATTGTTATGACTCCCAAGGTTGTCTCTATCTTTAAATCTTTCTGGACAATGGCTAATTGTCTCTCATTTATGTTCAGAGAATTGGCCTATTATTTTGGCCAATGAACCTAAATAATACTTCTGACATAGTTTTTGGTTTGTTTTTGTTTTTGTTTTTGTTTTTTTGCATGAAGGATACACATTTCTGGAGGATATAATGTCCTCTAAAGTAACTCCTTTATTTCTCATTTATGGAACTCTGGGCAATTTCCTAAAGGAAATCAGAATTGACATATAAATTCCAGGGGAATATAAGGCACAAATTATGAAAGAGTTTTCATTTCAATCATCCAATGTGCCAAGAAGAGACAGGACTCCCAGAGAGTTAGAATAGAAAGTGAAAATGAAATCTCCAAATGGGACTTCATTTTTCAAATGCTGATGGAAATTAGATTCTGAAAACTAAATAGGCAGTCCAGTGAAATTTAAAGAAAGCTGTTTTGAAAGTCAGAAGACCTAAGTTCAAATCCCATCACTGACAATGACTTTGTTATGATCTTGGGCAAGTCATTTAACCACTCTCAGTCTCATTTTCTTCACCCATAAAAATCAGAGCTTTGGATTATATGACCTCTAAGGTTTTTTCTAATAGTAGATCTATGATTCTATTAAAGATTGTTAGCAAGATGAGGTGGGAAACATTCTCTTGCTCACAAATTTTATTCCAACTTTTTTCAGTTAGAAATGATGTGCCCTTGCACTACCTACCAACCAGAGCCTAAAAATCAGCATCGAGTAAATATATTCTAAATAACTTGTATTAATCTGGGGGCATTTCATGCTACTGGAGTGGGCTAGGAGCAGTCAGTGTAGTGTTACCTATTTCAGAAAATGAAAAAAAAATACTAGAACTCAGTTTTAGTGAAACCACGATTTTTAATTCATATTAACTGTCTATTAGGATTGTGCTTACTGATGTGAAAGGTTTTGGAAAAACTATGCCAGATATCGCATTAAAACAGGAAACAGATGGTGCTTAACTGGGTATGCAGGTAAGGAAGCAATAACTTCCCCATTTGGCTATGGGATGTATAATAAGAATAGCAGTGACCTTCTTGTTCATTTCAGCTTCATCCTCTGAAAATAGTCCTGTGTTTAGATACTAATATTTATCATGTTTAATAGGTGCTCATTTATGTTCAGAGAATCTCACCCAATGAAAAGAGCATCCCTGGACCATGGATTCAGGGAGTCATGGTTGATCCTTTTGATCATAATGATTCCTGGATATCCTCCACATCCTTCCAGAAGCACTGACAATGCTGGCTAGGTCTGAAGGTAAATGGGAGGATATGTGCAAAGTTAACCATTTGCAAATCAAGTGAAGAGCTAGAATAAACTAAAGTAATTTATAGAGTGCACTAAAGCTGGATTGCAAGGAAATTTACGGTCGGCAGTCACACAATAATAAAAAAAACCCAAAGATTAATTAACATAAAAATTCTAGCTGTCATAGTTCTCTAAGTAGAAATAATTGTAATGCAATTTTATTTCACTGAATGAACCTCTGGATAGGTCCAGGGTAAAGGGAAGATGCAAATAGAAGGGCTATGAAAGGCACCTTTAAGTCATAAGGAAAATAGTTGTTATACTTCTGTATAATTGTTAGGCTCAGACAAATAAATGAACACATACACAAAGACACTTTTAAACAAACAAAAGGATAGAAATACAATTTACTACAATGGATTTTGCCTACAGGATAAAAGAAGAATTTAGAAAGAATATCAGGAATATGACATTTCACCAAACTATACTGGACATTTCTGAAATAGTAGTTCTGAATGGTAGCATGACATTATGCTAGGAAGAATTACTTTCCTTTTAGCAAAGAGTTATTAGCTATAAGGTCTCATACTGATACTTACTGGATGTGAAACACTTAGAAAGTCCCATGGAAACAGCTTAGTTTAGTGGATAGTGTACCGGATCAGCAAAACCTGAGGGAATTCTGCTTTATCTCTTTGCCGCAGTTTCCTCATCTATAAAATGGGGATAACAATAGTACTTGCTTCACTGTGTTGTTGCAAAGATTAGACGAGAGAACACTGGTTGAGTTGAGACTAAAAACACTCTAGAGTGCACCTCTACCCAGATTAAAATGTCTTTGGGAAATATTTAACAAAAGAAACAAAAACATACTAGAATATAGATAATATCAATATGTGATTTTCTAAGTCAATATATGGCCTGAAGAGATCCTTAGGTATGGTTTTGCTGCCCTCTTTTCTATTTTAGTTTGATATCACTGATCTAAATGATAACTATTACTAATTTTGCTATTATTAATATTGTATTATTACTATTATCATCAATTATATACCTTTCTGTCAGCTTCCTCCAGATGAAGATGAATATTTTGAAAGTATATTTAATATTAAAAATCACATGGGTTATATTAAACTTAAAAGAGAATTCATTATTAGTTATTAATTCAACTATATTTCATTCAGGGACTTTACTTATCATGAAGTTTGTAGGCTTCTTCATCTCTTTACTTGATTTATCAGACCTTTTAGTAACTGTGTAAGTTTTCTTTTTAAAAATATTTTAATTTTCTCTTCAATTACATGAAAAACTATTTAACATTCATTTTTAAAAGTTTAGCCAAATTCTCTCCTTTCTTCTTTCCCTCCTTACCTGTGTAATATTGTAAAACACAAAATGAACTTTAAAAAGATGTTTTATAGCCCTTTGCTGGTTACCTAACAAAAACAAAGAATGATCAGCCAATAATCCATGTATTTCATTGGTATCCATGCAGTAACAAGGAAACTAGTGAATTTTTAGTGGATCTTTCTAAGAATAGTTAGAGGGGCACATAATCAAGACTCATACATGTTGGACAGTTGTAGATGGTTTTTATTCTGGATTCTTGGAGGAAATATATTGGTGGCATTGCCAATCTCCAAATTCAAGTGATGAATTGTCCATGTACTCTGAACCTCATTCACAAATTGTTTAAGAAAAGTGAGTGCCATTTTAATAATCATTATAACATTCTCATATATAAGGTAGGTAGTATCATACAGAAATTGCAGTAAAGAGATTAAATTATTGATTTGAGATCATAGTTTGTGACATCTATTTTCACTTTTAAAATAGAGATCAAATAGGCTAAGTAATAGAAAACCGATGGCTGGACAATATAAAACTTGGAAGGTGCTAAGCTCTTAGAGTGCATAGTTTACAGGTTCTAAAGAAAGATGTAGGCTCCTGAGATAATAAAATTGACTTCCTTAATGACAAAAAAGGGATTAGATAGCTCCATCAGACTATTAGGAGCAATGCTTCTGAATGGAGAATCTCACCAGTATTTTAGGGGATTGGACAAAGGTTTCCAAAGGTCCATAAACACCACTGGCAGGGATGTGTTCTCATTTCGCCTACTCTAATTATGCTAAATGATGTTACCTTTCAAAGCCTCTGGCTAGGAAGAGAGCCAAATGATTCTGTATGTATTTCTGATGAATTATGATGCAATTTTGCAGTTTATGTACATTGTATGTAATTTCAATAGCATTTCACTCAGATTGAACTCTCATAGAATCTCAACTGGTCTTTTCTCACATCAATACCTATAACAGTTACCTGCAAAAATGTTCAGAGATGTTACAAATCTCAAGCTCACTTTTTGAGGGGGAAGAAGGAAAATTCAGTTGGCATCAAAAGATCAGCATTTTTACAGGATGTATGATGTGTGCAGGGCTTGCTATTATGCAAGGCTATTCACCTTCCTTTGGTGTCCACCTGCCACTCAACTCTAATCTGTGGCTCCAACATGCTGTAGTATGCACAGGAGCCACACTACAGTGTAAGATTTAAATTGATGTGTAAGGTGTCAGGAATTATTTTTATAAAGTTTATTATATGACAAAACAGAACCATGTGACTAAGTTTTGCTACCTGCTCAAAAATCCCCACTCCACCAAAGCTGCCATAGGAGGGAAAGAGAGTGAGAGACGGAACTACACCCAATTTGTATCCTTGCTACTTCAGCACATAATGACAGGAAATGAGTAGGGTCCTGGGAATCATAGTTTTGCTGGGATTGTAGGTTTTAAGGTAACAGATTCACATTACACAACAGTAAGACCATATCAGCATAAGGGCTAAATCAGGTTGAGTAACTGACAGGCTTCAAACCCATAAAACACTTTAGGGAGCTATTTGCCCTAAGCATGCAAAACTTCTCCCAACAGAATTGGCAAATGAAAACAATTTATGCCAACTGCTATGAAGGCAGGTCACGCAAGACAAAAGACTGGAGATGGATCATCTGTCAGTCAAATGAAAATTCCATTTGGAATGTTACTGGGAAAAAAACAGTTGGAGCCAAGCCAACTGTTGGACTAAGCAAAAAGGCTTTTGGCTTTTGGCTGATGGAGGTGACTGAAGCTGAAGGGCTTTTGGTTTCTGGCTGATGTGGAGAAAGAAGCTAGTTGTATCTCTGGGACTTGAGTTAATCAAGTTGGAGGTGATCTGGCTGATTAGAAGGCAGAAGAAAGAAGGACAGTGGTCTTTATATATCTCTCTGACTGACTCAATTTCATGCTTGTGACAGAATTGCCATTTCCCTCAATATCCTCCTGAGCAAGGCTCCCTGTAGAGAATAGGGAAATCCTATCCTTCTTACTTCATCCTCTATCCTTGTCCTGTCTTCCCCAAATAAACCCTTACTTGAGAAAATTAAAGAAAAGAGTATTTCCTCTGAAATCTCATAGCTCACTCTGAGTGATTTGAGGGAGACTGCAGAAAGGGGGGAGGGGAAGCTGAAAGGCTTCTGAAGAGGGAGGAAAATGGGAGGAGGGTAGGCAAAACTTGATCCACTAGTTATTTAGTATACCATCAAATGTACACCCTAAAATTATCATCTATTACCGGTGAAATGATTAAAGCTTAGTCAGACATCCACTGTATCCTGGGCCATCATCATAAGTCATCCTAACTTTTGTCTTTCCATTGGACTTGCATGACTCTGGGAAAGAGAGTGAGGCTGATGACTTTGTCCAACTCTGCCTCACTTAAATTCCATTCACAGAATCAAGACAAGACCCTTTGATGTCATTGGTCCTCTTCAAAGTGAAGGTGAACAATAATAATTACAATTAGGTTACAATAAGAAGATTATGTATTTTACTCTTTGTAACAGTAAATGTATTGCTTCTGTTTTTTAAACACATTTTCATTGCATTCATTTTTGAAAATAAACCTATATACATCTTAAAGTACTGCAAAATTTGATGAAAAGTAGCTTAAAAAACAATCTAGAACAACTTTGCACTTATTCCACATAAGATTATAGTGATTCTGGAAACAAATCTGACTAGTAAATGGTTAAGTTTGGCATAGATTCTTCCATTTATCCTTATTCTGTGTTTATGGTCTCTATTATACAGGGAACAGTTAAGGTTTCTAGGGATCATTTAAATTAGAGATATCAGTCATACTTCATAGGTCTGTGACATTTCTTTCTCATCAGTTGAAAATTCCCAATTAACTAGAACAGTTAGGAAACGGAAATTCCCATTGACTTTCATTTGCTGGTTAATTGAAGGTTAAAGAGAAATTTTCATTTTTCAACTCATCAGTGAAAATATTTTTCAATGGAATTAACACAATGCTGTATAAAACGCATCTGATGATACAAGATCATGATTCTGAATACCAGACACCAAAGCATAGTGACTTATGTCAGAAGACCTGGGTTTGAATCATTCTTCTATCACTTCCTAACTGGGTGACCTTAATTTCTCTGAGCCTCCACTTCTGTAAAATGAGAATTTTTGCATACTGTAAAAACATTGTCTAGAGGACTGAAAGAAGATAACAATTAGCATTTATATTAAGGTTTGCAAAGCACTTTACATATATTAACTCATTGATCCCTACAATAACTCTAAGGAAAAGGTATTATAACTATTCCCATCTCATAGATATGGAAACTGGAACAGAAAACATTTAAGTGACTTTCCCAGCTGAGACAGAATTGGAACTCAAGTTTTTCTGACGCCAAGGATAATATTACATCCAAGTCAATACTGTTTTTGCAAGGAAAAAAAAATAAACAACAAACTCATACAGGAGATAAAATGAAGAATGGTAAGCATCAATCCACTTTCAGATTCCTGTAGTTCCTTCTGTGGTAGATGACAACATTTTTTATCATGAGTCCCATGGAGTCATTCTGGATTTTGAATTGCTGATAATATTTATCTCATGCTTCAATCATTATACATTATTGCTGTTACTGCATACAATATCCTCTTGGTTCTGCTTACTTCACTTTGCATTGCTTCATATAAGTCTTTACAGGGTTTTTTTTATTTTTGTTTTTTAATGATGAACCTGCTCATCATTTCTTATGGCACAATAGTATTACATTACAATCATATACCACAACTTGTTCAGCTGTTTCCTAGTTGATGGAACCCTTCAGTTTCTTGTTCTTTGCCACCATAAAAAAGAGCTGCTATAAATGTTTTTGAACAAGTAGGGCCTTTTCACCTATCTTTGAGATAGCAGGAGTTCTACAAATTATTTTAATCATATTTATTTATTATTTAATCATAAAACTGCACCATGACCCCAACCTCCCACTAAATATTTAGTAATTGAAAAACATATTTGTATGCCATCATTATTGCAACCACTTGTGAATGAAAAGGGTAAAGAAGATAGACCATTTTGGTCTATTTTTGTCATATAATCTTTAAGGAATTATTTTTGCTCAGTATAACATCCTCTTATTTCTTTTTTAATTTTTTTTGAAAATTTTATTTAATTAGTTGAGAATATTTTTCATAGTTAGAAGAATTATGTTCTTTCTCTCCCTTCCCTCCAATCTCCTCCCATAGCCAACATGCAATTCCACTGGGTTTTACATGTGTTATTGATCATGTTGATGGGGGGAAGGGGTTATTTTTTATTTAAAGAGTTGGATTGGATTATTTAAGAGTGTGGTCACCAGGAATTTAGTTTATTCTAAAAAGATTTATTTACAATTTATTTAGAATATGTAGTGTAAAAATAGAGATTTGAACCCTGGACTTCAATTCCCAGGAATCCTTGGTAGCTCCCAGAGTTCCCCATAATCTCAGGTGAGGTCATCACCTGGGCTGCGAGGAGGAGAGAGGGGTTTTTAAAACCTGGACTCCACCTTCTTCTCTCTCTCTTCCTGCTTGCACTTCCAAAGACTCTCTCTCTTGGCTTCTGCATCTGGACACATGCAGCTCTACCAGGAAGGATGTAGAGTGAGTGATTATGAATGGGCCCTCTGGGCCTAGACAGGTGCTTTCTTATTTTTGTAATTTTCTTTATTTCTTCATCTTTAATAAACCTCTAAAATATAATATTTCTAACAGAGAAACTAATTTTAACTGCTACAGTTATGGCTTACCACTTTGGGAAAACAAAATACCCTCAATCTTCTGATCTACTGTAACTAAGTTCAGCCTTTAATAGCTAGTGCCTAGTTTGTTGTTTTTTTAAGCCACGTTTCTCCAAGATGCTTTTTTAGAAAACTTTCTTGATCAGCTCTGACCTGTAGTCATCCACTTCAGACTTTCTTGATTCAATATTGCTCACTTGGCTGCCCTTCCCAGCCGACTGGGCTCAGTTTCTGTTCCCCGCATCTGGACCTGTTTGACCCAGATCTCAATCACCTGTTGATCCACCTGCCCAGCAAACTCTAGCCTCAGAGCTCATCGCTCCAGGCTCAGGACTCATTTATATCAGCTGGTAAAAAACGGGGGTAATTTTCCCTTAGGCTACAATTAGTATCCACATGGACTTGGGGCAGGGGATCACAAGAGGGGAGAAAGAAAGGGAAAGAAGGAAGAGACTTTTACAAACAGGAACTTAAAGCATGACTACTTTAAAGGGATATCTTTTAACTATATTGATTATTTCATTTACCGAACATGTGATCCAGGGGTAAACTTCAGCTCCATCTTTAGCCAAATTTGAGATTCCTCGCTATAGGGGCAACTGGGTAGCTCAGTGGATTGAGAGCCAGACCCAGAGATGGGAGGTCCTGGGTTCAGATCTGGCCTCAGACACTTCACACAGACCCTGGGAAAATCACTTGGGGTCATTTAAACCCCATTGCCTAACCATTACCAATCTGCCTTCTGACAATAGGCATCTAAATGGATAAAAAAGAACCCAAGGAAATTTAAAGAGACTGAATGCTATATTTTTACAGCATTTCAGACTCTGTGTCTTATTAAAAAATCTCTGTATTCTATTGCATTCTACTGATTTTTTTGTTTAAGGTTTAACTTTGTGATTTTAAGTTCATATATTACTGCATTCCATACTATTCTGTTACACTGAATCATTTTAATGTACTGAGTTTTAACTACTGTTAAATTCTGTTGCTTTTCCCCTATAACCATAATGAATGAACAAACATTGAGTAAGCCCATATTAAAAACAAAACAAAACAAAACATAAAAAACAGCTTTTCTATTTTTGACTTTGTATATTGTCACACAAAGGATAGATGAACTCCATCAGAAAAGTGCTACAACAACCTTTGGAAATTTAGAGAGCTAATTATCACAAATTGATTTTAAGGGTTCTTTAGACATGATTTTTAGAGTTTTCTTAACAATCTCTGGTCATTTTTGCCTGCCCCTAACACGAGGTGTAAGGCCCATTCCAGGAGCTAAAGTGAAATAGTTATAACCCCCAACCTTGCTGCATTTCTAAAAATGTGAATGGAAGTTGGGCAGTTAATCCCAGGGCATGTACCCCTAGAAGCCTTGAAAAAGGAGCACCCCTCATTTATAACTCTTCAGCTCACTACTTAACTTCCACCAGAATGATCTCTAGATTGCTTGATGGTGTTCTAAACCCAAAATAAGTTTTACTTTGTTTAAAAATATGTTTACCAAGGTTGAAAGATTTGCTATGATTGTAAAAATTGTGACAAATATCCATCAGTTCATAGGCTTTTTAAAAATGCCATATAGCAACTTATATGAAATATGATAGTGGATTTGTTTGCTATTGTAATTAACTGGGCTATTGAGAATTTTGGGGATATTGATATCTACATATTTGTAATACTGTTCTTTATAAAAAAAACTGTTACCTTGTGAAATTCACAGTGGATCATGGCCAGATATGAAGAGGAAATGGATCATTTTTGGTGAGAAAGCCTTGTATTCTATATTTTCTTAGCTGACCACAGTGTGTCAATGATTTATAAGCTACATTTTTGAATTTTAAATATTTTATTATATTTTTATTGCATGTACAATATACTATTTCAACTCATTTTTTTCTTTCCTTTTTATATTTGAAGCACATGTCACCAGTATTTAGATTTTCTTTAACTTTTTTGATTTTGCAGTAATATAAGTTTAAGATACCTTTGTCAATGCAAGTCCCAAAAGCTTGAGACTATTAAAATGATGCCACTAATTGTTTAGAAAAATTTATGGGACTTTGCTTAATACTTCTGTCTGATTCCAGGACAAGATATACACAAAAGAGCCTTTGCATAGGGCCAAAGATAAACCAATCCAGGTTGGATTGATGCACTTCTAAGCCAATACAAAGGTTTTGAACCTAGTGTGAAGACTTGAGGTTGCTATGTTTAACATTTGTTAAGAAATAGGCCTTCCTTGTGTCCACACTCACTCTGAAAATACTTACAGCCAAGTATCCCCAAACTTGGCTCCTACCTGGCTCCTATAATCTAGTCCCTTTTCTGTCTTTCACTGTGTGGCAAACTTTCTGTAGTCCTGGCTACTGACTGGGTAAATGCTTACTTGCTTAGATCATTTTAATTGGGCCTTGATTCAAGGACCTGTTATAGATTTATTTTTCCTTTACTTGGAATTTTTACACATAAGACTTTGATAGTCTATATTTTCATCCAGAAATTTTCTTTTTTATTTGGATTTTTCTGATATCTTTTTAATTTCTCTTACCAATTGATTCATATACCTAATAACTCAGCCATGCATCCCTAATGATCCTGTATTTTTCAATCTCCCATTTAATGAGGAAATGTAAAAAATGTTATTTTAAATTGCAAAGTTTAAATTCCATTTAAGAAGAATTTTAGGTAAAGAAACCTGATACCTCTCGAATCCAAAAACTGAACTGTTTGGAGAAGACACCATGAAGAAGCCCCCAGACAACAAGCTGCATAAGAAGATCAAAAATGAACTTTGGATGTGGTTGATTGAACATTTATTTGTATCTATACTTTCATGCCAAAGGGGACTGCCCCCTAACTGGCTTTTTGTCAATGCATCCAGGAATTATTGTTTTTTTTGCCCTCTTATCCTCAAATTATTGTAATCTTTAAGTTGATTATGTTTTCATGATCCTTTGGGGAAATTCTTCTTCCCAAACAATCAAATGGCAAAATGTAAAAATGGAGATTTGAATCCCCGACTTCAATTCCCAGGAGTCGTTGTTAGCTCCCAGAGTTCCCCATAATCTCAGGTGAGGTCATCTCCTGGGCTGCGAGGAGGAGAGAGGTGTTTTTAAAACCTGGACTCCACCTTCTTCTCTCTCTCTTCCTGCTTGCACTTCCAAAGACTCTCTCTCTTGGCTTCTGCATCTGGACACATGCAGCTCTACCAGGCAGGATGCAGAGTGAGTGATTGTGAATGGGCTCTCTGGGCCTACACACATGCTTTCTTATTTTTGTAATTTTCTTTATTTCTTCATATTTAATAAACCTCTAAAAATATAATACTTATAACAGAGAAACTAATTTTAATGGCTACAGTAGAAAGAGTGAAGTAAGAAAATCAGAGAGAGGAAAGGGTAAGATATTAAGCTTAAGCACTAAGTAATTTACTTCTGGCCCCAGGCAGGGAGAGTTAGTCCATAGGTCTCATCAAAGCCAGGGATCTGGGAAAGTCTCTTCAGAAAAATCCAGAAGTTAAGGGTCAGCTTTTTCACTCAGCACATGTCAGTTCAAAGGAAGAGGTTTTAGAACAGCTTCACCAGGAAACAGGGTCCAGTGAGCATATTCTCCACCAGCCTCCATTTCAAAGACTGAAGAACTGCCATTGGAACTCCATTAAGGAATTTATAACTCTCCTTCAAAGATACTTTTCCTTGTGTCACTTCCTGTGCCTTTTCCTAATTCTATGTCTACCAATCACAGTTGAAGTCCTGCTTTAGGACTGCCCAGGAGGTAGTTAGTCGATTCTGATTCATCACCCCCTATTGCACACATGGGTCACAGACCTCCCACTTGATGATTAAGTAGGATGTTTACACTTTTGGTGATTAGATCTAAAAATGGGCAGATCACCATACTCAACTTTTAAGTAGGGTGTTTACACTTTTGGTGATTAAAATCTAAAAATAGACAGGGCTTACAATTTAATCTTCATAATCAGGGGAGAGTTAATTATTTTCATTTTCACAATCAGGGGAGAATTAAATTTAATCTTCACAATCAAGACCTATTTCCATATTATTGATATTTGCAATAAGGTGATCATTTAGAGTCTATATCCCCAATCATATCCCCATCAGCCTATGTGATCAAGCAGTTGTTTTTCTTCTGTATTTCTACTCCCATGGTTCTTCCTCTGAATGTGGATAGCATTCTTTCTCATAAGTCCCTCAGAATTTTCCTGGATCATTGCATTGCTGCTAATAGAGAAGAACATTACATTCAATTGTGCCACAATATGTCAGTCTCTGTGTATAATGTTCTCCTGGTTCTGTTCCTTTCACTCTGCATCAATTTCTGGAGGTCATTCCAGTTCACATGGAATTCCTCCAGTTCATTATTCCTTTGGGCACAATAGTATTCCATCACCAAAATATACCACAATTTGTTCAGCCATTCCCCAATCAGAGGGCATCCCCCTCATTTTCCATTTTTTTTTGCCACCACAAAGAGGTCAGCTATGAATATTCTTGTACAAACTTTTTTTACTTATTATCTATCTGGGGTACAAACTGTAAAAATGGATTTGGACTCTGGACTTCAGTCCCCAGAATCCCTTGCTATACTTCCCCAGAATGCTTTGTAATCTCACCTGGGCCGAGAATGAGATGGGATATTTAACCTGATTGCAAAGGCTTTTGGGTCTCTTTACTTGCTGTCTCCACTGGCAAACAGACGTGTCTCATGATGTGAGTGAAAGTTGGGTGAGCCTCATGGCCCACCTAGCATGTCCTTTTCTTACTTGTATATTCTTAAATTCTCAAACTTTAATAAACTTCTAAAATATGATACTCCTTGCAGAGAGAAACTAATTTCTACCTGCCTCAGTTTCCCCAAATTCCTAAATTTTAACTGTTACAAAACCCAGTAGTGCTATGGCTGGATCAAAGGGCAGGCAGTCTTTTAATGTCCTTTGGGCATAGTTCCAAATTGCCTTCCAGAATGGTTGGATCAATTCACAACTCCACCAGCAGTGCATTAATGTCCCAATTTTGCCACATCCCCTCCAACATTTATTACTTTCCTTTGCTGTCATGTTAGCCAATCTGCTAGATGTGAGGTGATGCCTCAGAGTTGTTTTTATTTGCATTTATTTGATTATAAGAGATTTAGAATACTTTTTCATGTGCTTATTAATATTTTTTATTTCTTCATATGAAAATTGCCTATTCATGTTCTTTGCCCATTTATCAATTGGGGAATGACTTGATTTTTTGTACAATTGATTTAGCTCCTCATAAATTTGAATGATTAGACCTTTGTCAGAAGTTTTTTTATAAAATTTTTTACACAATTTGTTGCTTCCCTTCCAATTTTGGTAGCATTGGTTTTGTTTGTACAAAAGTTCTTAATTTCATGTAATCAAAATTATTCATTTTAAATTTTGTAATTTTTTCTAACTCTTGCTTGGTCTTAAAATCTTTCCTTTCCGAAAGATCTGACAAGTATACTATTCTGTGTTCAACTAATTTACTTATAGTTTCCTTCTTCATATTCAAGGCATTCCCTCATTCTGAATTTATCTTGGTAGTGGGTGTGAGATGTTGATCTAAACCCAATCTCTCCCATACTGTTTTCCAGTTTTCCCAATGAGTTTTTGTCAAATAGTGGATTTTGATCCCAAAAAGCTGGGATCTTTGGACTGCCTTGCTGAGGTCTCTTATCCCATGTCTATTCCCCTGATCCTCTCTCCTATCTCTTAGCCAGTACCATATTGTTTTGAAGATCTGGTACTACTAGGACACCTTACTTCACATTTTTTTCATTATTTCCCTTGATATTCTTGATTTTTTTTTCTTCCAAATGAACTTTATGTTTTTTTTTTCTAATTCAGCAAAAAATGTTTCTTGGGAGTTTAATGAGTATGGCACTAAATAAGCAAATTAGTTTGGGTAGGATTGTCATTTTTATTATGTTAGCTCATCCTACCCATGAGCAATTAATGTATTTCCAATTATTTAGATCTAGTTTTAATTATGTAGAAAATGTTTTGTAGTTGTGTTCATATAGTTCCTGTGTTTGTCTTGGCAGGTAGATTCCTAACTATTTTATATTGTCTAGGGTGATTTTAAATGGAATTTCCCTTTCTAACTCTTGCTGCTGCATCTACTTGTTTCTTGCAATTGGTTTCTTTCTCATATAAATGAATTGCAAAGAAAAGGACATATTAATCCAGTTCTTGTTGAGTGACTTTTCTGTACAAATAATTAACAAACATTTCTTAAGTGCCTACTTTGTGCCAGTGGGCAGCTAGGTGGCACAGTGTATAGAGCATTAGACTTGGAGTCAGGAAGATCTGAGTTCAAATCTAGATGAAGACATTTGCTATGTTACCCTGGCCAAGTCATTTAACCCTTTTATTTAGTTTCCTCATCTGTAAAAGGAGCTGGAGAAGGTAACAGTTAAAAAAAAAAACAAACTCTAGTATTTTTGCCAAGACTTTAGCCCCATCCCACCAGTCCCCATTCTTAAGAAATTTACAATCTAATGGGAGTGAACAACATGTAAACAAATATTTACAAAGTCAAGCTATATGCAGGATAAATACAAGATAATTACTAGAGGGAAACCATTGGAATTAAAATGGGTCAGAGGATTCCTAATGAAGGTGTGGTTTTACTTGGAACTTAAGGGAAACTGGGGAGGAAGAGGAGGAAAAGCATTCCAGCAGTGAGGGACTGATAGAAATGTTCCAAATGGAGAGATACTGTCTTATTATGAAACAGTCAGGATGCCAGTATCATCAGAGCAAAAGGTATATGTTGGGGAATAACATCTAAGAAGCTAGGGAGGCTAGGAGGGAAATGATCCTGAAGGGTTTTGAATGCCAAACTGACCATTTTGAATTTGTTCCTAGAGGCAAAAAGAAGTGACTAGAGTTAACTGAGAGAAGAGGTGACATGATTGGACATGCATTTTAGGAAAATCACTTTAATCACATAATAGAGGATAAAATGGAATGGTGAGAGACTTGAGGCAGTAAGATCCACCAGGATAATCCAGGTGTGAGGTAATAAAGGCCTGAACTAGAGTGATGATGGTGTCAGAAGACAGAAGGGGGAGTATTCATAAGATGCTACAAAGGTGAATTCAACAGCCCTTAGAAACAGATTGGATATGGGGCATGAGAGATAGTGAGAAATTCTGGATGATTCCTACTGTGAGCCTGAGGGAAGGAATAGGAGGATGGGATGGCCCTTTATTATAAATGGGGAGGAAGGAGAGTGGAGGGAAGAGAGTTTTAAGGGGAAAGATAATGATTTCTATTTTGAACATATTGAGCTTAAGATATCTACTGGACATCCAGTTCAGGAAGTCTGAAAGGCAATCAGAAATGTAAGGTTGAAGGTCAGCCTAGAGTCTGAAACAGAATTTGAGTATCATCACTTTAGATGTGGTAATTAAATGTAAGAGCTGATTAGTCAAGTGAAGTAATATACAGGGAGAAGACAAGAGTTAGAATGGGTGATCTGGATGAGGATGGAGCCAATGAAACAAAGAACAGTCAGGTAGAAGGAAAACCAGGATAGAATGGTGTCCCCAAATCCTAGAGTGAAGAAAGTATCAAAAAGACAGTAATTGGGGGAAGCTGGGTAGCTCAGTGGATTGAGAGCCAGGCCTAGAGACGGGAGGTCCTAGGTTCAAACCTGGTCTCGGTCACTTCCCAGCTGTGTGACCCTGGGCAAGTCACTTGACCCCCATTGCCTAGCCCTTACCACTCTTCTGCCTTGGAGCCAATACACAGTATTGACTCCAAGACAGAAGGTAAGGGTTTAAAAAAAAAAGACAGTAATTAGAAAGTTCAAAGCAAATGAGGACTGTGAAAAGTCTATTGAGTTTGGTAACTAAGAGATCATCAGTAACTTTGGAGAGAGCAGTTTCAGTGGAATGAAAAGGAAGCAAGAAGAGGGAAAGGGAAACATCTATTGAAGATGGTCCTTTGGAGTTTAGCTACAAAGACATAAAATATGATAGAGGGAATTGAAGAATCAGGAGAGGTTTGTTTGATTGTTTACAGCATAGAGCGGATGGGTTTGTTTGTTGCAGTAAGAAATGATCTAGTAGACAAGGAGAAATTGAAAATAAGAGAAAGAGTAGAAATGACAGACAGGATAACATATTGGAGGAAACAAAATGGAATGGGATCATTTGAATAACTAGAGGGATTAACTCTGCTAAGGAGTAAGGCCACTTTATCATGTGAGAAAGGAATGAAGAAGGAAAGAATGGATGAAAACAGTGATAAGAAAAAAGGAAAAGGGAAGAGAAGGCAGCTCATGGTAAATGGCCTCTTTTGTTTGTTTGTTTGTTTTGTTTCTTGTTTTTGTTTTTCCCCAATAAACTAGGTGGCAAGTTTTTCAACTGGGAGAGATAGGGAAGAGGAATCCAAAGGACATTTCAGGAGTAATGAAAAAGTTATGAGTCCTTTTGGAAAGTGTAATAGTGAATTCATAAAGGAGGTATAGTAAGATTACCTATCAATGGTGAGGGTCCAATTGAAGTTAGGTTGCATAAGCTAAATTTATAGTGGATCCAGTCCAAATGATTGTGTGATTTTCTCCATCTTCACTCAGCAGCCTATGTGTAGGAGAAAAGGCAATGAATTGTGAGAGTGATAGAAAGCTGAGGATAGGCTGCGAATATCAGTGCTGTGATAAGAAATCTAGGAATTCAAGAGAAGAGGACAGCATAGACCTGAACTGGTGTACCAAGAGTCAAGATAGGAAGAAGAGGGGAGAATGACTAGTTAAGGAAAGATATCCTGGAAGAAAATCAAAGGGTCAAGAGATAGGAGATCATATAGTACAGAAAAACAGTAGTTTTGGAAGGGAAGACAGAGAGAAAGGTAAAAAGTCAATACATTATGTTTAGATAGGGAGATTTCAGAATTATTGACACAGAGGTAAAACATTTTTGGGTGATGGCAAGGAGAAGGGTAAGACAATTTTTATGAGTTACTAGGGGTGGTTTAGAGGAATAGCTAGCAAGAGGTGAGTAGGTTAAGGAACTGAGTGATTAGGGTATTTGAAGAGGAATAAAAGTGTATGTTGAAGTAACCTAATTTGAGAAGTTGGGGGAAAAATTGGGTAGCCAGGTACTGAAGAAAGGAGGGAAGTGACCTCAAGGTCTATAGATAACAGCTTCCAAGACTTTGATTGAGTGGCTGATATGAATAATATGAATCTTAAAGAAGGAAAGGTTATTGAGTTATGGGTGAAGGGGAACCCTAGGAAGTGGTCATGGGGAGCAAGGAATATTCCAACTCCCCTGCCCTAACTGGTGAACTGAGGAAAATGAAAACAGCTAATCCTAGAAAAGGTGACTGGTAAGGCTGTGTCATTAAGGGAAGCAGGTTTCAGTAAAAGCTGGAAGATAGAAGGAGTAGAGGGAAAAGGATTTAATATGAAGGAAAATTTGTTGCCTATGGAAGAGGCATTTCAGAGGGTACTGCAGAAGAGTTAGGTGAACTTAGGTTGAAATTTTGGAGTAAAATTGTTGAGGAGGATAGCAATACATCCATTAAGTATCCACCATTTCCTGAAGTTATCTAGGAGAGACTGCATTATATAGCAAATAAAAAGCTAATATTAAAGTCAAGAAATCTGGGTTTAAGTGCTGTCTCTGATATACATTGATTGTGGGCATCATTTATTCTTTTTAGTGTCCCAAGAGACTAAAAGACTATTATAAGTTGTAGAATAGGTGTCCATCTGCATTGGTTGGGGGAGGGAGTTTCCTTTCTGGGATTTCCCTATGTCAGAAATATGGATCAAACAGAAAAAAAATAAATTAGAGGATTTTCCTTGTTTATCCTTTACTAACAAATTCAGGGATAATACTAATAAAAGGAACAACTAGTAAAGAATGTGAATGAATAGCCAAAGATATGAAAGAAACAGGTTTTACTGAGTCTTTTTAATGAGAATTTTTTTAATTTAGAAAAATCTATATAATTATAGGACATAGTCCTGAATTACTAATGAAAATACTTGAAATAAGCATTACAATGCTCAAAGTTTTACTGATTTCTTACTGTCCCTGTTTATATAAAGCAATCTGGCCAAAAACTGAAAAGGAAAAAAAAAATCTCTTCCAGGATTTCAAGTATCCCACTGATCCTTTCCTTGGTGTCAGTCTGCTTCCTGTGCTTCCATGAAATGCTGAATCATGATGGAGAGTCAGATTTTCAGAATTAAGGATATTTCTAGGTCTTGCTCCATTTTGTTCAACTTCCTGGGGATCCTACTGAGTGCATGGTTTCACAGGCATCAGCATATTCCCTCTCTGCCTTTCATGGTGAGGAAAGCCTTTGGGAACAATGCAAAGAATTTCACAAAGCTGTTGGTGGGAAGTTAAGAATAGTGAGTGAAATGTACAAGTGAACTTCCCCAGTCATTTCAAACCAAGGAACCATGGTAAGTATTGGCAGATGAATATAGCGCTAAATCAGGGCAGAGATAATAACTCTTACCAATTCTTTAATCACACACATGCATACATCAGACCATTAGAATTGTGATCCTACACTATTCAGTCCTCTCAAAGACCAGCTCAGATTACTCACTTTCTTTGCAATAGCTTTAACCTTTTCTGATCTGATTCTGATTAGAGGTCACTAGGACTGATCAGAATTAATTATACTTGAGATATTCCTAAACTCTTCCAGGTGGGGAATGTAAAAGGATTGCTATCATCTGTCTTTATATATCACTACTTATGGAAAACATTGGCCTCTTGCTTCTTTTCTATCTTTAATTATCTTCATATTGTGTCTGTGAAGAACCCAGGTTTTTTATTTATATATATACATATATATGTGTGTGTGTGTGTATGTACATAAACTTATGTACATATATGTAATAAAGTATATGTATTATATATACAGAGCATTGTCATAAGACTAGGGCATATTTGTATATATATATTATTGAATACGAATCATATATTGCACTCAATTTAGCAATAGATGTCATCTTATTATGGAGTAAGCAATCTCTCTACTAATGTGCCCCAAGAAATATTAGTTAACTTTGTCAGCTGAATAGTCCCAATATTTCTACTTTGACTGTCAATTCTACTTTCACTCCTTTTCCTAGCCTGCAGTTCTATTACTTGTACATTGTATAAACCTTGAAATTTCTCAGACTTGTGAATGTTAAAAATTTCCCCATTGGACTGGGAACATTCCCCATTTTGATGTGAAAACTCTTTGCTATGGGAGGACCTCTACTCCACCCGTACTTAAGACTGCTTTAGGGGAGAAAACTCCTTGCTAAACAATGAAAGTACTTGGACCCATGCTTATGATGAGGCAGGGAGTTCTTTGAGCCATGCCTGTTTTTAGAATTGATACAATGGGATGCTAGGTACCTATAAAAGTCGGGCAGGTTTTCTCCTGAGGGGATTAGTTGACACAGCAGCATTTTCTTTGGTTCAGACTTACTGAGGTGATTAGTCGACTTAGCAGGAATTCAGATGGGCTGTCTTTTAGAAAACATCTACGGTGATTGGTAGATGGAAGAACTTAGGGCAGGTGACATAGGAAAAAAAACCCTATATAAGAAAAGGAATCTCTGGAGCAAAGGAGGCTTGGAGATCCTTGGAGCCTTGGAGATAGATTCCTTGGAGATAGGTCCTGGGAGATAGATCCTTTTGGAGGAGGCCCTTTGAAGATCTCTTGAGAAGAAGTCCCTTGGGAGGCTGACTCTGGCTGGAACTCCCTCTGGGGAGACTTTGTTCCCCAGACATCCTTGCTTAAGACAAATCTTGTGGTGAGTGATAAAAAACTGACTGATTCTCTCTCTCTCTTAAGACTCAGGTCTAAGCCATGTTGGCTTAAGGCCCTTCATACTAATACTTTTTTTTTCTCTCTCTCTCTTTCTTTAATTCCTCATTGTATTATTAATTAAATTCTCTATAAAACCCAGTTGACTTGGGCATATTCATAATTTGGGAATATATTCCCTGGCGACCACCTTATATTTGATTTAAAAACCAGGACACTGTAGTGAAACATATTTTAAGCGGTCAAATTTACTTACTCTCTCTTATATCTATCACAATTTATATCTTCCACCATTTTAACTCACTACAGTTTTTAACCTCAACCATTTTAACTCTTACAGTTTATGGCACCAACTCTTTTAACCACTACAGTTTATGGCAGACAACACTTTTAAATCTTACAATTGTCCAAGCTGATTATCAACACCCTCAGGTCTACTGACCTAAGATTTTAATTAATTGGAATTGGAGTTCAATTGGGATTCCATGCATGAGCCTATGAATGACTTAAGCTGGTTTGTCCTTCTCTCTAGGTCCTACTATAATTTCCCTAAGAAGAATTGGAAGAACTAGGTTCACACTCCAAGCTAGTCACAAATTCCTTCCGTAAAAGGATAAGAAGTAGAGAAAGTCTCTGCATTTAGAGATCATAATTAGTTTTTAGTTTATAGTCTTGGGTGGCTAAAGTTCAAAGAGGCTAAATGACTCACCTCTATAGTTTATGAGGCAGAAGGTATACCAAGATAATCTTGATACCAAGCCTAATATTCAAATCATCATATCTTGTTGCCTTTACTTTTCTTTTTTAAGCCCTTACCTTCCATCTTATAATCAATATTTGTGCATCAAGTCAATGGCAGAAGTATGATTTGTGTATCAGTTCCAAGGTAGAGGAGTGATAAGGCCTAGACAATGGGGGATAAATTATTTGCCCAGGGTCACACAGCCCTTGTTGACTTTTAGACAAGTTTATTACCTTTAAATTTCAATGTGTGTATTTCCTTGTTTTATTCTTCCCAAGTAACATTTCACCTAGTTTCTTAAGATTAATAAAACAATGCTAGTTATCATATGGAGGCTTTTTAAAATCACCAATATATTAAAGAATAAGTAATAGTAATTAAGCAAGCACTAATAATAATAGTGATACTGTGTTTTTCTCTTAAAAAAATAAATTGCTTTCCTATGAGGCTGTATAATTCCATCTCCCCACCCCACAGCCTTGTTTTCAATGATCCATGTTGCCATGTGTGGAGTAGAATTTCTGAAACCTGCATTTCCCTCCTTACTACTATGATATTAATGCATAAAATGAAAAGATATTAAATAAAATAGTGTTTATGAAAACAGATATATGGTGAACATTTGTATTCTTCAAAGCAGTAATCCCTAATCAGATCCGTTATAGTGTTTTCCTTGTTTGAAATCATGTTTATGTGCCTTTGTGAAATTAAATTAAGACAATAACTTAGCAGATGGGCCCAAGAATATGCAGATAAAGTGCAACTGAAATATATCATTTTTATACTTACATGTGATTGCAGTGGACTTTAATTAACTGTAGGTTTGGTACTTGAAAAACACAGTCAATGGTCCCTAATCTTTTCATCATAGTTTTGGAAATAAGCAAATGAAATTAAAATATTGAACTAAACTTATCTAGTTACCTATTTTTAAAATCCAAAGACATAAATAAGTAAGAGTAGGAGTAATTTGTAGGCAGATGACAGATTATTGAAATAAAAATGCTAATATTTGATTTAAACACAAATATGCTGTCCGAGTCAGATTCTAACTCATTCTTTTCATCTTCAAGTCTTTCTTTATACAAAAAGAGTGGACTTTTTATAAAGAAAAATTTGAATGGGAGCCAAAAATACTGGGCTTTAAAAAATAAATGTTTAGCCATGGGTAGCATCAATAAAGGACCCATATGAAAATATCCCTACTATCCAAACATTAAGACCTTGCCAAGAAATGTATTTCTTGTTTTAAACAGTCTATTTGATCTCATTGTCTGTGGATGAATATTTCCCATACATTTAGAATTGACACACTTTGAGACAGAAATAGATGGGCTAAAAAATGAAATCACATTTCCTTAGCCTTAGTATTCAATTCCTTCCTTCATAATAAACAAATATCTTTAAAATTTATATGAAATTATCCAATTTGTCTTTTGTCAGTACACTCCTGCACTTTTGCCCCTTCACTCTGTCAGACCTCTATTAGCTAACATGTTGCAAGTGGGCATCTTTATTTTTTTTTATGGAGGAGGGGCTCCAAAACATAATTTCATCGAGAAACATTTTTTAAAATTTATTTAACTGTTGGCCAGCAATGAAGTCAGAGCTTTCTTAGTGTTATCAGCAAGCTTCTGATCTAGAAAATCCAAGAGCCCTGAATCTCTAAACATATTCCATTGTCAATCAGTCTACCTACTTTGTATTAACAACAGGTACTGTGGCCAATGTTTACCATACCAGGAAATATTTACTGAATTAAGCAAAGTTGTCAAAATGATAATGACATTGTGTCATCAGCATTAATATTGACTCATTATAGTTCCAAAACATTTTTTAAACAAATTACGTCTTACCTCAGGAAAGGAGAATATACAGTTGAACTAGTTCACATAAGAGTCTGATAATCTTGGTATTGTTCATAATATGGAAACATCTGCAGAGTTAAGCTTTCCTTCTGGCAGCCATTTCCAGGAGAAATTAAGGAGCTCATATATAACCTGGATGTCTACACAGTGTCCTCCTCCTCTGAAGGCACCATCAATTAGCTGTTTCCTTTATCAACCATAGATGAATAACCAGGATTGAAGTAAAATACATAAGCTGTAATTCTTTGTTACATACCAGGACTGGGCTATGGGAATTGCATTTGAGCAAAGGATACAAGATAAAACCTTCAGTGGGAAAAATCCCATTACATGACAGGCCTGCAGGAAGCTGCCCCCCACCCACAAATATGAGCTATTTCTTAAGGATAAGACCACAAAAAACTCAAAGATCCTTTGGATAGACCAATGGAGGTGTCTTTTGACCATTGCATACTAACATAATTTCTGTTCATTTGATCTATAAACTGAGTGTTTATTACTTTCCTCCTCTGAGCCAGATGTTATTGTCTTGCTTCTGGGGAAAGACATGCAAAAGTAAAACAGTCAAAAGTACTTGACCTACAAGTATTTACATTCTATTGGGAGAGAAAACAGATAGAGATAGAGATAGAGATAGAGAGACATATATATGTTATATATAGATATAGATATTGTGAATTTCAAAACTCTAATCAGACCATTCTTTAGAAGATGTGATTGAGCTATTTCCTGATCAGTAACAATGGAGATATTTGGAATAACAGAATCAGGTCTTGGAAACTCTACATTCTCCACCCTACTCAGTTTAATAAGATCTTGAAGGTCTGCATCAAACTCAAGATTTAATTATCTGAGGAGATGGCCTTCAACAGACATATGCAAAAAAAGGACAGACCTCTGGGCTGTCCTAAGTCAAGCTACGTCCTCAGTGGTACAGATGAGATGCAGAAAAATGATGTAAAAACATCCATGTAAGGCATGGCCCTTCCTGGCCCCTCCTCTTCCCCTGGAGAGATGACTCTGGCTGGCAGTGTGCTAAGCGTTCCGATATCTTGGAGTGTTGGGTGGTGAGTTTTGCCCT
Organism: Monodelphis domestica; assembly: GCF_027887165.1. Lineage (NCBI taxonomy): Eukaryota > Metazoa > Chordata > Mammalia > Didelphimorphia > Didelphidae > Monodelphis > Monodelphis domestica. The sequence continues at coordinate 163,801,204 of NC_077229.1, forward strand.
GGAGCTGATTTCAGGTTTGGGCATCTTAGCTGAGTCCCTTTGGAGGTCAAGCTGATTCCTTCCTCCTTCATACTCCAAACCCTTATTCTCTTATCTCCTGATCTCCCTGCCCAATACTAATCAGGTAGGGGGAGAGGGAGAGAAAAAACCTCCTCCTTCTCTTTCTTTCTTCTTCTAAATCTTCTCCACTATCAATTAAATCACCATAAAATTTGGCAGTTGACTTGGGTATTTTATTATTTGGGATTTCCCTTGGTGACCACTTAAATTTAGAGTTTTTTCAGTCTCAACCATAATTTCACACTTTACAATATACACATATATATGTACATATATAACACATATGCAAAGTAAATATGAGGCAAATATTTTGGGTACAGTATTGAAAACTGGGGGGTTGACAAGAGCTTCATATTGAAGTTGGCACTTGAGTTTTAAAGGAATCTAATGTTTCTTAGATGTAAAGGTGAGCAGTGGAATACCTATACAAAGGCATAGAGATAGGAAATGAAGTTTTGCATATGAGAAAGGATGAAAAGGACAATTTCCTTTGACCTTTGACTTAAAATCTCTTATGAGTAGTAATTTAATAAGGATGGGGATAGACAAGTTACCAAAATAATCAGTACTTCATAATCCTTTCAGTTATTACTCTCTTCCAAACTCCAAAATTGTTTAGTGTTTATACATTATCTATATCTTTATGTATATAGTCGTATGAAATAGAAAGTAAGTTTCTTCTGTAAGATAATTTTAGTGTTGTGCCTTAAAATCTATTTAATTTGGTCGCCAGGGAAAATTCCCAAATAATAAAATACCCAAATCAGCTGGGAATTATGGTGATTTAATTAATATAGAGAGAAGGAATTAAGGAAGAGAGAGAGAGAGAGAGAGAGAGAGAGAGAGAGAGAGAGAGAGAGAGAGAGAGAGAGAGAGAGAGAGAGAGAGATGGATGGCCCACATTCAATACCATAGCAGGTTTGTTTAGGGCTCCAGATTTTTTAAAAACCTCCACTCCAGAGTTCAACCCTGATCTGACTACTAGTGTTATTTTTGGTCGCCTGTTTGCAGATGGAGAGAGAGAGAGAGAGAGAGAGAGAGAGAGAGAGAGAGAGAGAGAGAGAGAGAGAGAGAGAGAGAGAGAGAGAGAGAGAGAGAGAGACAAAGAGAGAGAGAGAGAGAGAGAGAGAGAGAGAGAGAGAGAGAGAGAGAGAGAGATAAAAGAGCTAATTTAAACTGCTCTGGCTCAGGCTGAGCCAGGAAAGGGAGTCAATCTTATCACTCACCATGAGACCATATCCAGGAAACTGTCTGAGGGAGATCCTCCAGGCTGAGTTTCAGTCCTGAACTGAACTCCGAACTGAATTGCCTGAACTGACTTTTCTAGACTCCTTTTAAAGTAATTTTCTATTATGTCACCTCCCCTAAATTTTCACGTCTACCAATCACAGCAGATGCTTTTTCCAGGACTGCCTATTCTTTAGTTCTCACCTTCTTTGATTAGATTTTCTCCAGGACTATCCACTCTGTAGTTCTCATCTTCTCTGGTTAGATTATATCTTCTGAGGTACTTCACACTTCTTTGTTAAGCTCTGTGATTAATTTAACCTTTATAGATACTTAACACCCTTTTGTATTAGATCTAAAAATAGACTTAGCTTAAGTTCTGGCTTCACTATAAGGTATGAGTTAAGTACCTTCATTGTTCAATCAGGAGTTTAGAACTTTACCTTCCCCTAAAGTATGTCTAATTAGGGTGGAGTAATTTTAAAATTCACACTTCAGAACTTAGATGATTTTTTTTCCCTTTGTGTGTCCCAGCACAGCACCAGAAACATAGTAGCCACTCAGTGCTTACTGAATTTCTTTGAAACATATTGACAGGAGTCATCCAGATTATCTAGTTCATATTTTTCTTTTTTATAGATTATATGATTTTTGAAGATCAAAGGTGATGCAATAATGTATTCAGAAAGGCCTTGGAAATTAGAAATCTCTTTACAAGCATAAGGTAGTTTTTAAAAGAAAGGGTATTTATTGTACATACAGGAATAGTAAAAGGCATTGTGGGAAGGTGGATAGAAAGTTGACATTGGAATCAACTAAACCTTTAATATATAATAAGGCTTAAACACAAGGCCAAATCATGCTTCTGACACATACTAGCTGAGTGACTTCAGGTAAGTTACCTAATATATTTACCCACCAAAAAAGAGAATGTTTCTGAAGTTGCTGTGATTCAGTAAAAGAATAATACTCAATAGGGCAATGTACTATACTGATGTTTTACCTGGTCTAGTAAAATCATGCCTTCATTGATCTCCTTGTGGCTTCTTTCCCTTTTAATCCAGTTTCCATATAGTTTCCAAAATTATTCTCCTAAGGCATAGATATAGCTAAATGAAAACACCCCTGAAAGCTCTTATTGTTTATAGGATAAAATATAAGCAAGCATTTAAAACTTACCACAGTCTGGCTCTTAACTACTGTTGCTGATTTTCACTAAACAGGAGATGAACTTGACAATTAATCTCTCCAGGATGCTTTCTCTGCTAGTGCTTTCTAAGTTCAAATACAAAATAGAACTTGTTATCCAGTTATCTCAAAGAACAAAACCAAAAAACAAATGTATCCCTCACTCAATAATTCCATTTCTCTTGTGGGCACCACTATCCATCCTCTCAATGACCCATGATTGCTTCTTAGAAGTAATTCTTTCTTCCTTTACTATTATTACTCATAACCAATATTAAATTCTTGATCAGCCATAGGACTTGCAACTATCTATTTTCTCTTTACTCACATTGCCACCACCCAAGTTCAGGCTTTGTTCCCTTAGGTCAAGTCAACAAGTCAGTAAGCATTTATTAACTAGTTGTTATGTGCCAGGCAATGTGCTAAATGCTAGTCAAACAAATTTTTAAAAACCCCTGTTCACCAGTAGCTTATAGTTTAATGAAAAAGAAAAATATATAAAAGAAAGATGAAAAGAAGAGTGAAGGTGGTGATAAAGTATAAAGGATGGCTGGTCAAAACCCTTCCTGAAAATGGAGGATCTAGGAGGAACTCAACCAATAGGAGAAGAGGATTAAATGTGACAGAGGGGAAAAGATGGGTAATGTGATAGAGTCTAGAAAATAAAAGATGTCTAGTTTGGACCCTCCCACAAAATCAAGGTTGAGAGATGAATTTGCCAATAGGAAAGGCAGAAGAGAGAGGTCTTTTTCCAGTCTTTTTTTTTTAATCCATTTTCAACATAAGTGCCAAATTTTTCTTCCAAAGGCCACATCTATGTCAAAACACTTCTCAAACTCTCCTTGCTAATAGGCATAAATACATATTTGTATTTACAACCTTCTACAACATGGGTCCTATTTACCATTTCAATCTTATTTCATATTTCTCTCCATCACAAACTGTTTCCCAGCCAAACTGAACTAGAACTATTCTCCAAACTTGATATTCTATTTTCAGCTACTAGGAATGTAGATAAATTGTTTCTCATGCCTTTAAAATGGTCCATTCTTCCCTTAAGGGGCTCGGATCTCTCTCTCTCTCTCTCTCTCTCTCTCTCTCTCTCTCTCTCTCTCTCTCTCTCTCTCTCTCTCTCTCTTTCTCTCTCTCTCTCTCTCTCTCTCTCTTTCTTCTTCTTCTTCTTCTTCTTCTTCTTCTTCTTCTTCTTCTTCTCTTTTCTTCTCTCTCTATATTATACTTATCTCTGTCTATGTCATAAGATCATAGGATTGTAGAATTAGGAACTGGATGGGATTTTGGAGTTCATCCATTCCAATTCTCCTTTTTGACAATGGAGAAAGGTGAAACCCAAAGAATTTAAGTGTCTTTCATATTCACATAGGTAACACAAATGTAGAAGAGCTGGAAATCCAAATAAAGTCTTATGACTAAACTTAGTACTAATTCTCTCCTACCACTCTGCTCTCGTATCCCTTCAGTGGAATGGAAGAAAGAAGAAATGATTTTGCTTTAGTCTTTGTATCCTCAGAACCTTGCATAGTCTTGCATGTAGTAGGTATTTAATATGTTTGCTGTGCTGAATGCAATACTTATTATTTAAGGAAAAATAATGCGTAGTTGTTAAGTGTTTTTACATTTAAAAATGAAGCTTTGTCACAACAATATAAATTGTAACAATGTAAATAGTACTCACATATCTGAATTAGATGATAATAATATTACTATCACCATTCCAAATTTACAAATAAAGAAACTGAAGCTCAAAGACTTTAAAAAGTTTTGTCTTCATTTAAGTGCCATAGTCAGATCTGTTAACTCCTAATTATGTCACATTGCCTTTTCCAATGAATCTCTAAATTTTTGCCTATGTATCATGTTTAAATTAAATTTAGGTTTGAAATAATACATATTGGGGTCAGAATTCAATCTGTAGAAATGGCTTGACATAATTTTTGAAGCCAACTCTTCATTTTTCTTTCAAGATAAAATGGGATAGAAATTTTCCTTCTACAATTTTCTTGTCAACCTTATCCATTCCATATTTTTCTAGTGTATTTTAGCTTAACAACCATCTTAACATATCCCATTCTATGGAATAATTGTTCCCTAGTATATTACAAATGAAAACTTTTATTATTTGAATACATTGTCCACAAATATTCAATATAGAGAACGGGGGGAAAGGAATGTTTCATGTAGTACTGAATTTAAGGTAATAAATACTCCCCAATTGACAATGTATGGTTCCAAGAGTTATTACAGAATTTCTATGATTAAAAATTTCAGGTAATATTGCCAAATAACCATTCAAAATAGAAAACAAAATCGCTTTTTGAAAGGCCTACTCTATAAAGGGGAGAAAGGAAAAGGAGCTTGAAAACAGAGTAGGAGACATTTCTGAGTTTTAATAAAATTCACTCAAAAGGAGTTATTTCACTAAGATCATAGCTCCAGTCACCAATAAATAAATAATAACACATGTCTTCCAGTACTGAATAAAAGCTTCAGCATCTACTGTTCAAAACCTTCCAGGAAACAAATCCTCCAAGGAAGAAAGGTAAAAATATCAGAGGGAAACTGGCAATATCTCCCAGGGATCGACAAGATGTCTAGAAGTGAATGTCATTTTCTCACCAATAATCTGCACTTTAATCTTACATGAAACAATTTTTCCACAAAAAAAGTCTCTGTTCTCTTGTATTTGATAAAGAAAAAGAATTAGAAATAGGTCCAATTTCTTTTAGAAAAGTAGGTTTCTTCAGCTTTCGATTGGCCTTTCTCATGACCCTCTATACAAGAAGACAGATAATAAATATAATGATTTATACTGAAAAGAGAGCAGTAAGGATAATGGCCCAAACAGTGCTGTCTTTTATTATGTTACCATAGTAAATAATAGCAGCACCGTTCACACCGTTAGACTTAAGGTTGTATCAGCGATTCCATTATAATTCCTGTTTTTCAGAAGTTTATAACTTGGTCTTAACAATGTCCTCCTGCCTGAAACTGGCCATATGGTTTTCTGTCTTTCAAAGACAGGCTTGCCTTAATTGCTTTTGCCATTGTTTAATGATCATACTGTGAAACAAAAGAACATTTTAAGTCTAGTCTCTGTTGTTATGTGAAACATATAAAAATGTAAATAGTAAAGATCATACACATATATAGAGAGACACATGTGTGTATAAATAAATGTATATTGTCTATTTGATATAGTCTTGAATTTGAAAAAATTAAGCTAACAACTTTTCTGGGCAATCAACATCGATATTTAGAAAAAAAAACAGAGATTTAAATACTCAGTAATTAGAAACAACTGCCATTACAATTTACTGTTGATATGCTTAAAAGAAATATTATTCAGAAGCACCCACATCCTTTCAATGTGTCTGGAAAGCTCAGGGTCCTGTTTTATAGATTAAGGGACATATTCTCCCCTGGAGACAGGAACATAATTCAATATAACAGGCCATCCACCACAAATCAAGAGCAGGCAATAACATGGAGGTCATCTAGCATTTGGACAAGACAGAGTGAGAATTGGCAATTGTAATTGCAACTGAGCAGACCACTTTAGTATCTATTCTGCCCACCTAATATGGGGAAAGAGTAGGAGTTTGGATCATAAGTATAGTCAATCTCAGGTTTCCCTCCCTAGGTAACTGCCCCCAGCGGGATATTTTTTGTAGAGGAAATCAATGTTATTAGACCAACTTCAGAAGCAGTTGTTTGAGGAGGCTTATAGACAAGCCTAATGGCAGAAGCCAGTGGAGCCATTTCTAGTCCTGACAGCCCGCATTTTCCAGGACTGTTCTATGGAGGTGAGCACAACTAATGAGAAAGGAGGCAGCTAGTTTAGTTTCTGGAAAGGTAAGTGAGAACAGGAGGAATTCACTCCACAGCCACAGTTTTGGCCCAGACTCATAACTCCTAAATGAACTCAATGAATTTCGTACTAGAATTAAAGATTTTTTTGTCTATCTCATTGGGAATTGTCTGTGTAAACCACACATACCTTAATATCTGATGCAAAAGAAGACAAAAGGGGAATTTTATAGCAAACATAACCCTGGCCTTTACAACATTTTAAGTAGAGAAAGGTATATTTTAGTCCAGTCAAAACAGCTACATTTATTTATACTTTTGTGGCCAAACTCAAATGCACTCAAAATTTCTACAATAAAAGTATTTGTGAGGAAGAAATTGGAGAAGCAGCAAACAGTAGTGAATAAAAGTTGGTCAATCTCATTGCCAATAAGACCTGCCTCTGATGCATATTGCCTATATTACCCTGGGCAAGTCATTTGACCTCAGTGCCCTGAGGGCAATTTTTAGACTATAAATGTTGCTTATCTACATTGTTAGAAAACAATTCTTAAACTTAGGAAATTATGAGCCCTCAACCCTGATCTGAAGTAAACCAAGTCAAGTCAAAAAGTCAACAAATACTTATTAAGACCTTGTTTTAGGGTTAGTAAAGTGACTCAACAAATAGAGTGCCAGGCCTGGAGTTGAGACATCAGGGGTTCAAATCTGGCCACAGACTCTGCTTAGCTGTGTGTGACCCTGGACAAGTCACTTATTCAATTGCCTAGCCCTTACTGCTCCTTCTAGGAATTGATATTTAGTATCAATTTTAAGACCGAAGGAACGTCATTGTTGTTTTTTTAAGAACTTATTTTGTGCCATGTATGAATACTAGGCTCTGGGGAGAGAAAGAGAAGTTAAACAATTATTGACTTTAATTAACATACATTCTAGTGAGGAGAAAGCATGTAAAATACTCTCTCTTTCTTTCTCCTCCTTCCTTCTGTCTCTCTCTCTCTCTGTCTCTCTCCCCTCCTTTCCTCTCTCTGTCTCTCTGCCTCTCTCTCTCTCTCTTCCTCCACCCCCCTCTCTCCTTCCTTCCCTTTCTCCTTCCCCCTCCCCTCTTGATCTTTATCTTTCAATCTTTTTCTACATGTTTATCTCTCTATGAGATACATAAGTATGTACAGTGTATAGAGATCTTTAGATGTATGTAAGCATGTTATATATGAATGTATTTGTGTACCCACACAGAGTAGACGGGAAATAAGGAGCTCTGAGAGGGACTGCACTAACATCTAAGAAAACTGGGGAAAATCTCCTGGAGCAGGTGAGACAAGATGAATTTAGTCAAAGGTAGGGAGTTAGTATTCCAGGTATGGAAAACAGGTAGTGAAAAGGCACAGAGACAAGAGATAAAGTATTATGCTTGAAGAATTATAAATATGCCAGTATAGCATAGTTTATATGGAGAGGAATAATGTATAGGAAAACTGGAAAGATAGGAAGGGGTCAGAACATGAAGAATTTTAAATGCCAAGTGAAGGAGTTTAGTGTTTGATGGGAGTGGGGGGGGGGGTGACTTCAATAGTAGTAGAGAAGTTGGGAAGGTGGAGTGCAGCATGCTAGAAAAAATAGTTTTTCCTGTTGAGGTCAGGATTTCAATGGGACATCAAATTTGAGATGCCAAAAGGCAATTTGTGATGCAGTACTAGAGCTAAGGAAAGAAGCTAGAAAAATACAAATAGATGTGAGAATTATCTGCATAAAGGTAATAATAATTGATCCCATGGAAACATGTGATTGTCAAGCTGGGGAGTATAGAGTAAAAAAGAAACATACAACTAGGAAATAAAGGCAAATATATTATACCAAGAGCAATTAAGGCAAATATATAAGATACCAATAGAGTAATGGTCATTGAATCTGAATAGTTATCAAACAGTTAACAATTACATAAAATATTACAAATTACTACTATATAATTAGAAATTTGCTCCCCAGGAACTCTCAGCTTTCCATGTTCCTTTTTACATTCTGTGCTAAAGTAGGGAAGATATGTTTTGTGTAACTCCGCCCTTGCACTCTCTTCTCCTGGAAACATGACTATGGAGGTGGGGTGAGGTGAGAGGCAGGAGAATTTTACTCAGGTTTTTACCTTTGTGTTTTTACCTTTGTTCTTTTTATTTTCTTCTACTTGAAGTGATTATTAATAAACCTTATAAAATATAATGCTTAGAGTTACTGGATATTAAATTTAACCTTACACTACTAAAACAAGTTGAAAAATTTAAAAATATAGGTTTTACCTCAAAAAAAGAAAATTGACTAACATGACTAAAGATGGAAATAGTTAACTTTGGGGCAGGTGTGGGAAGCCAGATTCATAAAGACACTATTAGTGAAATTGACAATTGCTTCAACCATTGTCAAAATCAGTTTGGAATCATGGATTTTTTCTTTAAGTAAGTAGAATATGACCCTCTGATCAAAAATAGTCTTTTGAAAAAATGTTTTCTATAGATTATAGATCTTTACACTCACATATTTGCCTAAAAGTTCCAAAGAATACAAGAAACTACTGTACATAAATTTTTTTTCATTACAAAATATACAAACTCCTTCAAATGATAAAACTGGTTGAACAAAATGCAGGTTTAATGCTTCTCCTTATACAAGGAATTGCTCAAGTTCATATGAAATTTATATGATTCTTTGAAAACTATAACCACAGTGAACTATTCAACAAATGTCTGATTACTAATGCCAAGTGAGGTATAAAACAAGCAGATATGTGCTTGCCAAAGATGTTTACTACAGTCATAGAGGATGATCTGTACAGGCCAAATGGAAGAGAGATTGACCAGAGATTATGAGGTCTTTTGAATGTTCCTGTTTTGGATTAAAATGTTCTAATTGCTTTAAAATTCATAGCATTGAAGACCTCTTCAATTAAATTCATATATACTCAAAAGAGATCAGCTTAATAATTCATATAGAAATGGAAGAAAATTAATTATCATCTATGGAAAAGTCAATTAGTGAATTGATATATCAGTACATAGATATGAGAGGGTGGAGATGATAGAAGGGTGGTCTCAAATCCTACTTCTATCTTACTCGATAACCTTTTATATATTATGGAACCATTTGGCAATATGGTGAAGCTTATGTACCCATTTACAAAATAATGATAAAATTAATAAAATAAATAGAAGGAAATTCAAAGTTTCCATTAGATGTTAACAAATATAAAGATGTATTATTTTTTTTTCCTTTTTGGACCCTCTGAAATTTACCCATTGACACTCAGGTTTAGAACCTCCATTCTAAAAACATAATGTGCTGAAGAGTTGCAATTCACATTGGTTTAAGAAGCTTCCTTAAATCTTCTAGACCATACCCTTCTACCCTCCCCCAACCACAAAAGACACTTCAGATGAAATGAATGAGGATTGAATTGGAGGAAGAAACTAGAATGTACTGCCTTTGGAAAAATCATACAGTGTTTTTAATGATCTAAAATTGATTTTCTGCATAAAAGTCCATTAACAACAATATTTTCCCGAGGACACTAAATATAAGGTGTTCAGGGAGGTCTTGTATCTCTGGGGTAAGGCCTTGATGAGCCTATTTTAGGGCTGTTGATCCACATTCCATATCCATCTTTCACCCCACTCTCACCTGTGGCTCCTAGAAGCTGTAACATTCACAGCAAACACAGGCTAGTAAAATTGTCTCAACAGGAGAGCTAAACCAGCTTAACCATAATTGACAGTGCTCAAACCTATCAATAACTTAGTAGGTTGTCTACTCCAAGCATATGAAAACCTACTCTTGTGAAAGGGGCAGATGAGAAAAATTTGTTCCACCATGAAGTGGCTGACGGAGGCACTGTAGAGTGCTTTGAACTTGGTCAGACACGGAAAATTCCCAGGTCATCCGTTGAATCCGGGACCATCGCCAGTCATTGAATTGTGTCTTGCTACTATATGTAGATGACTCCAGAAGAGAAAATGAGACTGATAACTTTGTACAACCAGCCTCACTTAAATCCATTTTACACCCACATCAAGATATCACCCCATGTTGCCATTGGTTCTCTTTGAGAATGAAAGATGAACACTAATGTGAGTATCAATTTTGGAATAACATAATTTATGAAGATTCAAAATTGTGGCCCAAAGTCAATTGGTCAAAAAATATTTATTAACTACCTATTACTGTACCAATCACTATGCTAATGTACTAAGAATACAAAGAAAAGGAAAAAATAAAATAAAAAAACAATACCTGTATTCAAGAATCTCAGTCTAATGATGGAAACAACAGAACATGAAAATGGGTGTGTATATATATATATATATCATATATGTATGTATATATAGCATATGTGAGCAAATATATTTCAGATCTGTGTGTGTGTGTGTGTGTGTGAGAGAGAGAGAGAGACAGAGAGACAGAGAGACAGAGAGACAGAGAGACAGAGAGAGACAGAGACAGAGAGCATTAAAGATAATCTTAGAGGGAAGATGCTAGTGGGATTTAGAAAGGCTTCTGGGAGAGAGTATGATTTTAGATTAGACTTGAAGGAAGCCAGAGAGAGATTCAAGTGTGTAGGATTCATGTCGCATACAAGAAAGCTAACTAATGATGTTTCTGATGATTTCCTATATGCAAGAATTAGTATAAGGAGCATCATTTAGAAAATAAATGATCATAAAATGAGATTAGCCAGTCATGGAGTGAATGATGACATATGGGAAGAGATGTAAAGCTGTATTGGTATGCACAAAATATGAAAGACCTAGAATAGAGCTTTTTTGGGTAGAATACCATGTGAAGAGTCTATGGGGAAAAATAAAATATGTTAAAAAACCAAAAAAGATAAGAAGATGTGGATTGATTGTGATTTGCACTTATTAAAGTATTGATCACATTTATTCCATCACAGATACATTGAAGTATAAGGAATGAGAGAGTGGTAAGTGTCAAAAGATGTAAGAGGTTTCAAGTTTGATGACTGTATTAGACCACTAACAGAAAAGGCTGAAGTCAGGAAGAGTGAAGAATTGAAATTTTAAAGGATAGCTTTTTTAGGATTGTAGAGATCTGAATATGTTTGGAGAGAAAGTAACAGACAGAAAAAGACATACAGAGATAGAGAGAGAAAAGAAGACAGAGACACACATAGAGATAACAATATACCAGATTAATAAAAGAGTCTTAGCATCTTAGAGTTGAAATAGACCTCAGCAGACATCTAGAACAACCTATAACTGAGTAGGCAAGCCCTTTAAAATATCAAATAATGATTATACATCTGTTTCTTGAAGGTATTAAGTGGTAGACATCTTACTGCCTTCTGATGCTAGACCTTTCTACTTGGGGCAGAGTACTAACTGTTGGGAAATATTTCCTTGTTCCTCAAACCATAATATTCCTCCTTATATTTGCCTTTTATTCTAGTTTTACCCTCTTGGAACAACTGAAAAAATGTAATTTTTCTTTCATATGAAAGTCTTTAAAATACTTGGAGGAAGCTATGTTTTCCTAGGTATCATTTTCTACACACACACACACAGTACTCCCATTTCCTTCCACTAATCATTGTATGTTAAAATTTTGTGTCTTTCCTCCATCCACATCTTCATATGGACTTTCCCCAACTTGTCAGTACTTATCCTAAATTTTAGTGTTCAAGCACATTACTCTAAATGTAGTATCACCATGGCAGAGTATAGTGGAACTTAACTTCCCTTTGTATATACTAGACTTGTATTAATCTTTGAAGACTGAGATTGCATTGGCTTTATGAAGGGCCAATTATGTAGTTGACTCCTAAATAAATATTTGATGTATTTCTCACCCAGATTTCTTTTCTTTTTCTTTTTTGTATGAAATGTTTTCTATGAACTGAAGGCAGCCCTTTCCACTGTAGGGGCTCCTACCAAGTCTTCCCAATTTTGTATTTGGACAGTTGATTTTTTTTCAATGTAGCAAGGCAGTATAATGGATAGAATATTGAACCAGGAGTCAAGAAAACTAATCTTCATAAGTTCAAATATGACCTTGGAAATTTACTATGTGCCACTGGGAAAACTACTTAAATCTGCCTCAGTTTATTCATCTTTAAAATGAGCTAAAAAAGGAAATGGCAAATGATATTTTTTCTAATAGAATCTCAAATGGGGTCATGAAAAGTCAGACACAAGTGAAAAATAATTGACATTTTTAAGGTATGTATTCAAATTTTCATTTATTTCTTTTAAATTGCACAATATGATATGGCAGCAAAAAATTCAATCACAGACTACATTAAGTAGGGTGTAGCTCCTCTAAATAAAGAAGTATTGCTGTACCTTAACCTGATGAGATCATATGTAAAGTATTATATTCCTTTTTTGGGATGGGGTGGGGATGGGCAGGCATTGCAGTTAGATATATTGATAAGCCACATAAAACCTAGAATAGTTATGAACCTTAAGGTCATACTGTATGTAAATTCGTGGTAGGAATTAGGGCTGTTTATCCAGGAGAAGAAGAGACTCAAAGGAGGCCTGTTAGCTCTTTTCGGGTATCTGAAAGCCTGATCCATGGAAGAGAAATGACACTTGAACTGTTCAGACCCACTGGGCTGAACTGGGAGCAATGGGTGGAGGTAGCAAAGAAGTAAATTTAGATTGCTCTAAGGAAGATTTTCCTATTCAAAAGTAGAATAGACTTCCTCTGGAGGAACAGGTTACCATAAACCAAAATGTTCTAAGCAAAGTCCTAATGACCATTCATCAGGTAAATAGTCATTATTTTTCTCCCAGAGAAACTAACTCAGCCCGACATTTATTGAATTATTTCCCTTCAGAGCAACCACCTGCTTCTGGTGTCATCATTTGCTTGTAGAAGAGATTCTTTTTTCAGTTATGGTTTAATCACATAATCTCTGACAACTCTTGTCTGTGAAACTCTGATTCTATGTTATTGAAAGTCTATGAAATCTAATCTTATAATATTTGGCCCATCATTATGCCTTTTCATATGTTTTGGGATCTTACCTCTCCCAACTTTATATAATTTGAAGATTTAATAATCAAGTTATCAATTCCTTCATCCATGATATCCATGATAAAAATGTTGAAATAAACATGGTCAAGCACAGAGCCTTGTAGCATTCCAGTAGAGATGCACCCTTATTATTAAGTTCACTCCAGTAATCAATATTGGTTCCAGTTATTCAACAACTCTAGAATTCCCTTAAATTCAATATCATCTTAGTCCCCCTTGACACAATGCTCTTCTCCCACAGTCTACTTCAAAATCTACCTCCTCTTGGGAACTGGAGGATTAAAGGATTTGGACTGTGCAAAGTAGATATATATGGGGGTATATTGGGTGGACTGCATTACCCCCAAAGCCAAAAATAAAAGCATTTGTCCCAGAGACAAAAATTCCTAGTTATAACTCTTCCTGGGGCTTCCTGAGATCTGAAGATCTTGGACAGACTAACCATTATTTTTCTTCCAGAGAGACTAACTCAGCCAGACATTTATTGAATTATTTCCTTCCAGAGCAACCTCGTGTTTCTGGTGTCATCATTTACTAAGCATCCTTCTTCTTCTTCATAATTATTCCAAGAGATCATCTACAACATTGTTCACACCCACATTAGGGGATCTTTATTTTCGTTTTTTTGGGCAATAATGGAAAGAAGTAACACTTAAAGAAGAGGACCATTGTCAGTTATTGACAGAAAGAACAGTCTTTTATGATAGAAAATCCAGACCCATGGATATGATTTCATGTTCTGTTTCTGTTTATTTGAATGCATATTATTTTGTGAGGATACTGCCCAAATACTGTTACAAATGGCCTAAAAATGTAGAGGGAATTCACTTTTTTTCTTTTTTACAACCAGAGACAAATTTCAACATGAAATATTTTGCCAGTGTGGTATGAACACCAATAGTATAACATAAACCATGGAAAAAATCCAGGCTGTGTTGACATATTTTATGAATGTTAGGGGATGCCAGATTGGAGGGGTACATCTGTGTGGGTTGGCCAGTCATCCCACCGCCGTCTGTGTATCTGTATGCTTAGATGAATCAGCTAATATAAAAACAGTGCATAAACAAGTTTAATGTCACAGACTTTCCTTTATAGGGTACAAAGTATTCAAATCTGTGCAAAGCAAGTAAAGAATTATGCTCAGTTGCAATTGTTTCGGAACAAGTAACATATAAAATTGAAAAAGACACAGCATCCAAACAGAAATACCTTATGCATAGCTTTGGCTTCTTCTTCTTTTTTTTTTAACTAAACCATCCAGTTCCACTCAAATCATTTGCTCTTAGAGCCCATGATGGTGAGAAGGACTACTGCATAATCCTGCTATCCCATCCTTTTTCTAGTGACTAATGCAATTACCTTGTACCACAAGGTTATTCAAAGACACTCAAATGCTGTTCTTCCTACCAAAAGGTAACCCCTGAAGAGATCTAGAAGGGAAGCTTCTGATATTTAATCAGCTTCATTTAGATTTCTAAATTTTGACTCTGAACACAAAACATTTTATTTGCTTAGAAGGAAATGGCTACTGATCCCAGAGAGGAGTCACCCAGGGAGATGCAACATATCTATAGGAGTCTTTTCCCCCCAAAGCCCCAAATGCATAGCTTCCCTGACCATGATTGACAGAAGTGGCTTCAGGCTGAATGCCTTCCAGGATTTTATTTGTTGAATGATTCTTATTGGTTGAATTACTTAAATGATTTTGTCTGATCTATTAGATGATGTCAACTTTCATTACACTTTCTCTTAATTCTTAAATAGTATTGGGCTGGATTCATTATTTCTCCCTAGGTTCATTTTCTGCCTAGCAATTTTTCTTCAGGCCAGCAAGAATGAATAAAAGGCACAGACGACAACAACCAACGACAACCAGCAATGACCAAAAAAAAAAAAACCAAACAAAAAAAAAACTTGGGGCAAGGACACTGGTCCATAGACAGCAGGTAAAATTGGTATTTATTGCAATATTGCAGTTAAGGGAGTAGGAAAACAATAAAACTTTTTTTTTATTTTTTGCTAACAGTTTGCAGGCTAATTTAGACCTTGACAACTTTCCAAGCCCAATCGCTGAAATTTGCCCCAGATGGCCTTTCTATGCTGTTCAGATTGCTCGACAGCACCCTAACAGCCATTTCAACACAAAGTCAGCAGGAATGGGCTGGCACCTTCAGTCTTCCAAGTGCCTGTTTTGTGAGGACAGGGCCCCCATCCATCACAGAGAATTAAAGAGGCACACATGTGCCCCAATCAAAACATCAGAAAGACTCCATTGTCCAATAGATAAGAGCACAAATAGGTTCAGGCTTTGCTTAAGTTTTTTACACAAGGTCCATGTTTTTGGAAGGCAACTTGAGCAGTTCCATTCGATGTCCCCCCATTCCCCCCCAACCACCCCCAATCTGACTGACTCACAGTCTTGTGATAGGGAGATAAGCTAGGTAGGCAAATTTTTATAGAGTTGCAATTACTGAAATTGTCATTACGCTGCTCACTGTAAAATAAATATAGATAGAAGTGAAATTATGCACAGGCTAGAAGTAGAAAGTGTTTTGCTTCTGTTTGCTAAATTAATCTCTTCCTAAATGGCTGCAGGCCAGGTAGGTTAGCATTTGTGGTTTCAAAGGTTTTCAGCGCTAGCAATGAGCCATGAAATTACTGCATGCTGCTGCAAATGGCAGCCGATGAAAGGAGAGGAGCGAATCCCAAAGGCAGAAAGACAGGAGGAAAGCAGAATTACAGGCAGAAAGTCTGATTTTTGATGTTGCTCATTGTGAAATGTACACCCCAACTTTTAATAAAACATAAAACATTAATAAACCTGCTAACAATTCCTTACAATTTCTTTTGAAGTCTCAGTATAATTTCTGAATACTTATTAAAGCTGGCGATGAGTTGGAGGTGGCTGAGCAGTTTTCTATCTGTGGCATGTGCGAGATGGGGATACTCCATTTGTGACTTTTGAAATTAGATTTTTATTGATGTTTTTTTAATTGAATCACATGAAGGGCTGGATATTTCATGTTAATAAAATGGCTCTGAAACCTTTAATTTCTGTTTAGGTTTAGCTTTTCCTTCTGATACTGCTTAATGTGAGGCACTATGATCAGTGATGCTTTTCTGCTTTCAAATCCTATAAATTTTGTTTGGAAAGGAGACACCTGGCTCCCCATCAACATGTTAAAAACCTCTGGGGACCAGAATGTGGGTCCTTCCTACATTACTCTCACTGACAATGGTGATGCTCATTACAGAAGCGGACTGCTACCAGGAGGATCTAGGGTAGTAGTCAGGACGAACAAACCTACGACGAATTGGATTTTACAAAGCAATAAACAATGCACGGTGACAGGGGCAGGCTGACTTTCTGCCAAAAGCCAACAACCCCTCTGGACTCAAACTTTTCCCTCTGTGAGGATCAATGCCAACCCAAACTTATAATGACCCTTAAACATATTACCAAAGGCTTTGCCCATCTCTCAAGAAAGTCTTTTCGTGTACAATTTCCAGGCAACTTGACAGGCAGGAGAAAATTCAGAAAGATAAAATGAACTTCATGGAGGTATCCAGATTTCTGGATGCTCTGCGGATTCTGGCTCAGAGCAACTGGCAGTTCAGCCATCCCCAAATCATCATGCTGTAGCTAAGGAATGCAAAATAATCACACCTTCTTAGAGATCCCAGGCACTTATATTTGCAGTGTTTTATAATTACCACATCGATGGTGGTAAAGATGGGTGGATTAAGTTCTGTGTTCAGAGGCATAAATAATCAAATGATTACTGTTCATCCACAGCAAAAGAGTTACTCTTACTAAGTTATTCAATGGCTATTTTCACTTCTCAAATGCTGGTGCAGAGCACTATGAGGCTGATCTAATAGCATCACTGAATTAACATTTCTGTATTGCATATTTAAACTGAAAAGCAAATGGAGTAGGGGAGATATGGAGAGGACAACAGTGAATTATTTTAGTCATGGAAAGCAGAATGGGAATATAAAATCAGAGATTAAGGGGAAAAGGGACTTCAGCTATCATCTACTACAAATATCTCATCTTATAGATGAGTAAATGGAAACTCAAGAGTGGTTAATTATGGTAAGAAGGTGTTTAATAGTTTCCCTATTCCCTAGGTAAAGGGTTTACCTAAACAACCAAACAGCTTATGAACAAATTGTTAACATTACTGGATCTTGGCTATGGGATGAAGGTGATTGGCTGAAGATTAGACATTCACCCAGTGGCTTTTAAATGGGTTGCTAGGTGGTGTAGTGAATAAAGCACTAGGCCTGTAGTCAAAATTGAGGCTAACTGAGTGACCCCAGACGAGTCTCTTACACCTGTTTGCCTCAATTTTCTCATCTGTAAAATGAGCTGGGGAAGGAAAGGGCAAACCATTCCAGTATTGTTGCCAAGAAAACCCAAAATGGTGGTACAATAAGTCAAATACAACTGGAGGAAAAAAAAGGAAAAATAAATAGCTTTTGCAAACAATAACTGGCTCTAAGAAAAGGATGTCCTCTAATTTTTGTCTCTGAGAAAGCACAGCAACTGGAAAAGAGGAAATTTTTCATCCCACCATTCCTAATTGGTAATGGCATCTTGCAGCAAAAACACTTGAGAACACCTAAGAGAGAGTCCAGATGTGAAGTCAAGCTGGTGAGAGACCTTGAAGATCCAGTGCCTACAGCTTAGTAGGCCTAAGATGTGAGACTCTAGATGTTTGGAGGATATGGATTTTGATTGTTTTCTGAAATGGCCTGGCAGTACCCTAGGCTAGGATTTTAACAGAGCCTGAAGCTGGAGACAGTGGAGACCACAACCAAACCATAAAGGAATATCCAATAGTGTGGTATATGGTGGTAACCAATGAAACATCTAGCAGGATCTCTGATCCCAAGTACAGGGTCATTCGTTATCCTGAAAGTCTATAGCAAAAGGGGTATGAGTTGCCTGTCTTCACAAATGTCTTGGCTAGGAAGAAAAAAAAACAGTACAAGGACAAATGTCTAGGCTAAGTGAGTTTCCCACAGGTGTTCTCTCCTGCATTTGTGACTTCTATGTATGTCCTACAGATGATGTATATATTTGTGGTAGGATGTTCTTCAGGTTCAAAGGAGATATGTTTAATTACCTGCTTAATTTATAGTACCATTTCAGCAAATACCTCTGGTCTGAAGAATCTGTTATCTGTAGTAACATTCTAGTTAGATAAATATGTCATTGAGGACTTGGGATATGTAGTTGTTGTTGTAGACCCACATAAGATGTGGGATCTGGGGCAATTATCCCCCAGGAAAACTAACCCCCAAGTCTAAGTTGAGGGATAGCCCAAAGGGGCTCTATAAGTGACTCACACACAGCCACAAAGGTGACAAATGACAGAACTGGGATTCAATCAAGAGCAAGGATTTAAAACAAGATCCTTTGATTAAAATTCAACTTTCTTTGCATTATATCATCCTAACCCCAACTCCCAACCTCTAGTGATCCTGTAAACAAGGGTAAAAACAATATGGAAAATCTAGGCAACCTGTAACTATATGCACTATGAATTTCTGTCTCTTTGAGTTAAAAAATAACCTTTTTCTTCATTCAATCATTTTTTCAAAACAAAATGAAACAAAAATAGCATTTATTAAACATGTGTTATGTATAAAGAAATGAAGGAATAGCATAGAAAAGAGGATGGAAATCCGAACTTGACATTAGTCAGAAATAGGTTCAAGTGTTGTTTCTGATACAAATATTGTCCCACACAAATCTCTAAGTCTAAGTAACAAAGATGTTGAGTCTCTTCTAATTTGTATTTGTGGCAGATTTTCAGAGGTCCACACCACACTAAAGAATTCATAGATTTAGTCAATCAGAGAAATATAGGTGTGGGGATGAAAAAGTCTCTGTCATCACAGAGTTTAAATGGACCTCAGAGGCCATCTGTTTCATACCTAACCTCTAATGGAAAAAGGGGGTGGGAAGTTATGATACCTCTGGAGGGCTGGATTGAAATTTGCTAGATTTAATGGCATGAACGAGGCCACCACAATCAGTATCAGTCAGTCCAAGGACAGAGGTTTCAATGTATAGATCAAAGGAAATGGTATTCAGTCATGCTGAGTCTTTTTGACCCTATATGGTATTTTCTTGGCAAAGATATTGGAATGGTTTGCCATTTCCTTCTCCAGTGGATTAAAGAAAATAGAGGTTAATTGACTTGCCTTGGGGCACATAGCTGGTGAGTATATGAGGTCAATTGAACTCAAGTTTTCCTAACTCTAGATTCAGCATCTAATCTAATCTGAATCTAATCAACTGACTCAGAGCTAGGACTAGAGACAGGAGGTCCTGGGTTCAACTGTGAACTCATACACGTCCTAGTTGTATGATTCTGGGCAAGTTCCTTAATCTTCAGTACCTAGCCTTTACCACTCTTTTGCCTTGGAACCAATACACATTATTGATTCTAAGATGGAAGGTAAGGGATTTTAAAAAAGAAGGGAGAACACTTGAATATTTGCAAAGGCCTTGTACAAATATCATTTCATTTGATCTTGACAACAACCTTGGGAGGTAGGTGCTATTATTGCCCTGGTTTTATAGAAGTTAACTGGGGTGATACTGAGTGATTTGTCTAGGGTTACATAGCTAGTAAATTCATTAAGTCAAATTTGGACTTCAGGTGGTACTGCCAGGTGGCACCAGTGGTGCCAGTAGTCTGGTGTCAATTAGACCTGAGATCAAATATAGCCTCCAGCTCTAGTCACATGACCATGGACAAGATACTTAAAAGTGCTACTTCCCTCAGATATTTTCCCCATTTATAAAATGCAGATAATAACAGCATCTACCTCCCAGGTTTCTTGTAAGGATCAAATGAGTTAAGAGTCATAAAGTGCTTAGCACCATACCCCAAACAGTATTATATAAATATTAATGGTGATTATTATTATTATTCCTGCAAGGTCTAGTTCTCTATCCACTGTGTCACCTGGTATTCAGGGATTTTTGTTTTGCTTTGTTTTTTTTATGCTGTCTACCCTTAGTGAAGTCCCAGCATTCCAATAAACCCAGTGAAACTCAAAGAATGACTTATTTTACTCCTATGTCATATTATTATTATTACTATTATTATTATTCTTGCAAGTTCCAGTTCTCTATCCACTGTGTCACCTAGTATTCAGGGATTTTTTTTTTTATGCTCTAGCTTCCCTTTAGTGAAGTCCTAGCATTCCAATATACCCAGTAAAACACAAAGAATGACTTATTTTACCCTTATGCCATAAAGTTCATGACTAGACTTCATCAGTCCTCTCTAGCACAAGGAGACCTAACTCATGGTAGCAAAGAAGCACACTTTTGAGGTGGTATATGGGGATTTGGATCATCTTCCTGATAAAAAGTGTCAATGCAGAAAAAAATAACTAAGCCTAAACAAGGAAGTTTTGGCTTATCATGAAAGTCTTATCACTTATTTTTGGTGATAGAAAAGGTGATTTTCTTATAAAGTACTACATGGCTATAAAATCAGATACTTTTTAAAAGTCTACATTCTTCATAGTAAGGATACCTTGGACTACTAAGAGAAAAAAAAAGCAGTTTCATTATGTGATTTGGTGAGATTATTCTCTTGGATTACTGTGTAAGAAGAGCAATAGGAGTGCCCTATTAGAATTCCCTAAAGAAAACACCTCAGTTCTCACCCTCTGACATGTGTGCTCTATATCAAAGGCCTTCAGGGCCACAGCAGATGGCTTCATTCAAATTCTAAGATGCAGTCGCTTAGGCCATATGACTCTTTAGCGTAATATACTAAATTGTATGTGGAAGGAAGCTGTTTACCTATTAAGGAAAAATGATCATAATGTTCTCAACAGACAAATGTAGAGTCAGAAAAAATAAAGATGTTCTGGCCATGTAAGAAGAATGAGGGACAAGAGAAGAATAGTCTAGGAACTATTCATTGGCACTCAGATAATGCCAAGGGATCTTGCGGAAGACCTAATTTTGTTGGGTGGCAAATTTATGTGAGGATATAAATTAAAGTTCCACAGCATAGGCAGGTGAGTTTTGATTTGTATCTTTGAAAAGAAAATCTACTTTAATAAGGTCACAGATCAATCCATGGAGTATCAAAAAATAAAGAAGTTAGAAAGATACTTTAACAGCCTCTTTGACTCTGTCATGTAAATAAGAGGCATGAATCTGTTTATAATTATTATTAGATTGCAATTCTTTGACAAGACAACTCCTGATGACACTAAATGGTGCAACCAGTACTTTGTCAATCACTCATGTGAATTTTAGGGATAAGGTTATTACTGGAAAATGAGACTTAATACTTTTATTAATTCAATCAAGATGACTTTCCAGTTGAAGTAGAGAGTGAAGCAAAAATAAATTAACAGCACAGGAGCATTGACATCTTACTGACACCAAGGAGAGTCATTCCAACAAAATACCTGAACTTCCCTAGTAAACAACCTCTTGTTTCCCTGTAAAAGTCTATAAACATCCATGTAAACGGTTTTACAACCAGGGCATCGGGTATTATCACTTCCTGGCCTCTAAATCAAATATGTTTTATGGCTTTTCATAGGGATACTGAACAGCATATGGTGTGGGAAGTGAAGTAAAACCACTGACAAAATGAAGCTAAAGATGCTAAAGGATGCAAACAAAGCATTCCATTTTTATCTTACTTTTTTTTTTAAGTTGACTTCGATGAGGGCTCAGTTATTAGGGATCATATTTGTGTGGTAAAATTCTTGCTGTCCACATAAAAATTCAAGCAATGTGCCTTCAGCAAACATTGCTTTGCATTATGTTTTTATAATCTAGGGTATTTAGATGCTAATATTAACATGCACTGTGCTTATTAATATGGTTCTTCATGTCTGAAATTTTCCATTTTTATTTGACTATAACAATGGATTGTATTGCCCTGCATTATTTGATTGGTGTTTACTAAATATTGGGCACTGATTTTGCCCTTGATGAGGTAAGAAACAGAAAGGAAACTGTTGCCTTTGTTTTTAACCCCCTTGAGGAAAGTCTGCTAAAATGTTCCCCTCTGTGATACAGTTTGAATCCCTGATTATGCCTCTTGAAAAAAAATAATTCCTTTATCCTGGTGCCTAATCATGAAAGTATCCTGTTTCATTACTCATCATGCTCTATCTCTAAAATATAGGGGTGTGAAAATAGATCGTGGGTTCTGAACATGGAATCCATGATCTCTCAAGGGCTATATGTATAGATTTCAGGGTATCCGCAAACTGGATGGGAAAATATTGCATCTTTATTTTTATTGTCACATAACAGAAATTTATAATTTCCTTCAATTATTATTTTAAAAATAATACTACTCTGATAATAGATCCATAGGATTTACCAGACTTTGAGCTATGTGTTCCAGTCCTTAAAATTCTATTAACTTATAATCTTACCTCACAATTAAATCATATAGAGGATTTTTGTGTAACTTTTAAAAAACTGCACCAAAAAATTCTGCTTATACTCCCACTGGGTAGACATTAAGTTAAGGGAAAAAATATTTTGCAGCAGCCAAACACTATCTCAGAACATCATGTTGTGAATCAAGATCTAGGCAAAATACATTATGTGGATTAATAACTAGGAAAAGGCAGAAAAACAGTAAGAGGTAGGTAATGGGAGTTAAGTCACTTGCCCAGAATCACAGCCAGTTTTGAACCTAGGACTTCCCATTTTCAGGTCTGACTTTCTACCCACTGAGTCACTTAGCCACCCCCTTGATTGTCTTTTAGATACTTGAAGAATGCAATCATATCCTTGAATGTTCTCTTCTTCTGGCAAAAACAACCCCAGTTCATTAAACTGATCCTCACTGAATATAGTCTCAAGAATCTTCACCATCTTGGTTCCCTTCTTCTAGACATACTGTATTTTATAAAAGTCCTATTTAAAAAGTAGTACCCACCAGTGGACTGAGACTAAATCTAGAGATGGGAGGCCCTGGATTCAAATTTGGCCTCAGACACTTCCTAACTGTGTGATCCTGGGCAAGTCACTTAACTCCTATTGCCTAGCCCTTACTGTCTTGGAACCAATACAGCATATTGATTCTAAGATGGAATGTAAGGGTTTAAAAAATAAAATAGAAATAAAATGTTGTACTTAAAACTCAATAAAAGGAGTATTAAAATGAGGACAGAATATAGAGGGCCTGTGGTTTTCCTATTCCTGAAAGCTACTTCTCTAAATACAGTCCAAGATCTTATTTTTTTTAGGGGATATAACATGCTTCAGATTTTCATTTTTTGAGTCATGACCTTGTCTCAAAGAATTTACAAACTATTTTAGGGAAAGTGTATAAAAAAGAATGATAAACCACAATAGGGAAAGGCACAGGTTAAGAGTATTAAAATATTAATTGCCAAAGGGCACCTAAAATAGGAAGAAATCACTGTGAAACAGTGTGATTGCAGAAGGTTGTAGATGAGGTAATATTTGGACTAATAAGTTACTCTAATGAAAATAATCTTACACATAGATATTTTAGCGAGTTTTTTTGTTCAGTACAGTTTGAAAGATCATTCTGGCATTTTGGTTAAATATTTATATAGATGTCATGAAGCCAAGGCAAAAAGTACTATGTAAAAAGTAGGAGTATAAATATAAGCAAGAAAAAAGGACAATCCTTGGTCCTCAAAAGGCTTTCATTCTAAAGGAGGAAGAAAACATATAAAAACATATAAAAAGAAATGGAAAAAGTGGTAGGGAGAAAGATGAAGATTTCTGGGGTTTTGTAGGAAAAAAAAAACAACAGAAAAGTCACATGCTCAATCTTGCAAGAAATAAATACATAATTAACCTGAGCCTCCTCTTAAAATGGTGGTCCAGGAGAAGCCATCCAAATAAATGAGACGACTTTTCAGTTTCTTTCTACATCTATCTATATGACAGATGATAGTAATAAGAACTAGCATGCATGTAAAACTTTTAAGATTTTCAAAGTTCCTTACATGTGTTAGCTCATTTGATTCTCCCAATAACCCACTTGTGCAAGTATTATTTCCATTTTGCAGATGATAAAATTAAAACTGAGAGAGGTTAAGTGACTTTCCTAGGGTCATACAGTTAGTAAATACCTCTTGAGATTCTAACTCAGGCTTTCCTGAGTCATCTATCCTTCATACCACCTAGTTCCCTTTATATTATCTTATGACCATTGTACTTATTGTTTTATTTAACTTGGGCACAGTCATTTAGTGAAATGGTGGCAGATTTGAGATCAAAAAAGGAAAGGGGAGAGAAAAAGAGATATGTAAAGAAAGAGACAGAAACAGAATGAGACAGAGAGAAAGAGAAAGGAGAGTTGGCGTGGTGGGCAGATGGAGCTTCCAATATATGAAGCTGAGATAAGCTTTCATGTTGAAGAAGTTTCTTGGGCATTGTGGAAAAAATCCAAAAGAGCCAAGAGTTCAACTAAGAGAGCAATGGAGACATTTAAAACCATTCATTACTTAAAGTACTTGCTATTCCTCCCTTGTAGATAAATTTTCTACTGGTGCAATTCACGACCTTTCTGTTGACTATGTAATGAGTTATTGTGGAAAAATGAAATCATTTCCTAGTAGACAGTCTTTTGGTAATGAACCTGAATGAAGCTTCAAATGCATTGCCAGGTCGCGGCTTGAACTTTTTTTCAGATTCATAGATGCTGACAGAGCTTGTGAACATTTGGCATAGCCTTTGTGAATCCAAATAAATTCCTGTGCCATGATTGAGGGTAAAGTTAAAAGGATACGTAAGAATGACCAGGCATTTAAGAATAAGAGTATGGCACTGTTCTTAAACTCAGGAGAAAGGGCCATCTGTCTGCACTGAAGAGGAATTGAAGTTGAGATAACAGATAATTTAAGATTTATTTTCCTATGATAATCAGCAAGTAATTAAAAAGTTTAAACAATTATTGAAAATTGCTGAAGATGAGTCTAGAATCATAAGCAGTACTGATGGGAAGCAATTGAAACAAAGAATTGGGAAGAATGCCCAAAATGTTATACACTCTAAATATTTATTAAACACATCTGCTATAAGTGGATCAACATTAGGGAAATGACAGATAAAGTATATGATATGATACCTGCCCTCAAGAAGCTTAAGGATTGAACCAGTGTAACCAAATACACTGCCAATTATCTTCAAAGCTCTTTCCAGAAAGAAAGAAAAAAAGGAAATCACTGAGGAAAGCCAGCAAAGGAAAAAGGCAAATGTTGAAAAAATTGGGATGCTAATACACTGCTGATGGAACTGTAAACCAATGTAAACATTCTGGAGAACAATCTGGAATCATGCCGAAAGGGCAATCAAACTGTGAGTACCCTTTGACTTGGCAACACTACTTTTAGATCTATATGTCAAAGAGATTAAAGATAGGGGAATGGAACCTACCTGTACAAAAATCTTTATTGTAGTTCTTTGGATGACGCCAAAGAACTGGAAACTGAAAGGATGTCCATGAGGAATGTTCATACAAGTTGTGATATATGTGCTTGTAATGGAATAACATACAGAATGACAAACTACATAATTACACAGACACAGACACACTCACACTCACACACACACCACATACACACAAAACAACCTGGAAAGATTTATATGAAGTTAGCAGAATTAATAAAACATTATAAAAAGTAACAACCATAAAATATGATAATCAACTAATGACTTAACTATTATCAATAAGGCAAAGATCTAGGACTACTCCTAAAGACTCCTGACCAAAAAAGGTTATCCAACACCATAGAAGAACTAGATAGAATCCAAATATAATTTGAAACAGCATTCCTTACTTCATTTTTTCCATGATTTTTTCTCTAGTATAAGTCTCTAGTATAAGTTTTCTCTAGTGTCTTCTTTTACTACACAAGTAACATGTATTGTATGTATTATATTTTATTATATGATTATATATGCACAATCTATATCATACTGCCTACCTTCTTGGGGAGGTCGGAGGAATGAGAGGGAGAGAGAGCATGGATTGTAAAATATCAGAAATTGTATTGAAATGAAATCTGGAAAAAATGAAAATTGTATTATAAAAAAGTAGAAAGTCAAGTTTCTGTGCAGGTTTGGATTGTTCTTCCTTATCACTAAATTATATTGTTGCTTTTTTAAAAGCATCATTTAGAATATTTATTTGGATGCCCTATTTTTAATAACAATAATATACTGTATAATAAATGTTAGAATTATAGCATGCATTGTTATGTGATTACCCTTATAGTGAATAATAAACTAAAAATCATTTATTAAGCACTCACTATATACCAAGTACTTGGGAATAACAACCACTTACCCTAAATGAAATTGTTTCTTTGCTTCTATTGAATACAACATTTTAATGGTTTAGATAATAATAATCACATGAAAGAATGAAATGATAGAGATGGAAATGATTGAAGGGTCTCCTGTTCTGCCTCATTCATTCATGGTTATAAAGGAAGGAAAACTGTTCCTCTCCAGCCATTTGGACGCTGCTTCTATCCCTACTCAGAGAGGTGAGCTTTTGGCTTATGTTGCACCAAGTCCTTTCAGGCTTCTCCAGACAGTACTCAAGTGGACTTTCCAATTCCAACTTTCCAACTCCTCTTTTCAGAATTATATTATA
Source organism: Monodelphis domestica (assembly GCF_027887165.1). Classification (NCBI taxonomy): domain Eukaryota; kingdom Metazoa; phylum Chordata; class Mammalia; order Didelphimorphia; family Didelphidae; genus Monodelphis; species Monodelphis domestica. Next base: position 163,828,212 of record NC_077229.1, read on the forward strand.
ATTCTTTCATTATAATATAAACTCCTTAAAGGCAGACATTGTCATGCTTTCTTATATTTATATTAGTACAATTATATTAGCACAAGGCCTGGCATATTGTCACATAATAATCACTTCATAAATGTTCTGTCTCTCTCTTTCTGTCTCTTCATCTCCATTTCTCTGTTCTCTCTGTCTCTTGCCATTTCCTTCTCTTTCTCTGTCGGGGTCTATCTTTCCCCTCTGTTTCTCTCTCTTATTCTCATCTCAGTTCAAGGCTCTATTGTGCTAGTTGCTGGAGAAGCTACAAAGTTTAAATAAGATGTAGGAAAAGAGTGATGATTATAACAAAGACAAGATATAGTAGAAAAAGTGGCAGGGTTAGAAGGCCTAAGTTCAAATTTTGACTTTATCACTTACTACCTGTGTAATCCTGGACAAATTGCTTAACCCATAGGGCCCTTGGTTTTCTCTCCTATAAAACAAGAGAATTCAACTAGATTTATGAGGTCCATTTCAGTTCCAATACTCTAAGAACTTTACAATACATTACTTTTGAAAATCTACTGTACTAAGAAAAAGAAGGTTTATTTTTAAAATTTCTTCATGGTAATAAACCAGAATATAATTAATGTTTATTTTTGAATTTTAAAAAATTAATCCTTTGAAGGTATATTTAAATTGGGAGTTTGCTGAGATGAAAGGCACATGCCTAGGATATAGCTTTGCTCAAGTTATATTAAAACCTTCTTGAAATTGAATATCAACTTTATATGGTCACCATTAGGTAAAACTGAACATTCACTTTGGATGATTTGTATATGAGTCAGAGTACTAAGTAGAATGGAATGGCCAGGCATTGACAGGAAAGTCCAATGGGCTTCCTTCTTTAGCAAGGTGCTGCATTTGCATAGATCCCATACTCTGGTTTCTTCTATTGACTTGGGCCTCTAAGGTGCTGGGTAGCAAGGTGAGCTGTAAGAAAGGGTAAAGGAAAAGGAGAGATCATGGGAAGTTGGAGGTTGGGAAAGGAGAGAAAAGGACAAGCTGACTCCTCTTCTAGCATAATTGCCTTCATAATGTCTGCCAGGAGGACTGCCTCCCACTTCAGCTGAAATAATTTTTTTTCCTTATTGCAAGGTTCTTAGTTGTGATTTTGTTGTTAGGGAAAATCTACAGGGTTCTTATGAGAGAGACTCATGGGCCATTTACAAGCTTACAGGAATCTGATATGACAAACTGACAGAAGAAACAGGCAAAGCAGTCTTCTACTTTTTAATGTTCATCTATAGAGATAGTACTTAATAAGACTTTTTTCCCCCTTAGTTTAAGAAGAATGGGCTTGGCCCCTTTCAAGTTTAGAAAGTCGGAGCTGTGATATTAAATCAAAAATTGAGAGATTACACAAGTCAAAAATTGCACAGCATAAAGAATCTATCCTGCCGAATAGTCTCCATAGTGATAATTTTGCAAAACACAGAAAAAAAACATTCAAGGTATTTAGAAAGACTATAAAGATGCTTTATGAAGATGGCACAAAAAAACACTTCCTCATGAGCAGACAGGGAGTTCAACTTGGAATTTCAAATTAACTTATTGTATGATGCATTATTTAATAAATGTTAGCATTAATTTTTAAAGAGTTCAATTTGCATACCATTACTGGGCCAAATGGTTGGCGAGGATCACAATTAAAGAAAGATGCACCATTCATTCTCCTAAGAAGGAAAAATCAAACTAAGTCAAACCTTCGTCATTAAACTGGATAAAGATGGCCTCTAACTGCCAAAAATGTAGCACTCCCTGACAGATGCAGTTTAACTTCAACCATTATTTAAATCAAACTCCCTGAAGTTTGACCCTAAGCAAAAGCTCAAAATCTTTATCTTGGACTCAGTTAAAGGATGAAAAAAAATGCTGTAAGTCTTTGAAAAAAAATTATTCTTAATAGACAGAGAAACTAGGGACTTGGAAATGAAAATAAAATTTTAATTTTAACTCCTAATTTACCATTTCTCTTGCCACCTGTATGCAGTTGAGAGAATCATAATGTCCTTCAGCCTCAGTTTCTTCATCTACAAGGGGAAGTAGTTGAACAAGATATCCTAGCTCCAAGTCTATTATCTTACCTATTGTATGATCTGGCATTGAGGGAAACTATCAAAAATGGAAGGGAAGCACTGTTGAGTCATAGTTCTCATTTATAAAGCATCTTTAAAGTTTGAAAGATACTTCAAAACATGATCTCATATAAGCCTCATGAAAACCCTGGGAAGTCAGTACAATGACCTGAATTTCCTCATTCTATAGATGAAGAAATTGAGGCATTTTCCCGAAGTCATACAGCTGGAAAGTTTCAGTGACAGGACTTAAGCTTGAGATCTTACTGAGTCCATGTCTAGTAACCCTTTATCTATGCCATACTCCATCTCTTTATTGTTATCATGTAATATTTACTAAGTACCTTCTCAATCATTACTCTAAAAAATAAGTAAAATAGCACTTGTTTTCAAGTAGTAATTACATAAACCAAATTCATAGACTCTTCAAATACCTTAAAGTATGAATAGTAATATACATAATAATTATGATTTTAAGTAATAATAGTTATACAAAACCCCTTAAATCACTTAAAGTATGAGTGTTAATAATGGAAATACATAATAATTATGATTTTGAGTAATAATGTAGCACAAACCCCCTCAAATCCTTTGAAGTATGAGTAGCAATAATAGCAAAACAAAATAATTATTGTCATAAAATACAAGCCCCTCTAATCCTTTAGAATAGGAATAGAAAAAATAGCTCATACTTTATGATTTATGGAGATTTATCTCAAAATTATTTCATGGAGTGAGGTAGGTCCTTTCTTATGGTTCCTATTTTATAGATATATAAACCAAAGTTCAGAGGGATTAGAATGTTTGTCCATAATTACATGAGTGTTAAATGGCAGAGCCAAAATTCAGAAATGCTTAATCCAAAGCCAGTACTCTTTCTATTAGTCTATGCTGTCTCATCATTTAAAATAGCAACATAGGAAATATTGAGAAAAGAATACCAAGTTTAGAATGGAAAAAAACTGGGTTTAAATATGAGCCTTGCTGTCTTGACTTGTATGATCAATGGATCAAGAAATTCCACCTGCCTGGCACATAGTAGGCATTTAATAAATGTTTCTTGAATAAAATAATTTCAAAAATCACTTCTGACTATATCTTGTCATACTTTCTGTCATTATATAAAGGAATTTACTTAAATTCCTCATTTCCAGGTAGTAGTACAAATGCCACGTAGGTGAAAGAGTCTTTTGTGCCTTAATAATGAGTAATCAGAAGGAAGGAGCACCACAATCATGTTCATGGACATAATTGTGGGGTTCATAATAATAATAATAGAGAGATGGGCAGACAAAAAGACATATATATATATATATACACATACATACATACATACACAGATACACAGATAGATAAATAGATACATATATAGATAGGTAGATACACAGACAGAAAGATAGATTATAGACACATTGGATAGATACATGCATGCATACATATACATATATGTACATACATAGACACAATAAGATAGACCTAGAGAGGTTAAGTGATTACTACAGACATTCAAATATGCATATATGCACATATACATATATATGTATAGTGTCATCTCCTCTGACTTTAAAAATAATAGCTGAAATTTTATAACATACTGAGTTTTACAAACACTTTAAAAGTATTATCTCAATTGATCCTTATACCAACCCTGCAAAGTAGGGGCTACTATTATAACATGTTGCATTGTGGAAGATAGTAAGTCTCAGGGAATTTATTACTTTGGTATGATCACACAGCTAGTCAGTCAGTGTTGGAGGACTGGCTCAAGACCAGATCATTCCAGATTCCATGTATGATGCTTTATAATATCACATCATGGCATATATGTATTTTCCAAGTGATAAAATTTACAGTGGGAGTTTTTGTATGATTAATAAAGTGATGGTAGTCAAGGGACACAATGCTGTCATAAAATAATTTGGAAATAGAAATGAAAATAATATTCTAGAAATACATAAAAATCAAATTAAGAATGATTCAGAACATGAAACATGTAGTTGTTCACAAAGTACAATCAAAAGACAGGGTAAAGTGGGAGAGATAAAGGCCTGGCTCTGACTTAGAAGGTTCTTGAGTTCAAGTTGCAATTCTGACATATGCAATTTGTGGGACTGCAGGTCAATAACTTGACCTTCTTAGGCCTTAGTTTTCTCAAATGTAAATGAAGAGGCCAAGAAGAGATGACTTCTGAGGTCATTCCCAGTTCTAGGCAGCTGATTGATGTGCCTGACTCATAGTAGGTGTTATATAAATGTTTATTCCCTGCCCTTCTTCCATTTTTTGTTTGCACCTAGTTGTATCTTGTCTTCTCCAAATACATTATTAGTTCCTTACTTTCTTTTGTATCTCCAGCACCCAGAACAGAACCTGGCACAAAACAGGTACATAATAAATGCTTATCTAACACTTCATGGAGCATATAAAGAAATAAATCCTTCAAAAAGCATTCATTTTAAATAATGAATGAAATTTTAAATAAAAATATTTCATTTTAGCAAATATATTTAACATAGTAAAGGCACTGTTATAGAGACTAGGGAGTCAGATAATCTCTGAATCTGAGATTTAGAAGAGATCTCAGATGACTTCTAACACAACCTATGCATAAAAGGAATCTCTACTATAACTTACCTGATGAGTGTGATTGACCAGCCTTCACTGAAGACCTTCCTAAGGTGGAAGCCACAGTCTCTCTAGGGTAGACCATTATACTTTTAATCAGCTCTAATTCCTAGGAATCTTTTCCTGGCATGAAGTCAAAATTTGTCTCTACAATTTCTGTCCATTGTTTCTGTCTCTCCCTTTGAGGTCATACAGCACAAATTGAATCTTTCCTCCACAAGACAGGTTTTCAAACACTTAAAGGCAACTATTGTATGCCATATGAGTCTTCTCTTCTACAGGCTGTACATATACAGTTGCTGCAATTGATTCTCCTATGTCATATACTGAAGGCCCTTCACCATTCTGGTTACTTGCCTCTGGAATTCTAAAGGTTATCAACATCCTTCTTAAACCATGACTCCCATAATTGAATATGATAGACTGGATACCTTAAAGATAGGTGTAATAATATAGCCTCAGTTTTCAAAGAAATTATGGTAGTAAATTAGATTTATGGACAAATAACTATAATACTAAGAATGGGGAATCAAGTGCTTCTAAGAGTTCTATGGCAAAATGTTATGAAGTATTTAAGGAAGGAAATCAAAATTGTTTACAGTGGATGGGGATGGGGAGAAAGGAGTCTGGGAAAAGGTCATTAGGAAAGACCTCATAGAGAACAGGGCAGTGAATTTGGGTCTTAAAGAAAAGAACAAATTTAAGCATAGCATGATCAAAATCATCAGAAAAGAAAGGATGAGAAATGGGACCTGAGAGCAAAAAGAGAATTAGTATATTATGAGACTATAAACTTAGAGGAACCTGGAATGCCATTTTCAGTAGTTTTTACTTCATTTGCTAGAATTTTGAGTTGAAGACTGACACAATGAGATTAAGGCCTTAAGAAGATTAGTCCAATAGAAGTGTGAAGGATGGACTAGATCCAATAAATCCAATCTAATAAACATTTATTCATGTGCCTATAGGCATTGTGCTAAGAGGTAGGGATGTATTTAATAAAAAGAAAGATGGTTCCTGCCCTTAAGAAGTTCGTAAATACATAAGCAATAATCTTGAAGAAGCAAAATCAGGTAGAAGGACATTATAATTACTTAGGTGAGATGAAATGAGGTCACGAACTAGCATCATTGTAGGGAGAGTGGAAAGGATGAGATAGATGCCAAAGATATTTTCAAGAAAGAAGAGAACAATACCTAGCAGACTGGTCAATATGGCAGTAAAGGAAAGTGATAAATGTTGGAGGAGATTTGGCGAAATTGGGACACTAATACACTCCTGATTGAGTTGTAAATTGGTCCAACCATTCTAGAGGACAATTTGGAACTATGTGCCAAGGGCTTTAAAAGAATGCATATCCTTTGATCCATGCCATACCACTGATAGGGTTGTAGCCCAAAGAGATAATAAGGAAAAATACTTGTACAAAAATATTTATAGACACGTTGTTTGTGGTGGCAAAAAACTGGAAAATGAGAGGGTGTTCATCAATTGGGGAATGACTGAACACATTGTGGTATCTGCTGGTATTGGGATACTATTGTGCTGAAAGAAATGAACTGGAGGAATTCCATGTGAACTGGAATGACCTCCAGGTATTGATGCAGACCAAAAGGAGCAGAACCAAGAGAACCTTTTACACAGAAACTGATACATTATAGCATAATCAAATGTCATAGATTTTTCTACTAGCAGCAATGCAATGACCCAGGACAATCCAGTGGAACTTATGAGAAAGAATACTATCCACATCCAGAGAAAAAACTGTGGGAACAGAAATGCAGAAGAAAAACATATGATCAGTCATGTGGTTTGATGGAGATATGATTAGGGTTTTGACATTAAAAGATCACACTATTGCAAATATGAATATCATGAAAATGATACATGTATAACCCAGTGGGATTGCTTATCAGCTCCAGGAGTGGGGAGGGAAGAGAGATGGGAAAAATAATGAATCATGTATACATGGAAGAATATTCTAAATAAATTAAAAAAATTCAAAAAAGAAAGAAAGAAGAGAAATGACAGAGACTAACTGAATGTGAGCAATTAAGAAAGAAAGGAAAAGTTAAAATAGGATTTTTAGAACACAAGCCTACTTTATTTGTAGGATAAGACATATTAATAAGGAATTTAGAATCACATTTGGGATATGAGGTGATGCTTTGAAAAAAATAATTTGTGGTGGGATTTGTTATTAGATAAAATAACAGAAACGCAGTTGGAAACACTGGAATGAAGTTTTGAGGAAGTAAACTGGTAAAAAGATAGTAGTAAAAACCTTAGGAATGGATGAAATCACCAAGATAGACTGCATAGAGTGAGAAGGAAAAAGTTTACAAAACAAAATGTTGAGGGACATATTTGAAGAGGAACTGGAGGAGAAAAAAAAGTAAAAGTGACAAAGAAATCCAAAGGATAGAAAGAAATCTATGAGAATAGACTCATTAAAGCTAAGTGGAAAGGATATCAAGAAAGCAGGAGTCAAATATACCTGAAAGCTGTAGATATTTCAATGAAGTTATATGTAGGGGGGAGTGCCAAGCCTGAAGTCAGGAAGACTGATGTTCCCAAGTTCAAATCTGTCCACCCTTGAAAAGTCATTTAACATAGTTTGTTTCAGTTTCCTCTATGTAAATATGCTAGAAAAGTAAATGTCAAATGATTACAGTTTCTCTACCAAGGAAGTCCCTTCTAGAGTCACAAACAGTCAGGCATGATTGAAAAATGACTGAAATATAATCAATATATAGAAATAAACAAAAAATGCAAAATGACCAAAATGTTACATACAAGGAAAATGATTCAACACTGAATTAGATAAATAAGAAATTAAAAATGGAAAATAGAAAGCAGAAATGACATCAATACGTACTGTAATAGTCATCCAGAAGTTTGACTAATGTAAAATAATTGGCACAACAAGATAAAAAAAAAGAACAGAAATTATCTTAGTCATCAAGCATCTGACTTACTTGCCAAACAGAGATATGGCTGCCAAAGGCAAAAACCACCTGGTTAGTGTGAAAACTCCTATGAAAAATGATAATGTATGACTTTGAGCAATATCATCTCATAAAATGTCAAGAAGTAATGTCAAGTAAAATCACTTTAAAGGAAGTTTGGGAGACAACCAACAAAATGAAGTCATTCTAAGGGTATTTAAGGATGAAGGAGAATTGCTAACATAAGAAAAAAGATTTTCAGAAAAAATTTTAATAATTTTCTCCAGCAAATATAGGGTATCCATCAAAATTTTTGTATCCAAAATATTATTCTAAGAAGATATTCATAGGATTTATCAGCCTACCAAATAGGTCCTTAACATATACACATAAACATATACACACACACAGGTTAAGAATCCCTACTGTAAAGTATATCTTAGAGTATGTGTATCTAGGTGGGCATCATAGGACAATGAGCTGAATCCAGAGAGATGAAATGCTTCTGTCAAAACATAAAGCACTTTTTTTTAAAACCCTTACCTTCCATCTTGGAGTCAATACTGTGTATTGGCTCCAAGGCAGAAGAGTAGTAAGGGCTAGGCAATGGGGGTCAAGTGACTTGCCCAGGGTCACACAGCTAGGATGTGGCTGAGGCCAGATTTGAACCTAGGACCTCCCGTCTCTAGGACTGGCTCTTAATCCACTGAGCTACCCAGCTGCCCCCAAAACATAAAGCACTTTTAAAGACCCCAAGATTACCATGAAAGCAAAGACTCTTGGGAAATACCAGTTTACACCCCAGTCCTAAAAAAGGGCATTGCTAAAGTATGTTTCAATGATCAAACAATTGCACTTATTTCACACACCAAAAAGTTTATATTTAAGATTCTACAACCCAGGCTTCAACAATATGCAAGGAAACCAAGAGTTACTAGAAGAGTTTTATTTTTTGAAAAGAAAGAGGATCTTGAAAACAAATCGCCATTCTTTGGATTATGGATAAATCAAGAGAGTTACAGAAGAAAAAAAGGATTTACTTCTCCTTCATTGACTATACTGAAGTCTTTGACTTTGTGGACCACAACAAAATATAGCAAGTCCTGAAAAAGATGGGAATACCAGATCATCTTACTTTTTTCCTGAGGAACCTGTAAGAAAGCCAAAAGCATCCATTAAAACTAAACATGCAACAATTGATTGGTTTAAGATTGGATGAGGTGTAGGGCAAAGCTATATAATGTCATTTTATTGAATTAATATGCAGAATATTTCATGTGAAGTGCCAGAATGGATGAATCAAAAGCCAGACTTAAGGTTGCTGAGAGAAATGTCAAAAGTCTCAGATATGCTGATGATACCACTCCAATGGCAAAAAGTGAATAAGAATTAAGAAGCATCTTGATGAGAGTGAAAGGAGAGTGGTATAAAAACTGCCTCAAAACAACAACAACAACAACAACAAAAAATCGATCTCAGTAACTGGTCCTATTATTTCCTGACAAAGATAAAGAGAAGGAAACAGTGTCAGATTTTATATTATTGGTTTAAAACAGCAATTGCAGCCATGACATTAAGACTCTTGCTCCTTGGAAGGAAAGTTATGACGAATCTGGGAAGTGTACTAAGAAGCAAAGATAACACTTTGCCAACAAAGGTTTGTATAGGCAAAGCTATGGTCTTTTTGGTAGCAATGTAGGAGCATAAGGAAAGCTGAGTGCCACAGAATTGTGATTTTGAATTTTTGAGAGTCTCCTGGATAGTAAGAAGATCAAATCAATCAATATTTAAAGAAATTAATGCAGCCTATTCACTGGAAGTTCAAACAATAAAATGAAGTTTAATTACTTTGGCCACAGTAAGAATCCAGGACTCAATGGAAAAGACCCTGATGTTTGGATAGGCTTAAGCCAAAAGGAAAAGGTGATGACATAGGAAAAGATGGATATATAATGTCATGGAAACAATGAACATGACCTCTGAGGGACTTTGAGAGAAAACAGAGGGCAGAAGGGGCTGGTATGGTATGTTTCATGAAATCACAGGGTCAGACATGAATAAGACCAACAACAACAAATATTTTATCAGTGTTGTTATAAGGCAGGGACAGGTGGAGTACTTTAGAGTCTAACGACCTAAAGGGGAGTAGTACACAGAGATCACTGGAGAAGTTCATGGCATTTATGAATAGTTTGCTACACTGAAACAGCAATACAAAAAGAACAAAGAATGTCATCAAGAAATTATATTATCAAAAATATTTAAAAATAAAAAGTATATTACTATAGCCATTAAAAAATAAATTGTATATCAAAGAAAGAGAGACTTGTCATGTGGCAAGAATGAGGGATATAAGATGGAGACCAGAATACTCTACTGATATTCTTGTAATATCAGCACTAAGTAAAGAAGGTCTCTGCTACATAGAGTAAATTACCACTGATGATCTGGGAGAACATGAACTAGAGTTGCAATAGGATGGGCAAGTATAAATGGGTAGCAAACTATTATTGGATGGACCTTCAGAACTGATGAGATCAATTTGTGTGCAAAAAATCATCTTCTAAAATACAAGATAAGGGAGGTATCACTAGATAGTAATTCATGTAAAAAAAGACATCTTAGAGTTTTAGTGATATACAAACACAAAACAAGGCAATATTTTAATATGCTAGTCAAGAAAACATGGACTCAGGCTGAATCTAAAGAAACATTTCTTCAAATCTTATATATTTTTTCTAATCAGATTGCATTTGGAACATTGTATTCAATTTTTCATACTTTTATTTCTGATAGAATGTAATCTGTGGATTATTTGGAGACAGACATACATGATAGTGAAGAGTCTAAAGATCATGCCCTATGATAATTTGAAGGAATTGAAGATTTTTATCCCCAAGTAAAGTGTTTGTTTTATCTGGCACCAGATGTCATTATATGTAGAAGAAGAAAAAACAGAAATAAGTTGCAAAGTCAAATTTTGGTTTTATGTGAAGACAAACATCATCTTATAATTAAAGCTATTCAAAATTTAAATGGGATCCTTTAGAAGTATTGGGTTAACCCAATAAGAGTAGTCAGAGGCCCTGTTAGATCCCTTCCAGAATCTATTATCTTATGAAGTCTACCCAGGCATCTGTCTACATAATATCATAAAGTTACATCTCCTTTATATCAGATACACACACACTCACACACACATATAATGTATTTACATAGAAAACTTATAGTAGTAGTCTCTCGGTAACCGAGGATGACAATTGTCTTTGTGCATTTTCATCTATGATAGATGAGTGTGCACAAAGACACTTTGTGCGTGAAGGAGATTGAAGTGGAAAAGTCAGTGGACAGAGACAGTCCCACTCTGCATTGGAAGCCTGGGTCCAGTGGCATGAAAAGTCGTTACACCTGGAGACTTCCTCAGCTGCATTGGATGGCCATGTTGTCCTTTGTGCTCCAACATGCCCTAAGCACTCCACAGTGCTTTGCTGTATCGCCATCTCAGCCGTTGAACCTTCTTGTTGGTTTCTTCCGCCTGTTCAGCCAAAGCAGTCTTCACATGCTGGGTGAGCAAAGCCTTAGTTCACCAGGGGTTGACCACCCGATAGCTACTCTCACAAGGTTTAGCCGGCCTATTGAAGCCGTTGCCCAGGGTGTGGCCACTGCCACATGCTAGCAGCTACCTAGAGCCACAAGTGAGAGCTGGGTATCAGGTGAGGGTCAGAGGCTGGAGAGCTGCCCTAGAAGGGCACGACAAGCCCTCCATACCAGAGATACTATCCCTCCCTGAACACCCCATACACCCCTCAGAAAACTTATAGTCAGTTTTATATTGCCTCAGTTTTATAATTTATAAAATGTAAAATTAGACAGTTTTTTCTTGCTCTAAATTTATGATACTCTGTCTACAAGCTTATAGGTATGATTTGAAGAATATAACAAAGTCAGTTTTTCCATTTATTCATTTGTCTTGACCCAGTCACCGAAACTTCCATTTTAAGTTATAAAGGGCCACCCCATCCCCTGCCAATTTATATACACTTCTGTCACAGGTAATGTATAAAGCCACTTATTTTTTTGTGAATAGAAAATCTGGACCTATGATTTCATTAAGATTGGGAACTTATAGTGGAAAAATCACCTTTACCAATACTCATTGACAACTATTTTTGCCACTTGTAATCCTAGAGAATTTCCTGGTGTAAGTAAGAATTTAAGTGACTTGTCTAGAGTTACATGATGTATAAGTCAGAGTTGGTACTTGAGCCCAAGAGTTCCTGACTCTGAGAGTGGCTTTCAATTACCAATTGATGCTGCCCTAATATAAAGTCATGATTTCCCATTGATGTCTATGCAAAAGTTAGTTTTCCATAAGAGGAGGGCAGCTACTCCACAAGGACTTAAGGGAATGTGGGAACAGATAAGTAAGATTGGAGGTGATAAAGGGAGTGAGGAATGACCTGAAGCATAGGGTACTGGCTTAGAAAAGCCAGCCTAGGTAGAATAGCTTAAGAAAATGAGGGGCACAAATAAGGCACAGATTACTTAAAGGATGGGCTGTGAGAAAGTATAAAAGTAGTAATTAAAGAAAAGGCAATGAACTCCTTAGTAAAACTAACCAAGTCATAATTACTGCCTTTAACACACACACACACACACACACACACACACACACTCACACACACACACAAATCCTCGTTTTTCACTGTCATGGTTCTCACAACCTTTACCTTCACAAAATCATAGAATCTTGGAGCTGAAAAGGACCTCAATCTTCTTTAGGTTTGACATCTTCCTTCTATAGCTAAAAAACTATTGCTCAGAATGGAAATGAAAGTGGCTTATTCAATATCACACAGCCAAGAGGCAGATCTGCTCTTCTCTATCCATTCCTCTTCCTGCTATATCCTTTCTTTTCTAGTGGTATACCTGTGTTAGTTGTTCCAGTGGATAGGGTGGTGTTATCCTGGACCCAGGAACCTGAAATTCAGATTCTGCCTAACACTCTTACTATTTGATTTTAGTCAAGTCATTTAACCTCTCACTATCTCAGTTCCCTCATCTATAAAATAGGCATTATTAGAGAATCCATCTCATAGGAGTATTGTGCAGGTCAAATGAGATAAGATTAGAATTTAAAGTCCTTGAGGCCAAGTCTTCTTTGTTTTTCCTTATATTTATATCATCAGTGTTTAGTACAATGTGCCCCCCGCCCTCTCTGTTTATGCCTATATTTTACCATCTCTACACCTCTGTCTATTTCTGTCTGTCCCTTTGTGTCTGTATACTTGTCTGTCTCTAACAATGCTAGTTATAATTATTGTGATCAAACCTTGCAAAGACAAATGAAAAAGTCCATAATTTTGAGATGTGCAAAGAGATTTCCTAGAACTAACCTAAGTATCATAGTTCATTTGTAGGGAAAGAGCCCTTTACTCTCAGAATAAAAACAAAGAAACAAAAAATAATGGAAGTTCCAATATGATAATAGTCCTATTCCTGGAATAAACCTCCTAGAAAAAAATGAGCAGAATATTCCCTTTGCCTGGACATGTGCCTGGGCAAAAAATGAGAATTGAAATAGTCTAGAATAAGTCTTTCCACTCCTCTCCTGGCACCAGACTGTCTCTAGCTGAACAGAAGGGAAGGTGGAACTAACTTTACCTTACAGGCAAATAAGCCTTCTACAAGTACCTGGGGAAATTGTTTTCACATGGGGAAAACACAATCTGCTTCACAAAGAAGAAGAAAATAAAATCAACCTCATTAGCAATGGCAGCTGGCATTTTGTATGTGTAAAGAAAGGCAAAAAAATGGTATGACTTCTCCACCCCTCACCCATTGAATGATGATGTACACAATAGGTGGATACTACTTACTTCCACTTCTGTATATACTTTCAGAAATTCATCATGAACTTGAGTGGCACCAACAATACCATGATAATTAAGTGGCATATTCATTTCCATTATGAGTATTTATTTTATAGATCAGTTATATTATGAATAAATAATGAGTACAGTATAAGCCAAAGCTTTCACCTCAAAGCTAACAGGAAATTAATTTTTGTACTTCCCCACTATTTAGCTCTTTTCTTCTTGAGTTAAAAATATTTTCATCCTGTACTGTGTTCAAAAGATTATTCAATGTAAAATTTGAACAGATGGTTTTAAAAGTCTCTTGAGACGTTTCCTAACCTGATGAATGTGAATACATACTTCAATTATGGTTTCATTGGCTTTGGTGTAAACTGTCTTAGATTATATATCTGCAACTTACTTTGTATTTCCAATACATGCATAATGATATTTATGTGAATGAATTTTCACATTTTCACAGACACATTTTCATATCTAATTCAGCATCTCAAGTGTCTATTACCATAACTGTATAGGTATGTCCTCCATTAGGATAGATCAGAACTTTTCCAGGCTTTTATGACTTTGTAGAAATAACATCATCTCTCTGAGCCTTAGCATACTTATCCAGAAAAAGAGGTGGTTGGACTAGGTGGCTTCTTTTTTCTTTATCTCAACCATAAGACAGAAAGCATCACCTGGTAAATAGATATGTGTATATAGATCATATCTCTCCTTTTTCTTTTTTTCAGTTCATCCTCTGGTGGTGAACATTCACAAGTCATTCTTTAAATTACATCCTTAGCTGAATATGATGTTCTAGATTAGATGGTTTTTAAAGTCCCTTTCTGCTCTAAATCTTTTATTCTATGATTGCTTAGTAGAAGTTGTTTCATTCCCTCCACCTATGATGAGAAAAATTATCAGTTCATAGCCAATCCTTGCCTATATGAGCGTATTCACCGATACTTGTAGCAGGGACATATAATCCATCATAAGGCCTATACTCAAAACTGCTCATTCAGACAAGCCTGTTTTTTACCACTTGATAATCTTTATGAATTACACAATTAGTTAAGTGATTTATCCAGCATCACAGGCCAGTATTCTTCAGAGGGAGGAGTTGAACCTAGGTCTTCCTGGCTATGGACCAAGTTTTTTTTCCACCACCCAATGACACTTTTAAAAAAAGGCAAATAATTGACCACATCAACAAGCAAACCAACAAAAATCACATGATTATTTCAATAGACGCAGAAAAAGCCTTTGATAAAATACAACACCCATTCCTATTAAAAACACTAGAAAGCATAGGAATAGAAGGATCATTCCTAAAAATAATAAACAGTATATATCTAAAACCATCAACTAATATCATCTGCAATGGGGATAGACTAGATGCATTCCCAATAAGATCAGGAGTGAAACAAGGATGCCCATTATCACCTCTACTATTTGACATTGTACTAGAAACACTAGCAGTAGCAATTAGAGAAGAAAAAGAAATTGAAGGCATTAAAATAGGCAAGGAGGAGACCAAGTTATCACTCTTTGCAGATGACATGATGGTCTACTTAAAGAATCCTAGAGATTCAATCAAAAAGCTAATCGAAATAATCAACAACTTTAGGAAAGTTGCAGGATACAAAATAAACCCACATAAGTCATCAGCATTTCTATATATTTCCAACACAGCTCAGCAGCAAGAACTAGAAAGAGAAATCCCATTCAAAATCACCTTAGACAAAATAAAATACCTAGGAATCTATCTCCCGAAACAAACACAGGAACTATATGAACACAACTACAAAACTCTCTCCACACAACTAAAATTAGACTTGAACAATTGGAAGAACATTAACTGCTCATGGGTAGGATGAGCCAATATAATAAAAATGACCATCCTACCCAAACTCATTTATCTATTTAGTGCCATACCCATTGAACTTCCAAATTTTTTTTTTTACTGATTTAGAAAGAAACATAACAAAGTTCATTTGGAAGAACAAAGAATCAAGGATATCCAGGGAAACAATGAAAAACAATACAAAGGAAGGGGGCCTTGCAGTCCCTGATCTCAGACTATATTATAAAGCAGCGGTTACCAAAACAATTTGGTACTGGCTAAGAGACAGAAAGGAGGATCAGTGGAATAGACTTGGGGTAAGTGACCTCAGCAGGACAGCATACAACAAACCCAGAAAATCCAGCTTTTGGGATAAAAACACACTATTTCATAAAAACTGCTGGGAAAATTGGAGGACAGTATGGGAAAGATTAGGTTTAGATCAACACCTCACACCCTACACCAAGATAAATTCAGAATGGGTGAATGACTTGAACATAAAGAAGGAAACTATAAGAAAATTAGGCAAACACAGAATAGTATACATGTCAGACCTTTGGGAAGGGAAAGATTTTAAAACCAAGCATGACTAGAAAGAGTCACAAAATGCAAAATAAATAATTTGGAATACATCAAATTAAAAAGTTTTTGTACAAACAAAACCAATGTAACTAAAATCAGAAGGAAAGCAACAAATTGGGAGGCAATCTTCATAAAAATCTCTGACAAAGGTTTAATTACTCAAATTTACAAAGAGCTAAATCAATTGTACAAAAAATCAAGCCATTCTCCAATTAATAAATGGGCAAGGGACATGAACAGGCAGTTCTCAGCCAAAGAAATCAAAACTATTAATAAGCACATGAAAAAGTGTTCTACATCTCTTATAATCAGAGAGATGCAAATCAAAACAACTCTGAGGTATCACCTCACACCTAGCAGATTGGCTAACATGACAGCTATGGAAAGTAATGAATGCTGGAGGGGATGAGGCAAAGTAGGGACACTAATTCATTGCTGGTGGAGTTGTGAATTGATCCAACCATTCTGGAGGGCAATTTGGAACTATGCCCAAAGGGCGATAAAAGACTGTCTGCCCTTTGATCCAGCCATAGCACTGCTGGGCTTGTACCCCAAAGAGATAATGGACAAAAAGACCTGTACAAGAATATTCATAGCTGCACTCTTTGTGGGGCCAAAAATTGGAAAATGAGGGGATGCCCTTCAATTGGGGAATGGCTGAACAAATTGTGGTATATGTTGGTGATGGAATACTATTGTGCTAAAAGGAATAATAAAGTAGAGGAATCCCATAGAGTCTGGAACAACCTCCAGGAAGTGATGCAGAGCGAAAGGAGCAGAACCAGGAAATTAGTATACACAGAGACTGATACACTGTGGTACAATATAAGGTAATGGACTTCTCCATTAGGGACAATGCAATGTCCCTGAACAATCTGCAGGGATCTAAAAAACACTATCCACAAGGAGAGGATAAACTATGGGAGTAAAAACACTGAGGAAAAACAACTGCTTGACTACAGGGGTGGATGGGATATGACTGAGGAGAGACTCTAAATGAATACTCTAGAGCAAATACCAACAACACGGAAATGGGTTCGAGTCAAGAACACATGTGATACCCAGTGGAATCATGCATCAGTTATGGGAGAGGTGGTGGAGGGGGAGGGGGAAGGAAAAGAAAATAATTTTTGTTTCCAATGAATAATGTTTGGAAATGACCAAATAAAATAATGTTTAAAAAAAAAGGCAAAAAACTCCTCCTTATTTCTTATATGTTAAAAATGTTATTTTTCTAGCTACAGTTATAGCTCTTGTTAAATTGGTAAGAAGAATCACACTAAATTTAGGGATTGACCAGATTGGGTCTTGGAATAAATGGCATTGCTCATCCATAATGTTGCCTTCATGAGATACTACCTAGACTTTTGCCTTCTGACAATATTTTTTTTCTGTGTAAAGGACTACCAGAAACATCTCCCCTAACAACAACCAAACAACTTTCCTCCAGCATTCCTTAGTTTTATCAGCTTGTTAGGTTCGGGTCTGATTTGGCTCTATTCTGTGAAAACTCATCAACACCCAGAGAAATGTAGCTTGCAAATTAAAATAGTAATATCAGTGATTTCCCCTGAGAGGGCCTTGCTTCTAGCCAGCCAGAGGCAGTATCACTGAGCAACAACTATTGAGGAGATCTCTTGGTGGTGATGCTGCTGCTGTGGCTACTGTGTTTATGGGAGCACTAATACTGGCAGACTGAAAACTGTCATCTGTAAACGCTAATACAAACTAATGCAAGACCATGATAATAATGATTTCCTCTTAAAGAAATGGAATTACTATTATTACCACTGGAATATTTGCCAAAGGCAAGAAACACAAACAACTCAAAAAAGAAAATAAAAATCTTTGCTGATCCCTATACTGTCTGCTTGCTTCATTAAGTGATTCTACAGACGGTGGCTAAATACAGCCTCTCTCTGGACTGAATCTTAACCATCCTTGCTCTCATCAAAGAAGAAATAATGGCTGAATAATGACTGCAGAACTGGAGCCCAAATATACAAGTTTAACATTATTTTTTTGTTATTGTTGCGTCTCTTTTTTTACCCTTCTTGGTCATGTGCCTGAACCTCAGTCAACAGGAAGTCTGGAAGACTAAGGTGCCCTTGCCTTCACAATGACCCAGATGTCTTCTTTCAGAATTAAAATGAGGGCAAATAATCTTGGGAGGGACCCTAAGAAGCTGTTGGTTGATGTGTGGTTGCACATGGATGGAAGAATACAATGGTATATGAGTATCTCTAAAAGCAGTTAGTCCTGATTTTTCTCACTTCTGATTATGTGTTTGCATGTCCCTGCCTCCTCCATTAGAAAATGAAAACCTAGAAGGCACAAGCACAGCTATTGTCTGTTTTAACTTCCTAGTCTGCACCATTTAGAGATACACACTTTAAAACAGAAAAGTAATAGAGGGAAAAAATTGCTACTGAGGGATAATAAATGAATAAACTATTGCTTAATGATTCGATGGACACAGCTTTAGGGTCTTCCCCACCTCCACACTGTGCATCCCATAAACATGCCCCCTTATGACTTCATTTAGTTCTGGATGTGTACTCATATGTGAATCGGTCTTTATTTAGTGCTGTTTTCCAAATTGTTGTCTCGGCTGAGTTTCTCCCCTTCCCTCTAGCCCAAATCAATCTGTTCATTTCCAAAAGCCAACAGCTTCCCCAGTGTGCTGGGAAACAGACTCTGTAGAACTAAAAAGCCTTTATTTTATTCAGCTAAAGAATATGAATAAGGGCAGTGGAGGACAGGCAGATATGAAAAACAGACAACACCAAATGGTAAATAAAGACTTGGACCTGTGTTCAAATTTCTTCCAATACCCTTAACTAGCTGTGTGACCCTGATTAGGGCATTTAGCCTTATTTTCCCCATTTCTGAAGTGAGAGAAGATAAATGGGATGATTTTTAAGGTTCCTCTAAATCTAAGACTTTATGGTTAATATTTAAGTACTATTGTGTACTATTCAATTAAGGAATAATTATCCTTTTATTTTGTGGCATAATAAAATTAAACCAATCTAATGTTCATTTTGTGATATTTTGAGCAATATTAAAAACTTTCCAAAATGTTTTCACTTTAAATGTGATGCTAAAAGGATTACATCTTAAGTAAAAGCAGGATTACCATTTTAGGTTTTAATGCTAAAATTTATTTCAGAGAAACTTATTCCAATTGTGTAATGCAAGACAACAGGAAAAAAGGATTAGACCTGTTAACATTTGCAATATAGGTGATTTGTACTTATTTCATACATTGACTTAATTGTGATCTTACCAGTGGGGAATTTCTCTAGAGGTCCAGATTGTGAGGTACCTCTACTCAACATCAGAAAAATTGGGTAATAAAAAAAAAATATATATATATATAACATAAAATAATGTAAAATGAAAACTACTGTTTGAATTAGTTTTGCTCCTCCTTGGGGGACAAATACTTCTCTTGCTGTAAATTAATTAAATGAAAATAATTAATGCTTAATATATATAAACATAACACAAATTTTAATATATACATAATTGTCTAATTTTATAAAGTGATTTGTCTGATACTGTTTTAAGCTTTGTCAGGGCTAGAACCCTTTACACTTTGGTCTTCAGGAACTCAGGGATCATTTCTAGTATTATTACAATGTTTTGAGCCCAGTAGGTGCTTTATAAATGTTTGTTGAATAGAATTGAATTTCTTGTTAGTGAGAGGTAAGAAGGGAACTAGACCTGTGATTTCATTGGCATAGAGAAATTTCATAAATAACATTATCTTTTCTAGGGTAGTTTGGCAACCATTCTACAATTTATGATCTTAGATAATTGCCTGAAATACTGAAGTCATGGTCAAACAGGCAGGCTGAGTTATAAGTGAGCTTTGAACCCATGCCTTCCTGATTGCAATCCTGGTTATCTATCCACATCATTTGCCACAAATATTTCAAAATGTTTTAGAAAATATTTCATATGTTTTGAGCCATAGCCACAAACTTTAACATCTTTGACTCTCAATAGGATCGAAGGTTGAAAGGGCCTTGGTGGTGTGTAAATAGAAATTTTGTACCCCTGAACCACATTACCCAGCATCCTTTTTCTTTCCCCAAGTTGCATGCTTAAGTTGTATTGATAAGGGTGTGTGTAGCCCTGCCCTTCCTCTCTCTTCAGAGGGCTCTCTGCCCTCTCCTGGCTTCTTTTCTTTACTGAGGCTATTATTTTCCTTTTGCTTCAAGTTAGTATTAATAAACTTTATAAAATATAATACTTGGAATATTTGGATGTTAATTTTTAATCTAACAGTGGCCATCTAGTCCAATACATCTGTGAGCAAGTATCCTTTCCACCTTGTCACTAAATACTGTCTATTCAACTTTTGTTTGAAGACTACTAATGACAGAAAATCCATTATTTGTTTGAAGTAATTTTCTTTCACTTTTGAAATGCATGGCCTACTTCATTTATACATACATGCATTTATATGCAGACATACATATAAATGTACATATACACATTGATATACATAAAATATATAGAAAAATTTCTGTGTATAGATGTAAGTATAAATATGCACTTATAACTATATTAGAACAGTTATTTAGTAGGGTGTAAGCGTTATTTTCTCCTTTGTTTCATTTATTAATGTTCCACATGATTATGGCAGATCACTGACATAAATGAAACCCCTAATATAGGCCTTCAAAATAGCCTTGCCTATGTGCAATGTGTTATTTTTTCAAATTTATCAAATGTGTTAACATATATAAAGTGCTTTGAAAATCTTAAAGCACTATATCTAAATATTATTATTTAATAAAAGGAATTTTGACATCATGACAGAAACATATGGCAAATGACTGAATATGGTCAGCAGCAGAGAGAAAATTTGTATGTAAAATTAATTAGATGATAGTTGCCTCAATCACGCTATATAAAATGTTAATCCTATTACTCAACGAAAATATCTGAACCAAAAATCAGAATGCACTTCATATATATTGAGCCAAAGTTATTCACTATTCATATTGCATTTCTATTTCAAAATCAGTTTATTCCCGTAGCATAGCCTCATTCAAAGTATATTTTCTTTTCCTCAATTGGGGCTGTTCCGGATAATAGTTAGGATTTCTGAAAGTGAAATATCCTGCCTCAAGAGGAAGTGAGCTTTTCATGACTGCAGGCCTTTAAGTAAAGGCTAGCTGACCAATATCCAGAATATCATGGACATACATCTCTCATCTATTACCTCCTCTCTATTCTCTTTGATACTGCATTAGCTCATACCCTAGTTCTTTCTACTTGCCAGTCCTTATAAATCTTCCCACTCTTATTTTCTCACATGCCCAGCACATTAGCATCACTGTCAGAATCCTCATTAGTATACAGAGTCATGACATGACACCACTCTGTTAAAAAAAAATTTAGTTAAAAAAAATGACACCTTTGGTAGCTCCCTAACATACTGAGTAAATGTTAAACCCTGTTAAAATACCTACAGCTTTCCCTGCCTTTCTAACATATATTTTATCACTCCTTTTCATTTATTCATTGCTCCAGACAAACTTGAAAAAATTTCAGCCTCTTAAAAAAAACAAAAAAGCTATGCTCCTACAGCACTGTGTTTTGTTCATACTATTTCCTTTGTCTGGAACTTCCTTCTTTCCATGCTTAAGCTTAAAGCAGTGTGGCATATTGGATAGACTTCTGTACTGATCCCTGGGTTGGCTCTGTTTCCTAATAATATCCATAATACTTATCTGACAGAAAGGTTCTAATTAGATAATGTTTGTAAATAGTTTTAAAACATTATGGAGTAAATGTCAGAGAAAAGAAAGGAACTTTCCTAAGTACTCCCATTTATTTATCCCTCCAAATGACTTGAAAATAATGTCTGAAAACAAATTCTGGAGCAGCAAAATCCATAAAAGGATATTTTTCCAACCTAAGACAGCTAAGATGTTTGGTAGGAAAGGTTGGTCATACCAGGGGGAGAGCAGAGCACAGTCCAGCTCAGGTAATAACAAGATTGAACAACAGCAGGTCATACCTAGGCAAGGGAGTGCAGGCCTTAGGGACAACCAAATCAGCAACAGGGACTTTTGGTTCTCTCAGTTCACCAAAGGCAAGGAGGCAAAACAACTAGTCAGAAGGAGATTACAGGGTCCCCTTACTAGCAGTACGTGCAGAATTCTATTGCATTGGCCATTAGGTCTAAATAGCAGTCCTGGGTTGTAGTACCAGTGGGAGGAGGAGCACCAGCTCATAAGTTTGTGGCTACAAGGGAGTGGGACCCTGGTCATAGTTTCAGGGTGGAAAAGAGTGCATGTGGTTACTCATTTTTCCATGGGAAGGATAATACTTGTAACAGCTAAGAACCTTAGGAATATGCATAGACAGCAGGCACAGGTATGAGTTGAATATGATGGGCTGATATCTAAAAAAAATAAAATTAAAATGTGAGAAAGGAATGTAATCACTCAGAGAAAGGAGAAGGGAGTGATCAAATAGGGTAAATTATTCACATAAATGAGGTGTGAAAGAACTTTCAGAGTGCAGGGAAAGATGAAGGAGATGATCTTAAATCTTACTCTTATCAGAAATGGCTCAAAGAGAGAATAACATACACACTCACTTGCCATAGAAATTTATTTTATCTTATGGAAAAGTAGAAAGGAAAGAGGATAAATGAGGGGGGAGCTGATATAGAAGAGAGCAGATTGGGAGAGGCCATAATCAGAAGGAAAACATGGCTGAGAATGGACAGGGTAAAAAGAGAGAATAGGATGAACTGGGAAGGGAAGATAGCATGGAAGAAAATACACAGTTATTCTTTGTTTTGTGATGAGTCCTCTTAGAACATTGTATGTTGAGTTCTCATTTTTGTATCCTCCTTGTCTTATTAGACTATCATATGCAAGAGGACAAGTTTGTATTACAGTAATACTTTTACATCTCATAAATCCTCCATTGACTTTTTATAGCCTTCCATAAACTGGCTTCTTTCTACTACTGAAGTCTTTTTGCACCATACTCTTCTCGGCTTTCCAGTGGCATTAACCTCTTTGCAGCTCCTAGAACTTAACACTCAATATTCCATCTCCTTCCTGTTTTCCACCTCCAGGCTTCTCTGGCTTCCTTTAAGAGTCAGTTAAGACCTCAGTCTACCTAGTCTTACTTAGTCCTTCTTACTGAATCTCATTTTCTTCCCTCTGAGATTGCCACCGATTTATTCTGTCTATATTTTGTTTATACCTAGTTTGCATTTTATCTTCCTCATTAGACTTAGAGCTCATCAAGAAAAGGGATCCCCCCCTCTTTATTTGTATCTCCAGCACTTAGCAGAGTGATTAGCACATTGTAGGTGCTTAATAAATGCTAAAATTGACTGGTGGACTTCAACAAATAAAGTTTGGGGCACATTGTAGTCTCTTAATTTTTTTTCAATTTTCAAAATTAATTGTTTCATTCTTATGGAACTTTCAGGATGCTTTTAGCTCTGACAAATCATGCTTTTTATAATTCTAATTTGTCATATAAATATTATAAGTAATCAAGAGAAAATAAGAAAACAGCATATTATTTGGAAAATTCTTAAGTGACTGAAAAAAATCAGTTTTAGAAACTGTGACAGAACAGAAAAAGCACTTACTGAATGCCCAGTGGTTTGAGATGACAGGATTCTATTGATTATATATGGTTAAGTCCCCTCAAAGAACTTAAGAGGAAGCCAATATTTACCCATATAAATATAAAATATAAGAGAAGGAGTATTGTATAGTAAACAGAGTCAGTGATATCCTGGGGCTAGCTGCATCCAGCTTGAAAGCAATTGTCAAATTTTCAAAATAAGCATTTATAGCTCAGAAATCAGTAAACTCAGCTAATCAGGAATTAATTCATTGTTTTGTTGATTATACTTAAGAAAATAATGGAGAAAACTTTAACAATGTGGATTAGGCTTAAAAGTTTTTCATGTCTTTCCCTTTTTTTTTCCTTTTGGTGAGACACTTCTTAAACATTTACCAGAATAGTCCTTGAGAAAAAGCTCACCCTGAAGTCAAGAAGATCTGGGTTCAATTTCAACTTCAGGTATCTATGGGTGAATCACTGAAGTCACTTAACTTTTCAGTATCCCATAGGAAATTCTTCAAGATGATGCTTACAGATAAGTCCCTAATCTGAAAAGAGGAGAAAGTCTCTTGTCAGAATTCTCTACAATGATAAAGTCATAGATCTACATGCATGTACACACACACACACACACAAAATAGGATAAAGTTGGAAATAAAAGAAAGGACAGGAGAACCATGACTTTTGTCATTTTACGAAGATGTTGAAAATTAGAACTTTAGTTCATTTATTTATTTTGAAAAAGAGTTTTCATTACATCCAGATATAGACTGTGTCATTGGCTCCTTTGGAAGTCTAGAGAACCTTATGGATTTCTTCTCAGAATTATGTTAATTGCATAAAATACATAGGATTACAAAGGAAGTCAATAATTTTGAAATAGAATTACCATTTTTAAAAATTAAGCTCACCAAATAAAACTTAGTGTCCCTTTTCTAGTCAAAAAGAATAATCTATATTTGACTTAGTGCATAATTTATAAAATATGAAATGAAAGAGCACTCTATTCCAAATTTCCCCATAACTGATTTAATTATAAATAATTTAATAATAAATAGTAATAAATGAATTTAAACATTAAATATTCTCCTTTGAGCTTATAGTCATTTCTACTGACTGAACTTCTTTGGGCACAGAGCTGAGTATGTGAGTACTATTTGGGCACAGAGCTGAGTAAGTATTGCATTATTGTCCTGCATGCTCTATATCCTTTCCTGAAACATAAATCATCATCTTTTTAAAAGTCTCCTACATTAAAATAATAAAATAAAATAAGAAAATTTTCCTACATACTGAAGCACTATACCCTCTCCAAAACATGGGACAAGAGTTGATGAAAGTCAAATTGTTAAATTAAAGTCTGTTTCTAGTGTCAGACAGCAGAAGATAAGAAACAATTCCCACTTGGGTTGGGAGGGGGAGGAGAAGCACAAGCATAGGAGAAGAATTGACCCCCATTCTATATTGCTATTACTCAGTTCATTCTAATACAAAAATTCTAATTAGGAGCAAATAAACCTAAATCATTTTTCAGTATATTTTCTTTGTAAAAAGTCTTTTTTTCTGATGTAACATTTTATTTTTACCTTAATATTATTTCCTGAGATCCTACAGAAATTAAAATCCAGGGTTATAAGTGAGATATCAATTAACATAAGAATCAATTTAATGGTAATTTAAATAGCTAACTATTATAATTTTTGCATAATGAAGTGGCCTCTGGGCTTGAAGTCCTAATCATGTCTAATTAATTTAAAGGATGTTACTTTTTATTATCATTGAAATTTCTGACAGGTGATAAAACATTTAGGGTCCCTGCCACAAACTTTTAATATCAGCTTTACTCTAGGTTGACAAGTCATAGATTACTGCTTTAAAAATGTCTGTTTAGGGGATGAGATTGCTAAACTACATACTAAAATGCATCATGGGACTATTTCCTTACACACTAAGAGCAAAACAAAATGATTCATTAAAATATAACAGCATAAATTGACATTTTATTTTAAGCCCTTAATAGCTATTATCAGCTTTATTAAAGAATAATCAATTTCATCTTCAGAAAATCATGTTTATAACCTCTAGAATTTATATGGTGCCTAGTTTTGTCAAAATATGAATATTTTCCCATTGTTAACATAAAATGATCTTTTAAAGCTAAAGAGAGCAAAAAACTCCACTCCAAAATCAGGTTAGCCAAAATGTGCCGACTCTTAAAAGTGAACTTCCTTTCCAGTGAAAGATTCTTAAAAATGAAAAACACATTATATCCAGGAGGAAGCTCTCTGTTGGGTAAGAAAAATCTTTCATTACAGAATCTGATGATTATAGATCATGTTACTGAAACAAATTGAGCCCAATATATTCAGAGTACTATGGAGGAGTCTGAAGGGCTATGTGAACAGCCTGTTTAACTGTTGAAGTGATAAGGGACCCTCTCAAACAGCATCTGAATTACAGAGAGTCAAGTCTGGAAGACCCCTGTGTCAGCAGTCCGTGCTTGGGTGGGGGGGAAGCAGCAAGCTTCAGAAGAAAAAAAAAGGGGGGGCTTCAGAAGTCACTTTGAAAGACTTCACCTATGTTAATTGCTGCCAAAAAAACCCCAAAAAACTAGGTGAGCTGAAGGATCTGGGAAGAGGGAATTCTATGCAAGGTAACTAAAGACTTCCCAGAGCTTCTGAAGCTTTCTGTTCTTTACCCCTGTGCTTTTAATCTATAGCAGCTGCAATTCTGATCTGAAGACAAAAATTCATTCAGTTTCAGTTGAGTCTAGGTTTATTCAATTTAGAGGCAACCTTGTCTGTTTGTTTCACTGATAACTTTAACAAGTATCATCCCCCTTCTTAGTGCCACTCCTCTCCAGCAGTGCCCAAACAAGTCCTTTACTGTATCCCCGTCAAGTGTGGAGCTGAAGAGGCAAATTGAGGGCTGGGCTAGGGCAGGGTTGTGAGGAGTACAAGTGTTTCCTGGGATGAGACTAGGGCATCAAATCACTGAAGGGACAAGATTACAGTGACCACAGGGTTAGGGAAATGCATCCTGGGAGAGTGGTGTAGGTGCTGAATCCACTGAAAGAACTGTGGGAGTAGAAACACAAAAGAAAAAGGACTGCTTGATCACATGAATCACATGGGGATATGATTGGGGATGTAGACTCTAAATGATGACCCTAGTGCAAGTATCAGTAATATGGAAAAAGGTCTTGATCAATGATACTTGTAAAACCCAGTGGAACTGCTCCTTGGCTATGGAAGGACAGGGTGTGGTGGGAGGAGAGGTGGGAAAGAACATGAACCATGGACCATGGACAATTTTTCTTAATTAATCAATTAAATCAAATTTAAAAATAAAAAATAAAAGTAAAAAAAAAAACCCTAAATGTTCTGAGTGAGAATTCTGGGTGCCTTGAAAACATTAAGGACTTTTCAGCTATACTAATTATTTACATATTTAATCAAATTCATCTTTCAACGTACCTTCTATTTTACAAACATTTCTAAAGGTGTTCTTAAAGTTCATGCAAAGACATCTTCTATACAATACCTTATATAAGAACTTAAAAGCATATATCCATTTTCTAAGCTTCAGAATTATTCACATAAAATTGGGCAGCTAGTAGAGACTTTAGAGCTCATCTCTTTCTTTTCCAGATAGGAGACATAGAATATGAGTTAAAAGACATACCAAAGGACATAAAATTAATAGACAAATGGAAAGAGAAATCAGTTATCTTGATTCCAGGTTTTCCTCCCCCCCCCTCTTTCTTTTAAAGCATTTATTAAAAGTTTACTATGTACCAGGCACTTTGCTAAATGCTTTATAGATTGATTTCATTAAATCTTCACAACTCTGAGAGTTAACTGCTTTTATTATTTCCACGAGGAAATACAGACAAGCAGAGGTTAAGTGATGTGCCCATTGTCACCTAGTTGGTAAGTGTCTGTGGCAGAATTCGTTTGTGGGTCTTCCTAACTCCAGGTTTAGCATTCTAATGGCTGTACTACCTAGGCTCTTTGATTTGTTTTTGGGTTTTTTTGGAGTCATGCCACAATGATAATATATGTTCCCGACTATACAAACTGCTTCTCCCATCACTCCTACCCCACATCCTCCCCACACATCCAAAAGGTTATCAGTCCCTCCCCAACCCCGTGTCTCTCCCAACCCACTTCTCCCTCCCCTATTCCAGCCAGATTCCAAGATGGTGGCAGTGGTGGTGGTGATTTAGGTGGGTGACCTACAGCGTCAGGCATGGGTGGGGTAGGATTAAAAAGGGACAAAAGGAAAGGAGTCTGGTTTTAGAGGGGGTCCTAGAATTCCCAGGATGTGAGAGAGGGAAGGGGAGAGAGAGGTGAAAAATTCCATCCATCCCTCATGATAGGAGTGCCCAGACCCTTATAGAATGAAGCCCCCCTACCAGGCTTTGGGAGGAAGGTGGGGGATTGGCAAGTGGAGACCCCCCTCCCACCCTCCAGCTTATTGGTGATACAGAGGAACAGGAGGAGGCAGTCTATCCTAACACTCAGGATTTCTTGGCCCTTCAGATTTTTAACTGTTGAAGTCATAGACATAGGGTAGTACATATGTGTTTATTTATAAAATCAATAGTAATTAGACCAGGAAGAATAATGGAAATAATGGATTTCTTCTCTCTGAATAACATTGTGGTCCCTCGTCTTTAGATCTGCCTGTTTTTATTTGAAGAAGACATGAAGTGTGGATAGTTTGTGGGTGCCTGGGATTAATTATACTGTTGACAAAGTACTGGCTACAGTACCTGTGTCTGAACTCAGAAATGACAAGCCTACTACACTAGGGTAAGCATATTTGCAAAATGGAAAAGGAGAAGAAATTGCCATACTCTAAGGATTTTTCAGGACACCCATCAAAAGTACTAAAAAATAAGATAATCCCTCAAAAAAAATAGGATTCCTGATCTCCTTAGCGCCACAGCAGCTTATTCAAGGGTGCAGTTTTAAGAATTGAATAAATAAATGCCCATATTAAGCACAAGTTTGAATTCAGGCCCTGGCCTAAAGGGCCTTGCAATCTATAGGAAATCACATACAAAGATGGACACACATAACACAGGAATGAGCTTATAAAGTCTTAGCATTCCTAAAATAAAGCTTTTTTCCCCCTCTCCTACACTGTATTCAATATTCTTGGCTCATGTATAAAAAAAGGTGATAAAGAAAAGGGTTGCTGTCAATCTCTATACAACCCAGATATTCTTATCATTTACTCCGTTCTGCCTGCATTTATCTGTATTATGGTTAACTGAGGTTCCGAGTTCCCTAAACAAGCTGTATGGTCATGTATAATACAGGGTTTTCATGATTTGGCTAGGGAGAGTACAGGACAATATATAAAGACTCTTTTAATCCTAAATCCATGAAGACTACCCTGGCTTCTGAAGTTAGGATTATTAAAAGGACAATTAATTATACTTTAAGAGAATAAATGATATTGTTGGTGGGGAGCCCCAAAAGAAAGTTGCTGTGTGAGTTAGCTTTGAAAGAGCAACACATTGAACAAAAAGTTATTTGTTCCTATTGCTGAGATTATAGGTGGAATCTGGGTTGAATGAACTGTATTATGATTGAACTCTTTATAAACAACTAACCAGAAAGAGTGAACTGTACCCATCCCATCAGGTAGCCTAACATGGAACATGAGGACACAGACATGCAACTTCTGTGGGGGATAGTTACATATACTGTCTTGGTCCCTTGTTGAATATATCTGGATAGATGGCTGATTCCCTTGTCTCAAAGAAAATACATTTAATTATAAAAATCCGTTTGCATGGATTCCTTTAACAATGGTTAAAGCTTTAGGTATAGAGGCTGGAAAAAGCTGCATCAAGGAGATGGCATCCAATTTGTGTTCTAAAAAATGATTAAAATTCTAGGAATGAGGATGGCTTGTCTTTAATCGGTCAGTCAACAAGCATTTATTAAAGGATTACTATTTGTTCCAGGCACTGTGCTAAGTGATTAAAAATGAACAGAGTATAAAGATAGGATACAACAAAAGGGGAAAAAAACACCATGGTCCCTGGCCTCAGTGAGTTCCTATTCTAAAGGGGGACATAACAGGTGGGAAAAATGTATATACATGATACAGTGTAAATGTAAGGTCATCTCTGAGAGAAGATACTTAGGAGGGGAAAGAGCTAGGGTAGGTCTAGAAAAAGTCTCCTGTAGAGGGAGAGCAAATCAATCAACACATTTTTATTAAACACCTACTACATGCTAGGCATTGTGCCAGGTGATAGAAGCTTCATTACAGCAATATACTAGGCTTCAATGGGAGATTTTTTTAACGTTCAAATACTTTGATTAATTATAATCTTAGAGGTTTTTGTGGTCAAAAGGTTTGTCCAAAAGATAAATGCCAGCTTTGATTTGTACACTATCCTATGCCTCAGACAAAGAATCATGAAAAGTTAGGGCTAAAATGGTTATCAGATATGATTTTATACAACTTCATTTCTCAGGAGAGAAAATGATATCCCTATGCTTTAAATATACATGTGTTTGTACATGTTGAAGTTTAGTTAAGTTTCTTTTAAAGTTCGCCTTAGAGTCTGAGCCAGAGGCAGAGTCAAGATGGAGGCTTAGAGACAGCAGAAGTTCAGACCTCCCCAAACCCTTCCTCACTGAATCAAAACCACAAAGCTTTGAGGAGACTGAAAAGCAAATCTAACAACAGGGCAGAGCTAGGGAACCCTCCTGCTGGACTCAATCTAAAAGGTACATCCCCTCAAAAAAACCTGAACTCTAGAACTGTGGGTTTAAGGGGAAGGAAAAAGGAAGGTCCCAGGACCCCTCCATAAACTACAGTGCTGAGCCTCCAGTGGTGACTAGAATTTCTGAACAGGCAAGGGCACTAGTCCAGAGGGGGTACCTTGCTGGCACAGCTATGCCAGGATCAGGGTGTTGAACACAAATGGCACAGATGCAGGTGGAGGAGAAGAGCAGAGCAGGCAGCCTAGTCGCAGCCAAGACCTCCATCTTTCCTCCCCCACTCCCCCCACGAGGTTTTGGCCTCAGGACACAGCCAGCTTTGCAGATCAACTCCTACCTGGATCAATCTCATCAATAGGGCATCTAAGAAAGCTTCAGAACACAGGAAGCTCAAGCTCCAACAGTCTTCCCACAAAAACAGATCTGAGAGCCTTGCTGACTAAGCTCCAAGGGGCAAAGAGCGCAACAAACTACAGGCAACAACCTTGATAACAGGGCAGGGAGCCCTAGCTCCTTTTCATCTTTTGCTGTCAGTTGGGGAAGATTTGACTAATCTCATCAATCAGTAAAACAGAGAAGAAGCCCCTTCAGGACAGAACAGCCCAAACCCATAGAACCATCACATAATGAGAGGAGCCAGACTACAGGCAACTACAGGTGAGAAAGAAGGGGAAAAATATGAGTAAACAACAGAAAAAGAAAAAAGAAATTATAATTGACAGCTTCTATCCAGGCAATGAACAAAGAGCAAATGGAACAGAAGAA
Organism: Monodelphis domestica; assembly: GCF_027887165.1. Classification (NCBI taxonomy): domain Eukaryota; kingdom Metazoa; phylum Chordata; class Mammalia; order Didelphimorphia; family Didelphidae; genus Monodelphis; species Monodelphis domestica. The sequence goes on from NC_077229.1 coordinate 163,859,307, forward strand.
GATCAAGGAACACTAAGCAAAAACACAGAAACTCCAGCAAATTGGACACAGGCTTTGGAAGAACTCAAAATATAATTTTAAAACAATTAAGAGAAGCTGAAGAAAACTGGTAAAGAACTTAAAAAGCAAATTAAGACATCTGGAAACAAAAAACAGTGTCTTGAAAGCCAAAATTAACCAGCTTGAAAATGAGGCAAAGGAAATGAAAGATCAGAAGGAGAAGGATAACCAAAAAGCCAGGGAAGAAATTCAGTCTTTAAAAACTAGAATCCAACAACTAGAAACAAATGACTTCACAAGGCAGCAGGCAGCTATAAAACAAAATCAAAAGAATGAAAAAAATTGAGGAAAATATGAAATACCTCATCCACAGAAAGGAAGATCTAGAAAATAGGTCCAGAATAGACAACTTAAGTATCATTGGACTACTAGAAGATCGTGACAAAAGGAAAAAGTCTAGAAATCATTCTACAGGAAATTATCCAAGAATACTGCTCAAACATTCAAGAGTGAGAGGGAAAAGTAGAGATTGAAAGAATTCACAGATCACCCCCTATAATTAATCTGCAATTGACAACACCCAGGAATGTTATAGCCAAATTCAAGAACTACCAGACCAAGGAAAAAATATTACAAGCTGCTAAGAAGAAGTCATTCAGATACCATGGAACCACAGTAAGGATAACACAGGATCTGGCTGCATCTACACTGAAGTACTGAAATGCATGGAATATGATATTCTGGAAAGCAAGGGAACTAGGTCTACAACCAAAAATCAACTCCCCAGCAAAACTGATTATATTCTTGCAGGTTAAAGTATGGTCATTTAATAAAATAGAAGACTTCCAAGCATTCATAAAGAAAAGAGCAGACTTGAACAGAAAATTTGATGTCCAAACACAGAACTTAAAGAGAATCATGAAAGGGTAATTAATTAAGAAAGGTGAGGAAAATAAAAACTGTTTTAAGGTACTCAATAAATTAAAATGATTTGTATCCCTCCAAGAAAAGAGGATATTGGTAACTCTTAAAATTGTTATTATCACCTGGGTAGTGTAAGGGGGAAAAGGGGTTATTTTTTAAAGGGTTGGACTTGATTGTTTAAGAGTATGGTCACCAGGAAATTAATTAAATCCAAAGAGATTTATTTACAAATCGTAGAAAGAGGGAAATAAGAAATCAGAGAGAGGATAAGGTAAGATATCTAGCCAAAACACTAAGTAAATTATTTCCGGCCCCCTGGCTCAACCTAGGTAGAGGAGTTTAGTCCTCAACAGAATAGGCCTCAGTCCTTATAGACCAGGACATGGGGAAATCTTTTCAGAAAAAAGTTAAGCAGTTAAGAGACAGCTTTTTACTCACCACATGTTAGTCTAACAACAGGGTCTCAGGTCCAGTCAGCATATTCTTCTGCCTCTCTTCACCAGCCTCAACTCAAAAACATGAAGAATTGAATTCCTTCAGGAAGTTGTCTCTCCCTTTTTAAGACATTTTCTCTTTTGTCACTTCATGTGTCTTCCCCTAATTTTATGTCTATCAATTACAGTTTATGCTCTGCTCTAGGACTGCCCAGAAGGCAATCAGTCAATTCTGATTTGTTACCAACAATTCTGATTGCACACATGGGTCACAGACCTCCCACTAAATGATTAAGTGGGATGTTTACACATTTGATGATTAGATCTAAAAATGGGCAGATCTCCATACTCAGATTTAAGTAGGGTGCTCTAAAAATAGTCAGGGGTTACAATTTAATCTTCAAAATCAGGGAAGAGTTAATTAATTTAATTTTTATAATCAGGGGAGAGTTAAATTTAATCTTCACAGTATCTAGAAGACTTATACTTAGAGGGAACAGTGACAAACTGTATAAGATATATATACACCACTTTTTTACCTCTAATTTTATATATAAATATAAATGTAAATATATATATATATAATATAAACTAAAAATTTTAAAATTTAAAAAATAATAAAAAGGTTAACACTAAGAGAAATGGGAAATGAGTCAAAATGGGGTGAATTTATATGCCATAGAAGTACATGGCTGGAGTGGGGGAGAACACCAATACACAGGAAGGGTAAAGAGGTCAGAGACAGGAAATACTTAATTCTTACTTGCATAGAAATTGACTCAAAGAGGGAAGAACAATCAAATATGCAGAGAATTGATTTGTGAGTGAATAGCAGAGTGGATTAGAATCCAAAACCCTACAATATACCATCTACAAGAAACATACATGAGGAAGGTAGACACACATAGGGTAAAAGTAAGAGGATGGAACCAAATTTATTGGGTATCAGCTGATAAAAAGAAGGCAAGAGTTGCAATCATGATATCTGACAAAGCCAAAGTAAAAATAGATCTACTCAAAAGAGATAGGGAAGTTAATTACATCCTGACAAAAGGCAGTATAGAGAATGAGGAAATATCAGTACTCACCATGTATGTACCAAATGGTACAGCATCCAAATTTCTAAAGAAGAAACTAGTGGAGCTCAAGGATGAAATAGATAGAAAAACTATACTAGTGGGAGACCTGAACCTTCGTCTGTCAGATCTAGACAAATCCAACCAAAAAATAAATAAGAAAGAGGTAAGAGATGTGAATGAAATCTTAGAAAAATTAGAGTTAGTAGATATGTGGAGAAAAATAAATAGTGTATAATTGAAAATCTGTTACCCTAAAAAGAACTAAATTTCCTGGGAGCCCATTGACTTCCTGTTATTACATACTTCCTGTAGACAGGGAATAAATATTCAGTGGGCAGTCCTACTCTCTAGTTTTTGGCATGATGCAGCAAACATGGTGGCGGTGGTAAGCTGTGTGGGGATTTTGAAGTGACTAATTAGCCATGACCACATGGTCTTTATTTTTCATACTCTTTATTTCTTGATCTCTAATGATCTTTAATAAACCTCTTAAAGTATAATGTTTTTATTATTGACTTGATTTTAATTTTTACAATAGGGACAAAAAGGAATACACCTTCTTTTATGTAGTACATGGTACATTCACAAAGATTTACCATCTATTAGGGCATAAAAACATGGCAAACTAGTACAAAAGAGTATAAATAATAAATGCAAACTTCTCAGATCATAATGCAATAAAAATAATAATTAGTAAGGCTACATGGAGAGGTATATCAAAAATTAATTGGAAATTAAATAATATGATTCTCCAAAATCAGTTAAAGAATAAATCATAGAAACAATTAATAATTTCCCCAAAGAAAATGACAATGATGATTCATCCTTTCATAATATATGGGATACAGCCTAAGCAGTAAACAATCCTAGAGAATCAACTAAAAAGCTAGTTGAAATAATCAACAACTTTAGCAAAGTTGCAGGATACAAAATAAACCCACATAAGTCATCAACATTTCTATATATTTCCAACACATCTCAGCAGCAAGAATTAGAAAGAGAAATTCCATTTAAAATCACCCTGGACAACATAAAATACTAAGGAATCTATTTGCCAAGACAAAGACAGGAACTATGTGAACACAGCTACAAAACACTTTCCACACAATTAAAACTAGATCTAAATAATTGGAAAAAAAGAATTGCTCATGGGTAGGATGAGCTAACATAAGAAAAATGACAATCGTACCAAAACTTATTTACTTATTTAGTACCATACCCATTGAACTACCAAAATACTTTTTTTTACTGAATTATTTTTGGGAGCTAAAGAAGGAAGTGGTACTTACCCTCCATTTATTACACAGGGCAACATTTACACAATTGGGTCAGGAGTCTACCTTTTTTATGAGACAAGGAAGGTGAAGATTTGTCTCATGGACTTCTAGCTTTACATAGCCTACCAATCTTAAAAACAGCTTTCCATAATCATCAGATAAAAAAAATTTCTTCAATCTCACTCAAAATAGCAAGCCAGTCCTGATTCTATCTATGGTTGCTTATATCAATAGGCATGTGTCATCCACATTTCCACATATTCCTCCATAAAGACAGATTTCCCCATACCATATCACATTGGCCATAAAAACAAAAAAAGCAGAAACTGCACCTACCCAGAAAACCAAAAAGCCAAAAAAGAAAAAGAAAAATTCAAGCTGTGGCTTCACCATGGTGCTTGGGACTGGAGAGGTGATAGTACCACTGTCTTCTGACATTATTAGAATATGTCAGTCAATAAATATGTATTAAATGTTTACTATGTGCCAGACACTATCTGTAGATATAAAAAGAAGGCAAAATATAACCCCTAACATCTAGAAATTTACATTCTAATGGGAAACAAAAGGAGGAGAGGAGTGAATATTTAGTGAGAAGGCATGACTTAAAATCCATGGGTACAGCAGAGTAGGAAATGAAGAGATAACTGATCTGGTCTTCCCCTTAAATGAAAATTCAGGGAAGAGAAATATCTTTTCTCCAGGAAGAAGGAAGCAAGGGCTCCAGGGGCACAGGTTCTTGGAACTTAATGGAGAAGTTCAGAGTATAGCTGATGAAATACAAAAAATATTGCCTTTAGTTTAGGTGACATATTTTAGGAAAGATATTGATATTCAATACCCTTTACAAGCTGGCTCTTTTCTAACTATAATTCCTATTCTCAACAAATAGTCCAACCTAACCAGGCTGGCATTCTTGTTATATTCTTCACAAAGAATGCTCCATCTCTTCCTTTCCTAACTTTGCAATGGGCGTTCCAGGTGTCACCTCACTCACCTATGTGTCTTAGAATGCCCAATTTCCATTCAAGACCAAGATGAAGAATCAACATCTGCCTAAGGCTTTTGCTGATTTCTCTGTCTTCTAGTGTGCCCCTATAATCACCCTGTCTATATTTAACATACTCTTATATAGGTATATGGTTAGTAGCTTCTGATGATGTCTTTTGACTCACAAATAAATTGGATTCAAGTGAGGCAGAGTTGTGCAAATTATATGTATATATAGAAGTATATGTGTATATATATGTATTTGTATGTGTATTATATAATGAATTATTTCTTTCTCTATATATAGAGTGTACATGTATACACACACAGACACATTATATATAAATTCCTTGAGGGCAGGTGCTGTTTTCCTTTGTACCCCCATGACCTCAACATATGAGAATCACTTGAAGGAACTAAGAATATTTAGATTGGAGATAAATAGACAAGACTGTGGGGAAAAGAAGTGTTAGCTATTATAGAGACACTTGATGATAGTAGTAGGGTGATGTATATATAGCAAGGGAGAAGGCAAATTTTGATTTGATGTAAAGTCCAACTTATTAACAATTAAGGGAAATCAGGTGTTTCTTGAGGTTATGGTTTTTTCCTCACCAAAGATCCTTGAGGGAATATTGAATAACTGATCTTCAGATGTGTTGTAGAAAGGTTCCTTTCTTTTTTTTTTTAAATATATTTTATTTGATCATTTCCAAGCATTATTCGTTAAAGATCATTTTCTTTTCCTCCCCCCCACCCCCCATAGCCGACGCGTAAGTCCACTGGGCATTAGATGTTTTCTTGATTTGAACCATTGCTTTGTTGATAGTATTTGCACTAGAGTGTTCATTTAGAGTCTGTCCTCTGTCATGTCCCCTCAACCTCTGTATTCAGGCAGTTGCTTTTCCTCGGTGTTTCCACTCCCATAGTTTATCCTTTGCTTATGAATGGTGTTTTTTTCTCCTGGATCCCTGCAAGTTGTTCAGGGACATTACACCGCCACTAATGGAGAAGTCCATCACCTTCGATCGTACCACAATGTATTAGTCTCTGTGTACAATGTTCTCCCGGTTCTGCTCCTCTCGCTCTGCATCACTTCCTGGAGGTTGTTCCAGTCTCCATGGAACTTCTCCACTTTATTATTCCTTTTAGCACAATAGTACTCCATCACCAACATATACCACAGTTTGTTCAGCCATTCCCCAATTGATGGGCATCCCCTCGTTTTCCAGTTTTGGGCCACCACAAAGAGCACAGCTATGAATATTTTTGTACAAGTGAAAGGTTCCTTTCAAATGTGATGAGTTGGACAAGATGGCCACTGAAGTGAAATCTTCCTCTGACACTCCAAGATTCTAAGAATGGTATGGTTGAATGGAGCATCCTCAGTTCCTCTGGTGTCTCACTAGGCCTGATATCTGATTATCCACCATGGAGAAAGACTTTTTATGGTCATTTTTTTTTAATTTATAAGAACAGACAAGAGTAAAGTCTCTACAGACCATTTAATTTGGGTCAGGATACATCTTCCAATCAAGGAGCTTAGAACCAAATGGGTGAAAAGTAAGGTAACTGGTGTACTATAAATGAGTAGTTTAATTAGATTTTTATGCACAGCAAACAAAGAATGGAAAAATTGTATTCATTTGAAAGCTATTCTTGGAGGAGAGAAGATCTCTCTTTTTCTGACTTGGAATAGTGAGGGATGAAATTGGATTGTGTTCAGGAATTTAAACCCCAGGATGGAACTGAGGATGGGCAAAATGTGGTTGAACTGATATGCCTGGTATATTAAAAAGGATCAGTTGAAAGGAATGGGAATGTTTAGCCTGGAGAAGAGAAGACTTGGCAGGAGTCAAAGCAGAAAAGGATTATAGTCTTCAAATATTTGAAGTGTCATCATATGGAAGAAGGATTAAATTTTTTCTGTTTGTCCCCAAAGATCTGAACTAGGACCAAAAGGTGGAAGTTACAGGGAGGTATATTTTGGCTCAACATAAGGAAAAACTTCATAATAACTAGAGCCTTTTGGAAATGGAATAGGATGCTTCTTAGGATAGTGAGATCTGCACCAATGACAGTACACAAGCTAAGTCTGTTTGACCCCTTAGAGATAGAATTCATATTCTGAGAAAGGTTTGGGCAAGATAACCTTTGAGGTCATTGGTATGTGTATAATGACTATCCTAGTTTCATATCAAAGAACTAATTTAAAGATTTGTGATATGAAGGTAGGGAGCCATGTAAAAAGAATCTGTAGTAGCTGTTATGAGTGAACTACACAAAGACCAAGAGGCTATATGAGGCTATTTATTGAATGTAAGCACCTTAAGAGGGCAGATACTATTTCTTTCTTCTCCTTTTTTTCTCCTACCTCTCTTCTCCTTCTCTTTTCTCCTTCTCTGACTCCTCTTTCTCTTCCTCTTTCTCCTCCTCAAAGATGGATATAGACAGCGAAATAGTTTAGCACTGCTAGATTTATTGATAAAGTTGAGAATCATAAATATAGAGATAGAAGAAACTTTAGACCATCTAGTCCCACTTCCTATTTTTAAGCCAAAACAGACAAGGAAATGAAGACTCATGGAAAAGTGTCTGTCTTAAAAACACAGAGTTAGTGACAGAAGTGAAGGATAAGATCCTAGATCCTCTGACTATAGAGACAGTGATCTTTCTTCTATATCACAATAACTTCTAAGGTGATGGCAGATGCAAAGACTAGATATAGTTTGCCACCATTATTTTTCAGCAGGACACAAGACTTCATGTCCTACAAAGAGCAAAATAAATAAGCATAGAATGGATAGGAGTTAGGGTCAAGAGTTTACAAAACCTTGAATTCAGATCCTTTCAAATGATAATAATTAATAATACTAGAAATGGTACTGTTTTTATAGTACTGTGAATCTTAAAACTACTCAGACTCTATTTCAGAAGCTTTGATTAAGCTATTCCCCTATTTTAACAATGGAGGTACTTGATCAAGAATGTATTGAGAACTTTTAAAATTACTCCACCCTACTCAGACCAAATTTGAGCTCTGATCATCCTGGCATCAAAGATAAGGCTTAAGCCATTGCATTGGCTAGAAGACTCAAAGAGATGTCAAAATGATTTTTATCACTTTTTGTCTCTGTGATTCAGAGCTGTCAAAGTGATTCTTCTGATGAGTAAATATGACTTTATCAGTCCCTATTAAAACAAACAAACTCCAGTGATTCCCTATCATCTCTGGGATCAAATATAAAACACTCCATTTGGTATTCAAAGTCCTTCATAACACTACCTATCACATACTTTTCTAGTTTTGGAAGCAAATTTCTTTCTACATTATATCACCTTTTTTAATGTCATCTCTCAATAACCTGGAGGTCAAAGACCACTGAGTAAATTCAGGTATAGATAAGCCCTCATAGAAAGGAAGTTAAAGAACCAAGGAACCAATGAGACAGGAAACGGATTCTACAGGGATTGTCACCATGGGTGGCCCAGGCAAATGAAGAAACTTTGGTTGTCTCCTCAGATGTGACATGTGAGAGCTAGTGGATGGAGAAAAGAGCTTATAAGTGAAGATCAGGTGGTCTTTGGGGACTTCTGGCTAGATTGTGGAGAGCTGAGGAACCTTGCCCATAGTTAGCTTCAATCTATCATGGTGGCTAATAGATTAGTAAGATAAGTCTCTCTTTACTTTTCCCCTACCTTTCCCCTCTCTTTATTGCTATAAATTTGATTTAATAAAGTTATAAAGCTACAAGCAGCCTCATCATTTAAATTATTACACTAGTCTTCATATACCTTTTACACTCCCACATACTCGCTGATCTAAAGTCACTGGCCTTCTTACTGTTCCTAGCCCAAGACACTCCATTTCCCCACCCTGGGCATTTCACTGGTTGTCCCCTATGTATAGAATGCCTCCCCTCATCTATGCCTCCTGGTTTCCCTGACTTCTTTCAAATCAAAGGTAATATCCTATCTTCTATACTCATTTCTCAATCTGTCTTACTTCCATTGTCTTCCCTCTGTTGACCATTTCCCATTTATCCTGTCTATTGTGTAATTTGGAAATCTGTTATCCTAAAAACTGCATTTTCCAGGAGCCCACTGACTTCCTGTTGTTACATGGTGAGGTAGATAGAGTGGTATATTGGGTGGGGTTCCTGGTCTCGCTCTTTTTGCTTCTTGGGTCTCGACTTTGGTGGGAAGTGGGATTTTTGAATAGGTTGATTAGTCATGGGCATGTGGTTTTTTATTTTGTTACCTTTTTATTCCTCAATGTCTAATGATCATTAATAAATCTTTTAAAATATAACATTTTGAATTATTATACATTAATTTTCATTTTTACATTATAGCTTATTTGCACATTGCATATACATTGCATGTTGTCTTTCCTCATTAAGTTCTAAGATCCTTAAAAGTAGGGTACTATCTTTTGACTTCCTTTCCTTGTATCTCCATTACTTATCACAGTGCTTAACACATTAAAAGTACTTAATAAATGCATACTGACAGACTGACTAGTATAGAAAATAGCCACATGCTCATTTTAACATGTCAGGAAAGGGATAAGGACAAGGGTGTGCCACAAATCCTAGCCCATTTGCTAGGTCACTTAAATTTTCAGTGTAATCATTTAAACTTCAAAAATAATTAATTATTATGGATGATCGATTTACTGTTTTTTTCTAGATAAGGAAATGTTAATAATGCAGATTAAACTTAAAAGTCTGAGTGCATTATTTTTTAAACTTTTTTTTTTCTAGAGAGTCTATCGATTAAACATTTACGATCACATTCCTGCATTACTCTGTAAATATTGTTTGAGCTCAGCAGAAAAGTAGTAAAGATTTAGAGAATGAAGTCAACCACAGACTGGAGACTTAGTGATCATAGAATAAAAATAATTAATTAATATTAAATATAATAATAATAATGGGGGCTAGTCCATGTAGTAGAGTATCAGGCCTGGAATATTCAGGAATACTCATCTTTCTGAGTTCAAATCTAATCTCAGACATTTAATACCTTTGTGACCTGGACATATCGCAACTAAGTTTGCCTCAGTTTCCTCATATGTAAAATAAACTAGAGAAAGAAATGGCAAACCACTCCAGTATCTACCAAGTAAAAAAAAAATGGGATCATAAAGAGTCAGACAGGACTGAAAAATATCTGAACAAAAACAATAACAAATTGGTATTTATATAGTGCTTTAAGGTTTGCATTTTCATCCATTGTCTCTTCTATGTCAATTTTATATCCACTGTCTCATTTGAATCATAGGGCATCCCTGAATAGCATTTATTCTCTCCTAGCAAGAAGAGGAGGCTAGCTATTTTGGGTTACTTGCAAAGCTATAAAATGTTTCTTAAAATGGAGAAAATGTTGAAAAGTTGGAGATTATTGGACATTTTATACCAAGTAGGCAGACAAGTGCATCAAGTATACAAACCTATAACTCCTCCCTTACAATCCTGTTTATTTAGACATCATAATAGTACTTATAAAATAAGACAGAGTTCTTCTAGATTGAAGCAAGGTAGCACAGAGGAATGACATGACTTGGCCTAAATGCAGTTAAATAATACAAGGAGACAGAATGCAAATGAAAATATTTTTTCTTGTGCCTGTAGAAAGATATGCTGCTAATTGTGTTCACTTATTATCATAGAAATGACATGTTTTCAGCTTTAGTTATATGCTGCCACAGTTAATAATTGAAACACAAACACATGAAACGCTAATTTAGTGGCAGACTTTGTAATTACAAAAGTATGGTAAGGGTTTGTTTTGTAAACATATGTGGAACTCCTTTGTACATGCTTTAATTAGCATAAACAACAAAATACAAGAAAAGCCTAAAGAAGAAATTCTAACACATTTCTCCTGAGGCAATAGTTAAAAAGCAGACACACAAAGGTCCACTAAACAAAAGGTATTGTTTAGGTAAAAAATTATAATCATGAATGGAGATCTTGCTAGAGATCTTTGATTGAAAGTAGGACAAACTACCTGTAAGGGTTGTTTCAAAGATGGTTTTTGTTTGTTTGTTTGGGCAAGAATTAAACAATCAGATCTCAGAGGTACCTACTAATTTTTTGATAATAGTACTTTAGAAAATAGAGTCAAGATTCCAAAAAAGTAGAACTTTGTAGTGATTTTAATATGATGTAATTTGCTAAGCATAAATGTAGATTCTTATCCTTGGGAATTTTCTGGTTAGTTTCAAAATCTTGAGCAGTCTTTTAAATAAAATAATGTTATTTTAATATTAAAATATTTTTAAATATTATTTATTATTTAAAAAACAAAGCCTCCAGAAAATTTTGTCACACAGTATAAGTCAATAGAGTTATAACGTAGCCAAAGAAAGTAAATGACATATTAGGTTGCACTGGGAGGTATAGCTTCCAAGATCAAATAGTTATAAATCTTGCTGAAGCTATGTGGTGCAGAAATTGGTGTGCTGGACATGAAGGCAGGAAGACTTGAGTTCAAATGGTTCAGATGTGACTTCAGACATAAGTTATATGACCCTAGTCATGTCATTCTAGCCTTTGATTATGCCAGTTTCTTTGTATATATAATTAGATTAATAATACCTACCTCTCAAAGTTGTTGTGAGAATAAAATGTGATATCTTAAAGCTCTTTGAAAGCCTTAAATAGTCATATAAATAAATAGTCACTTAAATAGTCACTTTTTATTATTAATATTTCCTGGTGAAACTGAATTTGGAACATTATGCTCCATTCTCAGTGTCACTTGTCAAAAAGGTCTTTGGAGGAAGACTCAGATGATAACATTCATATCACATGAAGGATTTTAAAATATTTCATTCATTTGCAGAAGAAAAATGGGTTTAAGTGGGAGAAGGACATATGATAGCTATCTTTAAGTCTGAAGAGCTGGGATGTAGAAGACAGATGAGACTTGTTCTGATTGTCTTTAGAGGGCAAACTCAGGAAAAATAGATGGGAATTGGAGAGAGGTAGCTTTAAACTTAAAGTAAAGGGAAGTCTCCTTAGGAACTGGGATTAACCACAGAATGATTAAGGAAGTTATTGGTCTCCCTTCATTAGGGACCATTTGTAGATTTACTATAAATGGGAAGATGGATTCTTTTCAAGAAATGTTGATCTGGATAGCCATTAAATTACCTTCCAACTCAGAGATTCAATGAAACATTTTTTTACTTCTCAAAAAAATAGGAATATATTATCTGTGTATATTTATAAATGTTAATTCAATGACTTACAAATCTTTCAACTCCCATAAGAATATTTTTTTCAACATTAACTCAAATCATGGTAAAAAGGCAGTTTGCTTTATATACATTATTCTTGGAAGAAGGGGAAATTAGGATTTGCACCTGAGAGTGATCTCATTTGAAAATGCGTGCAACATTGCATATATTGCAGTACTTCCCCCTCACTATTAACTATCTCTATATGTATTTTAACCAATCTTCATATAGATTGAACTGGTTGCCTTTCACCCTCTTGGTTGTTCTTCTATGAAAGGATTCCAACTTTGTTTTATGGGGAAAGAACATGTGATTTGGAGTCAGAGGACAGGAGTTCAAATCCTTGCTTTCCTATTTATTACCTTATGACTATGGACAAGTAACTAGTGGATTCTATTTACTAATTTGTAAAGTTAAGGGAAGTACTAGGTGTCTTGTAAGGTGCCAATGAAATCTAAAACTAAAATCTTATGGTTAACCTTCCTAAAACATAGCACCACTTACTGAGCATAATACAGCAACATAATATACCAAATGTGGACTGACCAGGACAAAGTACAAAGGTGACATCACCTTCCTATTCTTGGAAGCTATGCTTCTCTTAATATCTTAAGGCAGATAAATATCTCATTAACATTTTCACTGCCAAATCACATGATTGACATATTAAGCTGCCAGTTGTCTGAAGTATCTGGTTCTCTTACAGATAAATTGTTTTAGAACAATGTCTCTTTCATCTTATATTTGGATTTTTTTAAACACAAGTACAATACTCAACATTTTTCTTATTAAATTTTGTCTTATTGCATTTGTCTTAACATTCTATCCTATTCTAAGTTGAGGGAATCTTGGCAGTCATCATAGCTTTTTGTCATCTAAAAATTTGAAGGACAAGTCATCTTTACTTTCATTCAACTCACTGATAAAAATGGTAAACAGCACATAGATGAGTGTAAAAATGCCTGAGGTACTTCATTAGAGACCTTCTTCCAAGATGGCATCCCACCATTAAAGAATATTCATTGGGTACAGCTATGCAATCAGTTCCGTCTGCCTACAATTGCAATATTATCTTACCCAAATCTCTCCAATCCAAAGAAAATAAAATGAGAGAACAAATGTATTGCTAAAATCTAAGTACACTACAATTTTGTCCTCTTCTAACAAATTAGCAGCTCTTTCAAAAAACTCTACAATTTTATCCTGGTATTCTTTGTTTTTCCTCAGCCACATTGCCTCTGAGATCACTGATTCCTTTTCTAGATGGTCAAGTACCATTCCTTTGTTACAAGGGAATCACTTTAAAAGACTGATATATATTAATTTAAGGTCGCCAAGGAATCAGCTATGTAATTCCTAAATGAAAAACTCAAGTCAGCCGTCAGCCTTTTTTGGAGTTTAATTACAATAGGAGCAAGAAAGGAATTAGAGATATATATAGAGAGAGAAAGGGGAGAGAAGGGAATAGGGCTTAAATACCCCTTCTGTTTAGGCTGGGCCAAAAGGCCCAAGCCCTTAGATAGCTGGGGCAAAGAAAGGAGATCAGTCCCTATTACTCACGTGTCCAAAATGGAGAAACAGTCTCAGAGGCCCCCACCTTCAGCTTCCTTCAGAGCAAGCTTCCTCCGAGACCAGGAACCACACCCACCAAAAACTCAATCCTCTCCCCCGAGTCTCCAGCCCCTCCTATCTTTAAGGACACCATCCAAGTTGCCTCCCCTCAGTCCTCACATCTACCAATCACTCTTCATCAATTTCCCTGTCAATGGAGGCTCTCGCTTAACCCAGGACCGCCCAGAGGTTTCTGGCTTTTGCACATGTCTGTTGAAGGTCATATTTTTCAAATGATTAAATCTATACTCCTTTGCTACAGCCCTTTCTAAATCCTGTTAACTTGAGTATGGTAGAGATTGGAATAATTAAATTTTGATCTAGGCTGCAGCCCTTACTCAATCCTGTTAGGACTGAATAGGGTGGAGATTTATTCCAAGTATCTCCATTGTATCAATTCTAAAATCAATCAAGACTCAAAGAAATTCCTGTTCTATGCTTAAGCATAGGTCAAAGTCCTTTCCATTGTTCAGCAAAGGGTTTCTGTCCTAAAGTAATCTTAAGAAGGGAAGAGAAGGAACCTCCCATGCCAATGGGGTTCCCATTCCAATAGACTATCAGTAAGAAATTTTCCAAGTATGAAATATCCCAATGGTGAAATTTCCAACATTTATAAGTCTAAGGAATTTTGAGGTTTACACCTTTTACAATATATTTTAGAATTCATCAGTAATTGAGACCTGGTAGAAATTCCTCATAGTTCTTATTCTCCTCTTTAAAAAGAAAAAAAAGAATGCTTTTCTCCCATACTATGGTACCTGTTTCATTCTTTGTGACCTTTCAAGATTTTCATATAAAGAAAGTGACTAAACAATTATATTCACTGATTCTTTCAGTATCAAAAGAGTTAGTTCATTTGTGAAGGATTAGATTATTTATTTTCCAATTAGTTTCAAATATGCCTTTCCACAAGCCCTTATTGATTATGATTTTTACTGCATTATGATCTGAAAATATTGCATTGATTATTTTGGCTTTCCTACATTTGCTTGCAATGCTTTTATGGCCTACTACATGGTCAATTTTTGTATATATGTCTTGTGCTGCTGAAAAGAAAGTATATTTGTTTTTATTCCTTTTTATTTTTTTTACAAATATTTATTAGCTCTAATTTTTCTAACATTTCATTTATTTTCCTTACTTTTTTCTTATTTATTTTTGGTTCAATTTATCTAGTTCTGATGGAGTAAGGTAAAGGTCCCCAACTAGTATGGTTTTTCTATCAATTTCCTCCTTAAGCTCATTTAGTTTCTCCTTTAGCAATCTGACTGCTGTACCATTTGGTGCATATATGTTGAGTATTGATATTTCTTCATTATTTATACTGCCTTTCATCAAGATGTAACTATCTTCCTTATCTCTTTTAATGAGATCTATTTTTGCTTTAGCTTTGTCTAAGATCACTATTGCTCCTCCTGCCTTCTTTGTCTCAGTTGCAGCCCAGTAAATTCTTCTCCACCCTCTTACTTTTACCCTGTGTATATCTACCTGCCTCAAGTGTGTTTCTTGTAGACAACATATGTTAGGATTCTGGTTTCTAATTGATTCTACTATCCACTTCCTTTTTATTAGTGAGTTCATCCCATTCACATTCACAATTATTATTATTATCTGTGTATTTCTCTCCATTTTACTACCTCCTTAGGTTCTGCCTTTTCTCTTATCCCTCTTACCTTCCCCTCCAACCTTTTGCTTTTAGTCAGTTTCCCCCCTTTTCCCTCTCTAATGTTATTCCCCTTTCCAGTACCTCCCCTCTTATTGATTCCCTTCTTTCTATAGTGCCTTTTAAACTACCCCTACCCTCTACTTCCCTTGTATTTCTTCCCTCCCCACCAGCCCATTTATTACTTTCTACTTTTCTATAGGGCACAGTACAATTCTCTGCCCCAATGGATCTACTTGTTCTTCCCTCTTTGAGTCAATTTCAATGCATGTAAGAATTAAGTATTGCCATTCTCCAACCTCTTTCACCCCTCCGTTATATTGTTCTTCTACCCCCCTCTCCCATGAGTTTCTTTATGAAATATAAATTTACCCCATTTTGTCTCTTTTCCCATTTCTCTTAGTATTATCTTCTTTTTTATCCCTAATTTATACATTTATAATATATATATACATATATATATATATATATATATATATATATATATACACTTTGACATTTAATCCTGTATAGTTTTTCACTGTTCTCTCTAAGTATACTTCTTCTAGTTACCCTAATGATAATAACAATTTTTAAGAGTTACAAATATCATACTTGCTTATAGGAATATAAATTGTTTGAACTTATTGGGTCTCTTTAAAAAAGTTTGTTTTTTCCACCCTTTCTTAATTACCTTTTGATGATTCTCTTGCGTTCTGTGTTTAAGTATGATCTTTTTTTTATGAATGCTTGGAAGTCTTCTATTTTATTAAATGATCATACTTTTCCCTATAAGAACATATTCAGTTTTGCTGGGTAGTTGATTCTTGGTTGTAGATCTAGTTCCCTTGCTTTCCAGAATATCATATCCCATGCCTTTTGGTCTTTTAATGTGGGTGCAGCCAGGTCTTGTGTTATCCGAACTGTGGTTCTATGATATCTGAATGATTTCTTCTTAGCAGCTTATAATATTTTTTCCTTGATCTGGTAGTTGTTGAATTTGGCTATAACATTCCAGGGCATTGTCAATTGGGAATTAAATGCAGAAAGTGATCTATGTATTCTTTCAATCTTTATTTTTCCCTCTTGTTTGAGAATGTCAGGGCAGTTTTCTTGGAGAATTTCCTATAGAATTATGTACAGGCTTTTTCTTTTGTCATGATTTTCTGCTAGTTCAATAATTCTTAAATTGCCTCTCCTGGATCTATTTTCCAGATCTGTAGTTCCATCAATGAGATGTTTTGTATTTTCCTCAATTTTTTCATTCTTTTGATTTTGTTTTATGGACTCTTGCTGCCTTTGGATGTCATTTGCTTCTAAATGTAGAATTTAATTTTTAAAGACTGAATTTCATCCGTGGCTTTTTGGTCATCCTTCTTCTTTTGGTCTAATTTTTTTGGTAAGTCATCTTTCACCTTCTTTCTGGCTTTCTAGCAACTGTTTTCTTATTTTAGTTAATGTGCCTCTGTTTCCAGATGACTTATTTTGCTTTTTGAGTTCTTTCTGCAATTTTCTTCAGCCTCTCTTAATTGTTTTTTTTTTTAAATTATGTTTTGAATTCTTCCAAACCTGTGTCCAGTTCAGTGGAATTTCTGAATTTTTGCTTGGTGTTCCTTGATCCACCTCTGTTCCATTTGCTCTTTGTTCATTACCTGGATAGAAGTTATTGATTGTAATTTCTTTTTTTTCCTTTTTCTGTTGTTTACTCATATTTTTTCCTTCTTTCCACCCTGTCATTGGCTATAATCTTGTTCCTCTGATTATTTGCTGGATCTGTGGTTTTGGGCTGTTCTGTCCTGAAGGGATTTCTTCTCTGCTCTGCTGATTGACTAGATTAGACTGATGGAGTATTAATGAGCCCTGAGGTCAGATCTTCCCCAGCTGGCAGCAGAAGCTAAAGGTGTAGGTGAAAGTGTGAAGGCTCAAGGGAGCTGTACTTTCTGATTTGTTATCAAGGCATTCTATAGTAGCAGCAGTGTTGGCCCAGGGAACTTAGCAGTAAATGTGACTCTCTGCTCAAAGCAGTGGGGAAGGAGTGTTGGAGATTGAGCTTCCCTGTGTTCTGAAGGCTTCTTATCTGCTCTATTGATAAAAAATAAGCCAGGGTAGAGCTTATTTGAAGAGCTAGATGTGCCCTGAGGCCAAAATCTTGAGAAGTGGGGGCCAAGATGGAGAGTTTTGACTGTGACTAGACTGCCCTCTCTGTGCTTCTCTTCCAACTGACTCCCTGCCAACTGTGGTCAGCACCCTGATCCTGGCACAGCTGTGCCAGCAAAGCACTCCCTCCAGGCTAGAGCCCTCACTCTGAGATTCTAGCCACTGCTGGAAATTCAGCACAGTAGCTGGAGGAGGGGTGCTGGCACCTTCTTTCTTCCTATTCCTTAAACCCAAGAATTCTAGAATTCAATCCTTTTTGCGTACCTTTTAAGTTAAATCCAGCAGGCGAGTCCCCAGCTCTGTCCTGTTGTTATATTTGTTTTTTTGGCCCCTGGAAGCACTCTGATTTGATTGGTGTGAAAGGGTTTTCACAGAGGTCTGGATTTTTGCTGTGTCTAAGTGATCATTTTGACTTTGCCTCCCAATTAGTCCATTTGTAGCAAGTGACTTGATTTCACTTAGAGCAGTCAGCTAGGTGTTTTCCTAATTTTCATTATATTGAGGATCAACTCCCTGTTAGTCATTTTTGTTTTATCATTTCCAATTCAAAGACTATTTCCTTTGGTAGGAAAAGGAGAAGCAAAGCAATGACTGAGAACTTCCTTTTCTTTTTATCCTTGGTATTTGCAAAAAGCATAAACACATCTATTTCTTTCTGTTTTCCTCAACATAAAGTTTTAACCAGTGCAAATTTGTGAAGCATTTGGTACTTTCTTTTTCTTGCCTTTCCTGCAACATTTCACACTGTTTACTCTTCCCTTTCTTCAAGATAGTCTTTCCATTTTGTGTTTTCATGATTTTGCTCTCTGTTGGTTCTCCCTCTAATCTTTGGATCTCCATCCTTATTCTATTATGTTTAGCTAAATCTCAGGGTTCTATCCTGGACACTGCTCTCTCTATACTTTTTCAGTGATCTTGTTTACTCTCATGGATCAAACTCTCATTATTCTTTGGGGAGCTGGACATAATAAACCAAACTTCCACCAAAGTAACACCTTTTGTCAGTTTACAGAACTATTGGGGATTCACTATAATGTGGCAAGCCAGAGAAAAGAAGAAAATCATCAAAAAAAGTACCCAGAAAAGATATCTGATTTTTCAGCTAATCCTTGAAGGGTTCATTATTATTATTTTTAAAGAGATGAATATAAGCATGGGAATATTTGGAAACATGAAAACTACTTAATTTTCTTTAGTTGGGCATATGTTCAATCTTAATGTGAAATGTACAGAAATTCCTATCTCCTAGCTCTTCATTTCTGACAATGCTCAACAACAATAGGTGCACTCAGATGAAACAGAAGTTAGCTTTTTCTATCACTGGGAATGTGCACAATAACCACAGTTCACACAGTTTGTGAACAGAACCAAGGCCCCAGAGCGAATCTCGCATAGTACATGGGAACTATTTGTTGTTATTTATATGTTGATATGTGCCTTTTAATTTTCACCTTTTGACATTTAAATTTTCTTTGAAATGTCATATTTGAAAATAGGCCCCATTTAGAAGAGAAGATTTCTGCCCCCATCTCCAGATCTTAATGTACTCACCTCTCCATGGCTTCTGAAGGGGGATGAGAGTAAGCTGCTCTGTGTCTTGGTTTACCCCCTGGCCACTGAGACAGAGAATTACAGATCATTTGTTTCCTCTAGTGGAGGACAATCTTGGTTTTGTCCTGGAAAATTAAGAAAAAGCCTGTTTAAATTCTTCCATAAATATTACTTATATGTTAGGAAGCATGAAACACCAAAGCTTTCATTTATCAAAAAATTTCCACATTTCAGTCATTAGCTAAAAAATGTTATTATTGCTGTTGTTCTTTAAGGAAAAGCCCAAGTTATATATGTTGAGAAATAATGTTGTAGTTGAGACTCTGTTGATATCAGACTTTTATCAGAGAGCCTAACATAAAAAGGAAGTTAATGTTCTCAGCTTGGGATGTCTACCTACAACAGCAAGTTCATCAAAATTTAATTTCTTTTTTAAATTATCTGGGAAACAAAAGCCTAGACCTGGTAAAAGTGTTATTCAGAAATAGCAGAAGCTAATCTCACTTATCATAAAGCAGAGAAGAGCCAGGGACAGAAATAACAGTCCCCTCATAAGCACCCACTAAACACTCATCACCCTCTAAATGATATTGGAGGATGTTATCTCTCATCTTTTCCATCTAAGTCAATATTGGTCATGGAAACTCCTAGTACTACTCAACACTACTAAGATAAACCATTGTGCAAAGGACAGGTATCTGCAGTGATGTTCTCAATCAGTAACATTCTTATCTGGGAAAAAATAGCATAAAAACAATGTTATTTCACTCACCGTCTATACATTCAATTAGTATCATGATGTCTTGAAACTTTAGCCTCCTTCTCAGAGTCATTGGTCAGGGCCAATAAAAATATAACCAGGAGGCAGTAAACATCTATTAAGAGCCTATCATATGCCAAGCAGGATTCTAAATCCTGATAATACAAAGAAAGGCATAAGATAGTGCCTAACCTCAAGGAGCTAAGAATCTAATTTGGTAAACAACAAATCAAAAGTATCTGGAAAGGGGAAGAGGGTAGGTTTACCTCACTAGTAATTGATGAAGCCATACAATCAGGGTGGGAAATTATCTAAGGATGTTAAAAATAAATTCCCAAATTAACTTCATTCTGCAGAATGATGAGTTTCTGAAGATGAAGTTTAGGAAATCTCATTGGGAAATGATGGGAATTCCTTTGTGCCATTCTTAAATGGTGGAAGGTCATGAACGAGCTCACAGATGTCCACTCCAACCAGAGAAAGGGAGATGACTCAGGGATAAAGGATGCTTTAGAAGTGTGTGTCAGAGTTGATTTTATCTTGCAGAATAGAGATGCTGAAATCTAAGAAGGCACAACAATATAGTGAAATGATTTGACATAAAATGAACTCTTCAATTCATTTGAGAGCTGAAAGAGTCTGCTAAAGACTTTTAGGTTATAAAGCATAAAGAGACTGGGAGTATACCACAAAGATGCAGAATCACAGAATATTGTACTTACAGATTGCTAAAAGGAATCCCAGGTACCAGCTCATCCAACCCATACATGGAAGGAACCCCATCATAATAAAATAATAACTAAAATTTATTTACTGCTTTAAGGTTTGCAAAGGAATTGCAAATACTGGCCTGTGTGATTTTCAGCATGACCCTATGGGGTAGGTTCTGTAGTTATGCTATTATACAGATAAGGAAACTGACAAAGGAGGAGATTAAATGACTAACCCAAGATCACCCAGTCTTTAAATTAAATTATACATTGCAAATCTTTTGACATAATTTTAATTCAATTCTTCCTGACTCTAAGTTTAATACTCCATTCAAAATGCTTACCTGCTAGCCTTATAATGGCCAACAAGGGAAGATCTTCACCAAGAGAAGCACATTACCTCTCAAAGCAGTTCATATATTTGGGCAGCTCTAATTTTTGAAGTTAGAGCCTCTGGTGCTTGTTATTAGTATAACTCTGGGCAACTCACTTAACTCTACCTGTCTTGATTTCATCATCTATAGAATGCAATTAACCATGACTTATACTTCCCAGGATTATTGTGAGGATGGAATGAGATAATGTTTATAAAACACTTTGTTAACCATAAAATGCTATATAAAATTTTACACATAAGTAATCTTGTCATTATTAAATATTTTCTCAGACTGAGCTTAAGTCTGTCTTTCTGCATCTTTCATCTATTGTTTCTACTTATGCCCTTTGGGGCAAGGGGACAATAAAAGATGAATTTTTAAAGAATACAGATAAATCTCTAAAAAAGAGAGGAAAAAACTATCTGTTGCTACTTATGAAATAAGAGTTTAAAAAAACAAGGAGGCAATTCAAAGTTGTTTTTGTTAAGTCACATGGTGACAAGTACAATAAAACCATCCCTCCAAATCTCTTTTCCATGAAGAAAACATCAGAACAGAACACACTCAGAGCACCCTCTACTGCCTAATAACAATGCCAACTCTATTGTGGAACAGGGTTTCTCAGTTTCTTCAACTGATAATTTTTTTAATTAAAAATAATTTATAGAATCTTAAAGAAGAATCAAAGTTATGAGAAATGTATATTTGTATATGTACATTGGTAAATGTCAATAAATAAGAATAAACTATGTTTACTTCTAATATTAAGCTCTGTAGAGTATTCTCAATGACTTTGTGAGATAGGTAGAGTTTTGATGAATTAGTGATCTCCTTAATATGGGTACTCCCTCTAATGATGCAAACTATAACCTAACAAGGTCCCCTCTTACTCTTCATCTGTTTTCAGGATTGTCCCACAATTAATTCAAAGTGGATTCACTGATAGTACTGGAGATCTTCTAATTATCTTTTTAATTTTAATTAATTAATTGGTTACATTTAAATACCCAGTTAACTCCCTTCCTCTCTCTCCTACCACACACCCCACCTAATTAGAGAAGTCATCATTTGAAAAAAAAAGATGTATATATAAAACTATGTCTTACTTATTTCTATTTATCAATTCTTTCTCTGGAGGTAGGGTTTATACAAGTTCTTTAAACAATATTTTTGTTGCTGAATATAATGTTTTTCTTGTTTCTGCTTGTTGCAATCTTAATAATTTTATGTAGGTGTTTCAATGTTGTTTTTATCCAAAAATTAACTTGTTCATCATTTCTTACATCACAGTAGTATTCTATCACAATCATATGCCACAACTTGTTTAGCCATTCTCCAATTGATGGGCTTCCCTTAAAATTCCAGTTCCTTACCACTATAAAGAAAAGTTCTAGGGTGGAGTCAAGATAATGGTGTAGAGGCAGTGAAATTTCAGACCTCTGAAAACCCTTCCTTACCAATTACAAACTAAATGCTCCTAGGGGACTGAAAATCAAACCTAACAACAAGACAGAGACAAGGAACCTTCCTGCTGGACTCAACTTAAAAGGTATACCCACCAAAAGCCTTAATTCAAGAGCACTCAGGTTTAAGGGTAAGGAAGAAGGAATGTCCCAGGACTCCTTCCCCACCTAGAGTGCTGAGCCTCCAGTGGTTGCTGGAACCTCTTGGCAGACAAGGGTGCTGGTCTGGAGAGAGTACCTTATGGGCAAAGCTGTGCCAGGCTCAGAGCATTGAACACAAGTGGTGGGGAAGCAGTAGGAGAAGAATCACAGAGTGGGCAGCCTAGTTGCAGCAGTGGAAACACTCCATATTGCCCACAACCCCCTTCCAGAGGTTTTGGTCTCTGGGCACATTCAGCTCAAACCAGCTGGACTTAATCCCATCAAACTCCTCAGAGATCAGGGAAGCTCAAGTTCCAACACCCCTCACCCACAGATTGCACTGAGAGATTTGCTGACTAAGCTCCAAGGGTGAAGACTGACAGAAAAGCCCAAAATCACAGAGCCAACAGAAAAAAAACAAGAGGAGCAAGAGCACAGGCAATTGCAGGGAGTAAAGAAGGGGTAAATATGAAAAAAAAAACAGAAAAAGAAAAAAGAAATTACAATCAACAGCTTCTATACAGGCAATGAACAAAGAGCAAATGGAATAGAGAAGAATGAGGGAAAACCAAGCAAAAAAACAGAAACCCCAGCAAATTGGATACAGGCGTTGGAAGAATTCAAAATACAATTCAATCCTAGGTTCAAATCTGGCCTCAGCCACTTCACCCCCATTGCCTAGCCCTTACCACTCTTCTGCCTTGGATAGAAGGTAAGGGTTTAAAAAAATATGGGGCAGCTGGGTGGCTCAGTGGATTGAGAGTCAGGCCTAGAGATGGGAGGTCCTAGGTTCAAGTCTGGCCTCAAACACTTCCCAGCTGTGTGACTCTGCACAAGTCACTTAACCCCCATTGCCTAGCCCTTACCACTCTTCTGCCTTGGAGCCAATACACAGTATTGACTCCAAGATGGAAGGTAAGGGTTTAAAAAATTTTTTTTAAAATAAAATAAATAAATAAATACAATTCAAAACATAATTAAGAGAGACTGAAGAAAATTGACAAAAGAACTTAAAAAACAAGATAAGTCATCTGGAAACAGAAAAGAGTGTCTTTGAAGCCAAAATTAATCAGCTTGAAAATGAGGCAAAGGAGATGAAAGATGACCTACAAGGTAAATCAGAACAAAAAGAGAAGGATGACCAAAAAGGCAGGGATGAAGTACAGTCTTTAAAAACCAGAATACAACAATTAGAAGCAAGTAATTTCACAAGGAAGCAGGACACTAGAAAACAAAATCAAAAGAATGAAAATATTGAGGAGAATATGAAGCACCTCAGTCACAAAACAAGATTTAGAAAATTGTTCCAGGAGAGACAACTTAAAAATCATTGGTCTACCAGAAGACCATGAC
This sequence comes from Monodelphis domestica, assembly GCF_027887165.1. Classification (NCBI taxonomy): domain Eukaryota; kingdom Metazoa; phylum Chordata; class Mammalia; order Didelphimorphia; family Didelphidae; genus Monodelphis; species Monodelphis domestica. The sequence goes on from NC_077229.1 coordinate 163,883,025, forward strand.
AAAAGAAAAATCCTGGACATCATCCTATAGGAAATTATCCAAGAAAACTACCCAAACATTCTAGAACAATAGGGAAAAGTGGATATTGAAAGAATCTACAGATCACCTCCTCTACTCAATCCCCAACTGACAACACCCAGGAATGTTATAGCCAAATTCAAGAACTACCAGACCAAGGAAAAAATATTACAAGCTGCTAAGAAGTCATTCAGATACCATGGAACCACAGTGAAGATAACACAGGATCTGGCTGCATCTATACTTTAGGGCCAAAAGGCATGGAATATGATATTCCGGAAAGCAAGGGAACTAGGTCTACAACCAAGAATTAACTACCTAGCAAAACTGACTATATTCTTACAGGGGAAAGTATGGTTATTTAACAAAATAGAAGAATTCCAAGCACTTGTTAAGAAAACATGAGAACTGAACAGAAAATTTGATGTCCAAGCACAGAATTTAGGAGAATCATGAAAAGATAATTAAGAAAGAGGGAAAAAAGAAAAACAAAACAAAACAAAACCCTTTTTTTAAGAGACCCAATAACTTAAAATGATATGTATCCCTATGAAAAAAGAGGACATTAGTAACTCTTAAAATTTGTTATTATCAGGGGCAGCTGGGTAGCTCAGTGGATTGAGAGCCAGGTCTAGAGACAGGAGGTCCTAGGTTCAAATCTGGCCTTAGACACTTCCCAGCTGTGGCCCTAGGGAATCATTTGAACCCCATTGCCTATCCCTTACCACTCTTCTGCCTTGGAACCAGAACAGAGTATTGATTCCAAGATGGAAGTTAAGGATTAAAAAAAATTGTTATTATCACCTGGGCAGCTCTAAGAATTACACTTAGAGGGAACGGTGACAAACTGTATAGGAAGAAATGCCAAGACATAAATATGTATATAGATATATGTATGAATAAATACATATCTGTGTGTACATATATACACAACTAGAGCTAAAAAAAGAGGTTAGTACTAAAAGAAACAAAATGGGGTAAATTTATATATAACAAAGAAGCATATGGTGGAAGGGGAGGGATAACATCAAAACACTAGAAGGGTAAAGAGGTTGGAGATAGGAAATACTCAATTTTTGTGTGCATTGAAATTAACTCAAAGAGGGAAGAACAATCAAATACATTAGTGCAGAGAATTGATTTACGCCCTATAGGGAAGTATAAGGGTAACAAAAGGACTGGTGGGGATAGAAGCAGTACAAGGGAGGGAGAAGGTAGAGGAGTAGAAACACACATGAGGAAGGTAGATACACATAGGGTAAAAGTAACAGGATGGAGCCAAATCTACTGAGTATCAACTTATAAAAAGAAGACAGGGGTCTCAATCATTATATCTGACAAAGCCAAAGTAAAAATAAATCTAGTTAAATGAGATAGGGAAGGTAATTACATCCTGATAAAAGGCAGCATAGACAATGAGGAAATATCCATACTCAACATGTATGCATCAAATGGCATAGCATCCAAATTTCTAAAGGAGAAACTAGTGGAGCTCAAGAATGAAATAGAGAGAAAAACTGTACTAGTGAGAGACCTGAATCTTCCTCTATCAGAATTATATAAATCAAATCAAAAAATAAATTAGAAAGGGGTAAGAGAAGTGAATGAAATCTTAGGAAAATTAGAATTAGTAGATATGTGGAGAAAAATAAATAGGGACAAAAAGGAATAAACCTTCTTTTCAGTAGCACATGGTACATTCATGAAGACTGACCAATCTAGGGCATAAAAACATTGCAAACAAGTACAAAAGAGCAGAAATAATAAATGCAACCTTCTCAGATCACAAAGAAATGAAAATAATAATTAGTAATGGTACATGGACAGGCAAATCAAAAATTAATTGGAAATTAAACAACATGACTCTCCAAAATTGGTTAAAGAACAAATCATAGAAATAATTAATAATTTCATTAAAGAAAATGACAATAAAGAGACATCCTATCAAAATCTATGGGATGCAGCCAAAGAAGTACTCAGGCGTTAATGTATACCTTTGAATTCATATATTAACACATTAAAGAGGGCAGAGGTAAATGAATTGGGTATGCAAATTAAAAAACTAGAAAGTGAACAAATTAAAAATCCTCAGATGAAGACTAAATTAGAGATCATAAAAATCAAAGGAGAAATTAAAATTGAAAGTCAAAAGAACTATTGATTTAATAAATAAAACTAGAAGCTGGTACACTATAAAAACAAATATTATAGACAAAGTACTGGTCAATCTAATTTAAAAAAGGAAAGAGGAAAACAAATTGACAGTATCCAATATGAAAAAGGAGACCTCATCTCTGATTACAAGGAAATTAAGGCAATCATTAAAAACTGTTAAGCCTAATTATATGGCAGTAAATATGGCAATCTGGGTGATATGGATGAATATTTACAAAAAATTAAATTGCCTAGACTAACAGAGGAAGAAATAGAATACCTAAACAAGCCCATATCATAAAAAGAAATTAAACAATTGTGAATTTTAAAACTACTCCACCCTACTCAGACCATACTTTAGAAGATCTGATTTAGCTATTTCCTGATTAGTAACAATGGAGATATTTGGTCTAACAGAATCAAGTCTTGGGAAGTCTGTATTTCTCCACCCTACTTAGTTTAACAAAGTCAGGAATGTCTGCACCATACTCAAGGACTAAGTATCTGAGAAAATGGCCTTCAACAGTAATGTGCAAAAATAGCAGACAGATCCCTGTCCTGTCCTAAGTCAAGCTAAGCTATCATTAGTACAGATAAGACACAGGAAAGTGATGTAAAACCGAATATAAAAGACACGTGACTTCTTCGCTTTGCGCTCTTTTCCCAGAGAGGCGTCTCTGGCTGGCAGTATGCTAAGCGTTCTGACATCTTGGCGTGGTGGCAGATATTTGTCTCGGTTTTGGCAGTGAGTTTGCCCTTGAGCTAATTCAAGTTCAGGAATCTTGGCTGAGCTCTCTTGGAGGTCAGGCTGATTCCTTCCTCTTTTATTCCCCAAATCCTACATTCTAGAGCCTCTAATCTTCCCGCCCAGCACAAGCCAGGTGGGAGAACTCCTACACTCTTTCCTTCTCCCTTCTCCTTAAATTTCTTTCCACTCTATTAATTAAATCACCATAAATGTCCAGACTGACTTGGGTAAATTTTTTTTGTTATTTGGGATATCCACGGTGACCAATAATTAATATAGTTTTAGTTCACAGCACTAAAATTATTCTTTACAGTTTTGGCGACCACAAAGGAACCTTGTCGGTTGTGACAAAATACCCTCAATCTTCTTAAATTTCCTAAGCCTTTTTTCTACTGTGACTATCACTAAGTTCAGCTTTTAATAGCTTAATTTGATCATCTGTAGAGGTAAGTAAATTTGGTTTTTCTTTTCCTTTTTTTTAAATCCAAAGTGGCAGGACTGGGAAAGCTGTTTAGCTATGAATCCCCTTTCCCTCAGGGAACAACTGCATAGATTACTCTTAATTAGGAGTGAAAGGGACCTAACGAGAGTTTTGGCCTTGTCCTATTCCCCATGTGTTTTGTGAAGCCCGTAGAAAAATTATATATATATATATATATATATATATATATATATATATATATATGTAAATGAATACTACCTTCTTCAACATTTGTATGGTGGTTGAAGAATTAGGGACATTGAGGAATTTAGCAGACCTCCAATTTTTAATATTTTTAGGTAATGTCATTTTTGTACTCCTAAGTACTGTATTTAGAGATGCTAACATAAAAAAAAAAATTATTTGAAGCTGAAATTCAGAAAAACACCCAAACTACAAAGCTAAAAAACAAGAAATTATGCAAGAATGTGAAGCTAAAATACAAAAAAAATATGCAAAAATCTGAAGATAAAACACAGGAAAACATAAAAAAATGCAATATAAAACACAGGAAAATATTTTAAAATGTAAGGCTAAAATGCAGGAGAACATGCAAGCCCAATTGGACAATTTAAAATGTTTCTTATAGGATCAATTGGCAAACATCCACCCCGCCAGAAACAGATCTGGACATGACAGACCTATTTCTGAACCTCTAAATGAGGAAATTTCCTTCCCTGAAACAGAGATGGAAAACACCTTCCCTATTGGTCAGCTAACAGCCTGGTTCTCTCATGGTCTACAACTCTTGACTGAATTTAATCCTCATGACCCTTCCCCTAAAATTATCCTTTACACAAACCATCAAAGAACTCCCTAAGAAAAAATACCCGGGACCAGATGGATTCAAAAATAAATTCTATCAGATATTAAAAGAACAACTAATTCCAATATTATATAAAATATTTGACAGAATAAGCAAAGAAGGAGTTCTACAAAATTCCTTTTACAACACAAATATGGTACTGATTCCAAAGCCATGTAGGTCAAAAACAGAGAAAGAAAACTATAGACCAATTTCCTTAGTGAATATAGATGCAAAAATCTTAAATAGGATACTAGCAAAGACTCCAGTAAGTGTTCATGAGGGTTTTTCATTATGACCAGGTAGGATTCATACCAGGAATGCAAAGATGGTTCAATACTAGGAAAACCATCAACATAATTGACCATATTAACAAGCAAACTGACAAAAAATCACATGATTATCTCAATAGATGCAGAAAAAGCCTTTGACAAATACAGCACTCATTTCTATTGAAAACACTAGAAAGTATAGGTATAGAAAACATCAAACATAGAAAACATAAAACATCATCTGCAATGATGATAAACTAGAAGCCTTCCAAAAAGATCAGGAGTGAAACAAGGATGTCCATTATGACTTCTATTATTAAACATTGTACTAGAAACACTAGCAGTAGCAATTAGAGAAGAAAAAGAAATTGAAGGTATTAAAATAGGTAATGAGGAGACCAAGTTATCACTCTTTGCAGATGGTATGATGGTCTACTTGAAGCATCCTAGAGAATCAACTAAAAAGCTTATAGGAATAATCAAGAACTTTAGCAAAGTTGCAGGATACAAAATAAACCGACATAAGTCGGTTTTTCTATATATTTCTATATATTTCCATTTCTATTTATTTTTAGAATTTCTTTTAGAATTTTTAGAATTTTTAGAATTTCCATTTCTATATATCTCCAACCCATTTCAGCAGCAAGAATTAGAAAGAGAAATTCCATTTAAAATCACCCTAGACATATAAAATACTTAGGAATCTATGTGCCGAGAAAAACACAGGAACTATATGAACACAACTACAAAACACTCTCCAAACAATCAAAACTAGATCTAAACAATTGGAAAAACATTGATTGCTCATGAGTAAGACCAGCTAACATACTAAAAATGACAATTGTACCCAAACTTATTTACTTATTTGGTGCCATACCCATTGAACTACCAAAAAACTTTATTAATGAATTAGAAAAACAACAACAACAACATAACAATGTTTATTTGGAAGAACAAAAAGATCAAGGATATCCAGGGAAATCCTGAAAAAAAGTGAAGAAAGCATGCCTTGCAGTCCCAGATCTCAAACTATACTATAAAGCAGTGGTCATGAAAACAATTTGGTACTGCCTAAGAGACAGAAAGGAGAATTCATGGCATAGACTTGGGGTAAGTGAACTCAGCAAGACAGTCTATGATAAACCCCCAAATCCCAGATTTTGGGACCAAAATCCAGTACTTGATATAAACTGCTGGGAAAATTGGAAGATAGTATGGGAGAGATTTGGTTTGGATCGACATCTCACACACTACACTAAGATAAACTCAGAATGGGTGAATGTCTTGAATATAAAGAAGGAAATTATAAGTAAATTAGGTGAACATAGAATAGTATACATGTGAGATCTTTGGGAGAAGAAAGCCTTTAAAACCAAGCAAGACCTAGAAAAAAATTACAAAATGTAAAGTAAATACTTTTGATTACATCAAATTAAAAAGGTTTTGTACAAACAAAACCAATGCAACCAAAATTAGAAGGGAAGTAACAATCTTGATAAAAAAAAAACCTCTGACAAAGTTCTAATTACTCAAATTTATAAAGAGCTAAATCAATTGTACAAAAAAATTAAACCATTCTCCAATTGATAAATGGGCAAGGGACATGAATAGGCACTTTTCAGCCAAAGAAATCAAAACTATTAATAAGCACATGAAAAACTGTTCTACATCTCTTATAATCAGAGAGATGCAGATCAAAACAACTCTGAGGTATCACCTCACACCTAGCAGATTGGCTAACATGACAGTAAAGGAAAGTAATAAATGCTGGAAGGGATATGGCAAAGGTGGAACATTAATTCATTACTGCTGGAGTTGTGAATTGATCCAACCATTCTGGAGGGCAATGTGGAACTATGCCCAAAGGATGATAAAAGACTGTCTGCCCTTTGATCCAGCCATAGCACTGCTGGGTTTGTACCCCAAAGAGATAATAAGGAAAAAAATCTTGTACAAGAATATTCATAGCTGCACTTTGTGGTGGCAAAAAATTGGAAAATGAGGGGATGCCCTTCAATTGGGGAATGGCTGAACAAATTATGGTATCTGTTGGTGATGGAATACTAAAGTGGAAGAGTTCCACAGGAACTGGAATGACCTCCAGGAATTGATGTAGAGTGAAAGGAGCAGAAGCATGAGAACATTGTACACAGAGACTGGCACACTGTGGTACAATAGAATGTAAATGGACTTCTCCACCTGAACAACTTAGAGGGATCTATAAGAAAGAATACTATATACATCCAGAGGAAAAACTGAGGGACTAGAAACACAGAAGAAAAACAATTGCTGGATTACATGGGTTGAGCGGGATATGATTGGGGATGTAGACTCTAAATGAACATCCCAGTGTAAACATCAACAACATGGAAATAGGTTTTGATCAAGGACACATGTAATACCCAGTGGAATTGCACATCAACTACAGGAATGGTGGGGTAGAAGGGAGGGATAGAAATATGATGCTTGTAACCAAGGAATAATGTTCTAAATTGACTAAATAAATTAATAAAAAAAGAAAATTGCTATATGTATATATATATATATATCTTAGAAAATATTTTATTTTCCATTTTCTTTAATTATCTTAGGAAACACACCTAATAGTGTTATTAGTGGGTCCAAAAGTAAATACAACTTTATAAATCCTTGACATAATTCCAGATTGTTCTCCTAAATGGTAGGATTAGTTCACAGTTCTCCCAACAATGTATCAGGATTGCCATTTTTCCATGTCCTCTCCAACATTTTTCAATTTGGCCTTTTATTATTTTATCTTCTTTAAAAGACATAAGATAATATCTGAGTTGCTCTGATTTATAGTTCTCTAACTAATAATGATTTAAAACATTTTCATGTGGTATGTATAGTTTTGATTTCTTCATCCAAAAACTGTTCATATTTTTTACCACTTATCAATTGGGGAATGGTTCATATTATCATATATTTAACAAAGTTCATTATGGAGAAAATTTATGTATTTTAGACATGAGACTCCTTTCTGAGAAACTGAGAAACATTATCCCCCAAAATTTACTGCTTTCCTTCTAACTTGGCTACATTAGTTTTATTTGTAGCAAAAACCTTTTCAATTTAATGTATTCAAAATGATCCTCTCACAATGTTTTCTGTTTCTTGTTCATTGATAAATTCTCCTGTCCATAAATCTGATAGGTAATATGTCCCCTATTCTTCTAATTTGCTTGTGATATCTCCCTTTATGCCTAGATCATGTATCCATTTTGATCTTTTCTTAGAAAATTATGTAAGATATTGGTCTATTATAGTTTCTGCCAAACTGTTTTCCAACTTTTTGTAGAGGCAAAGAATTGGAATTTGAGGGTGGGCTAATCAACATTGAAATGACTGAACAAATTATGGCATATGAATATAGTAGAATACTTTACTTTAAGAAATGATGAAAGGAAGGATTTCAAAGAAACCTGGAAAGATGTATAATGTATAGTGAAGTGAGTAGAACCAGAATACTTTATACAATATTAACAATATTGAGAAGACTTGTGAACTCTAATCTGTGCAATGACCAACTATAATTTTAGAGGGCCTACTGTGAAAATTGCTACCCACTTCCTAACAGAAAAATAATGGAGTCAAAAGACATACAGAAACATATATGGGAGACATCATCAATATTTCAATTTTCTTTGATTAACTCGACATATTTACTACAACAATATGATATTTTTCATCTTTTTTCATGGTGGTGGCAGTTGCATTTTTGTTAGGTGAAAAAAATTAAGTTTAATACAAAATTAAAAATTGAAGAAAAAGCATAGCACCAAATATTTTGTTAATAAGAGGCCTTTGTTTCCACTGAGCATCTTAGGATCATGAAAAGAAGTCACAAACTACTGGTCTTCTTAATTGGTTTTTCTGCCCCACATTCTCCATTTTCCATTCATTCTCCACACAATTGCCAACACAATTTTCCGTAAGTGCAGATATGGCCATGTCACTTCCCTCCTCTGTAATCGCCAGTGCTTCTCTCTTAACTCTGGGACAAAATATAAACAAAAAATACTCCTTTTGACTTTTATAGCATGGCCTTATGCTTTATTTCTAGCTTAATTGTATTTATTATCTTTCCTGAACTCTACGACCCAGTCATGTTGGCCTTACTGTTTCTTATGAGTCTTAAACTCTCCTCTAGATATCTTTCCATTGGCCATCCCACATATATATCCTTTCTTTACCTTTACCTCAAATAAATGAATTCTTGTTTTCAGATACAGCCCAAGAGCCACCTTCTATATGAAATTTTCCCTGGTACACCCTCAACTGAAGCACTCTTTCTCTCTATCTAGTAATTAAATATGATTTTATTTTTTTATATTTATTTTGTAAATACTCAAACATATAAAAGTCTTCTCCATGGGAATATAAGCTCCTTGTGAGTAGGGATTTTTTCAGTCTTTGTATTTATATAGCCTGGGGTTAATTTATAGAGTTTGGCACACAGTAGGTATCTAATAAATGTGCACTGATTGGTTGAAGTCTTAATTGCTAAAAAAAGTCTCTTATTAAAAGTATCAAAACTATCCAGCTTAATTTTGACATGTGACAAATGATACAGCAGTATTTTGTTCTTCACAAACAAAATTTTTTTTGTTTTTTTATATTCAACAAACTATATATATATATATATAATTTATGTAAAGATATATTCTGTACACTTGTCAATGAACTCTGTGACTATAAAGTTGTGAACTACCATAGAATATCAGCTTGAAAACCTGCCTATTCCCTTTTTATCATCAAAAATATTGTCTCTATATCAGCATAATTATCCTCAAGTGGAAAAAATATCTATAAGGGAAAGGAGGCCTAGCTGGTGTAGCTATTATGTCCAATTATAGATGAGGAAATGTAAGGTCCAAGATGATTAGTGACTTGCCCAAAGTTACTCAGCTTTTCTGAAGTGCTATTCAAATTCAGTTCTCCTAACTCAAAGCCACAGTTCTTTCCACTACATCAAACTTCCTCTCAATAGAATAAAAGCTATGAGTATATAGCTAAAAATCTCTAACAGAGTAAGAGAAAAATAATGATGATCATAATATGACATGATTTAGAACAAAGGATCTTCTAGCTCATCCAACCAAATCCTTTACATTTTACAATGAGAATCAGAGAAGTAAATAATATTTTTCAAATATATCACAGAATTTCAGGGGAAGAAGGCATATTAAAGGCTATCTAGTCCAGTCTTTCCTTGAACAATAAAAAGAACAAAATCATTAGACCAAATAAATGGTGATCCACAATACAATAAAGAGAACCCAGTGTCATGATAGGTAGCTTATTTCACTTTTGAACAGTTCTATTTGCTAAGAAGTTTTTCTTTACATCAAGCCTAAATTTTCTTCATTAGAACTTCCACTCATTGTTCCTTTTTCTGCCTTTGGAGACAAAATAGCCCAAGTTTTCTCTCTGTTCTCTGTTAAAACTTAAAGACAGATGTTGTATCTTGATAAAGGTTGTTTTCTTTAGGCAAAACATCATCAGTCTCTGACTTATTTTGGTATGATTGTTCAAGGTTTCTCTAAATCTTGATCATTCTTTTTACATTCTTCCTAAATATATCTTTTCTCCCCACGGAAAAAAATACTTCTAATACTACCTGATGAGTACAAAGTATAATGAAACTCTTCTGTGTGCTCAGTTTCTTTCAATTTTTAGTTGCCATCGCACACTGATGATGCACATTGTGTATGTGGTCCACTAAGCCCCAAGATTAATTTTTAATATATGATTTGTTTTATTACTACACTAATACTTATAGAGTTTATGCTTTTTTTCCCTTTAAAACATTATTTTATTTCATCATTTTCAAACATTATTAATTAGAAACAAAGATCATTTTCTTTTTCTCCCCCCCCCCAAACCCCTCCCAATGGCGGTGCGTGATTCCTCTGGGTGTCACATGTGCCCTCAGTCCGAACTCTTTTCCATGTTGTTGGTATTTTCATTAAGGAGTTCATTTCAAGTCTCACCTCAGTCATATCCCCTCCACCCCTCTAGTCAAGCTGTTGCCTTTCCTCCATGTTTTTACTCCCATTGTTTGTCCTCTGCTTGTGGGTAGTGTTTTTTTTCTCTTTGATCCCTGCAGGTTGTTCGGGGACATTGCATTGACACTAATGGATAAGTCCATTACCTTCGATTGTACCACAGTGGATCAGTCTCTGTGTACAATGTTCTCCTGCCTCTGCTCCTTTCACTCTGCATCACTTCCTGGAAGTTGTTCCAGTCTCCATGGAATTCCTCCACTTTATTATTCCTTTTAGCACAATAGTATTCCATCACCAACATATACCATAATTTGTTCAGCCATTCCCCAATTGAAGGGCATCCCCTCATTTTCCAATTTTTTGCCACCACATAGAGCACAGCTATGAATATTCTTGTACATGTATTTTCCCTTATTATCTCTTTGGGGTACAAACCCAGCAGTGCTATGGCTGGATCAAAGGGCAGCCAGTCTTTTATCTTCCTTTGGGCACAGTTCCACATTGCCCTCCAGAATGGTTGGATCAATTCACAACTCCACCAGCAATGAATTAATGTCCCAAGTTTGCCACATCCCCTCCAACATTTATACTTTCCTTTGCTGCCATATTGGCTAATCTGCTAGGTGTGAGGTGATACCTCAGAGTTGTTTTGATTTGCATCTCTCTGATTATAAGAGATTTAGAACAGTTTTTCATGTGCTTATTAATAGTTTTGATTTCTTTGGCTGAAAAGTGCCTATTCATGTCCCTTGCCCATTTATCAATTGGAGAATGGCTTGATTTTTGGTACAATTGATTTAGCTCTTTATAAATTTGAGTAATTAGACCTTTGTCAGAGGTTTTTGTTATAAAGATTGTTTCTCAGTTTGTTGATTCCCTTCTAACTTTGCTTACATTGGTTTTGTTTGTACAAAAATTTTTTAATTTGATGCAATCAAAATTGTTTATTTTACATTTTGTCACTCTTTCTGTCTTGCTTGGTTTGAAAGTCTTTCCCTTCCCGCAGGTCTGACATGTATACTACTCTGTGTTCACCTAGTTTACTTATAGTTTCCTTCTTTATGTTCAAGTCATTCACCCATTCTGAGCTTATCTTGGTGTAGATTGTGAGATGTTGATCCAAACCCAATCTCTCCCACACTGTCTTCCAGTTTTCTTGGCAGATTTTGTCAAATAGTGGATTTTTGTCCCAAAAGCTGGGGTCTTTGGGTTTGTCATAGACTGTCTTGCTGTGGTCACTTACCCCAAGTCTATTCCACTGATCCTCCTTTCTGTCTCTTAGCCAGTACCAAATTGTTTTGGTGACTGCTGCTTTATAATATAGTCTGAGATCTGGGACTGCAAGGCCCCCTTCCTTTGTATTTTTTTTTTCAGGATTTCCCTGGATATCCTTGATCCTGTGTTCTTCCAAATGAACTTTGCTATGGTTTTTTCTAAATCAGTAAAAAAAATTTTTTTGAAGTTCAATGGGTATGGCACTAAATAGATGGAGAAGTTTGGGTAGGATGGTAATTTTTATTATATTGGCTCATCCTACCCATGAGCAGTTAATGTTTTTTCAATTCCTCAAGTCTAGTTTTAGTTGTGTGGAGAGTGTTTTGTAGTTGTGTTCATATAGTTCCTGTGTTTGTTTCGGGAGATAGATTCCTAAGTATTTTATTTTGTCTAAGGTGATTTTGAATGGGATTTCTCTTTCTAGTTCTTGCTGCTGAGCTGTGTTGGAAATATATAGAAATGCTGATGACTTATGTGTGTTTATTTTGTATCCTGCAAGTTTGCTAAAGTTGTTGATTATTTCGATTAGCTTTTTGATTGAATCTCTAGAATTCTTTAAGTAGACCATCATGTCATCTGCAAAGAGTGATAACTTGGTCTCCTCCTTGTCTATTTTAATGCCTTCAATTTCTTTTTCTTCTCTAATTGCTACTGCTAGTGTTTCTAGTACAATGTTGAACAATAGAGGTGATAATGGTCATCCTTGTTTCACTCCTGATCTTATTGGGAATGCATCTAGTTTATCCCCACTGCAGATGATGTTAGCTGATGTTTGTAGATGTATACTGTTTACCATTTTTAAGAAAGACCATTCTATTCCTATGCTTTTTAGTGTTTTTAATAGGAATGGGTGTTGCATTTTATCAAAGGCTTTTTCTGCATCTATTGAGATAACATGTGATTTTTGTTGGTTTGCTTGTTGATATGATCAATTATGTGGATGGTTTTCCTAATATTGAACCAGCCCTGAATTCCTGGTATAAATCCTACTTGATCATAGTGAATGACCTTCCTGATCACTTGATGAAGTCTTTTCGCTAGTATCCTGTTAAAGATTTTTGCATCTATGTTCATTAAGGAGATTGGTCTGTAGTTTTCTTTCTTCATTTTTCACCTGCCTGGTTTTGAAATCAGTACCATGTTTGTGTCATAAAAGGAATTTGGTAGAACTCCCTCTTTGCTTATTATATCAAATAGTTTGTATAGTATTGGGGTTAGCTGTTTTTTGAATGTTTGATAGAATTCACTTGTGAATCCATCTGGCCCTGGGGATTTTTTCTTAGGGAGTTCTTTGATGGCCTATTGGATTTCTTTTTCTGATATGGGATTATTTAAGAATTCTATTTCTTCTTCTGTTAGTCTAGGCAATTTGTATTTTTGTAGGTATTCATCCATATTGCCTAGATTGTCATATTTATTGTCATATAATTGGGCAAAGATGTTTTTAATGATTGCCTTAATTCCCCCTTTTCATCTATGATACTGTTAATTTGCTTTTCTTCTCTCCTTTTTTAAATTAGATTGACCAGTACTTTGCCTATTTTGTTTTTTTTCAAAGTACCAGTTTCTTGTCTTATATATTAGTTCAATAATTCTATCACTTTCAATTTTATTAATTCCTCCCTTAATTTTTAGGATTTCTAAATTGGTTTTCTTCTGGGTGTTTTTAATTTGTTCACTTTTAAGGTTTTTGATTTGCATGTCCAATTCATTGATCTCTGCTCTCCCTAATTTATTAATATATGCACTCAGGGATATGAATTTTCCTCTGAGTACTGCTTTGGCTGCATCCCATAAGGTTGGAAAGGATGTCTCACCATTGTCATATAAATTGTTTCTATGATTTGTACTCTAACCAATTTTGGAGCATCATATTATTTAATTTCCAATGGATTTTTGATTTTGCTCTCCATGTACCCTTACTGAACATTATCTTTTTTGCCTTGTGATCTGAAAAAGTTGCATTAAGTATTTCTGCTTTTATGCATTTGTATGCCATGTTTTTATGAACTAGTATATGATCAATCTTTGTGAATGTGCCATGTGCTACTGAAAAGAAGGTGTATTCTTTTTGTCCCTATTCATTTTTTTCCATATATCTATTAACTCTAATTTTTCTAGGATTTCATTCACTTCTTTTACCTCTTATTTATCTATTTTTTAAATTTGATTTGTCTAAATTTGATAGTGGTTGGTTCAGATCTCCCACTAGTATAGTTTTATTTTCTATTTCCTACTTCAATTCTTCTAATTTCTCCATTAGAGATTTGGATGCTATACCATTTGGTGCATACATGATGATTGGTGATATTTTCTCATTGTCTATACTCCCTTTTATCAGGATGTATTTACCTTCCCTATCCCTCTTAATCAGATCTATTTTTGCTTTGGCTTTGTCAGATATCATGATTGCTACTCCTGCCTTCTTTCTGTCAGTTGAGGCCCATTAGGTCTTACTCCAACCTTTTATTCTGACCTTGTGAGTATCTCTCCGCCTCATGTGTATTTCTTGAAGACAACATATGGTAGGGTTTTGGATTCTAATCCTCTCTGCTATTCATCTATGTTTTATGGGTGAGTTCATCCCATTCACATTCAATGTTATGATTGTCATTTTTGAATTCCTCAGCATTTTGATATCCTCCCCTAATTCTGACCTTTCTTCTTTTGCTATAACCTTTTAAACCAGTTCTTTACTTTAAATAAGTCCCCCTAGTCCCCTCCCTTGTTATGCTTCCCTTTCTGGCCCCTCCTTTTTTGTTCCCTTCTCCTCCCCCCCCTTCCTTCCCTTTTTGTACTCCCTCCCGCCCAATACCCCTTAGTTTTCCCTTCTCCCTTACCCTGTTGGATAAAATAGAATTCAAGATCCCAATGGATCTAGATGCTCTTCTCTCTCAAAGTTGATTTCACTGAGAGTAAGGTTTAAGTAATACCAATTAGCACTCTTTTCCTCTCCTTCTTATAAGAGAATTCTTCCCCTCCCCTTCCAGTGTGTATCTTTGTGTGACAAAGATTATTCTATTTAATTTATTTCTATTTCTTCAATTATATTTTAGTACCATCATTGATCCCCTCCTCCCTTTTTCTGTCTTTTTGTTTTTTTCCCTCCAAATCATGTCAATGCCCCGATCTTTCCTTATGAGTGATTCTTTTGATTACTGTATTAATGTATGCAATTTTTGAAAGTTACGGATAACATTTCCCTCATGTTAGTATATATGATTTGATCTCATTGTAGCCCTTATAGAAGAGAGTTTGAATAAAAGGGAAAAAATACTTTTCTCCTTTTCCCTTTCTTTCATATTTACCTTTTCATGTTTCTCTTGTTCTTTGTATTTGGATGCCAAACTTTCTACTGAGTTCTAGTCTTTTCTTTGCAAATACTTGGAAATCTTCTATTTTGTTGAATGTCCATACTTTACCCTGGAAGTATATAGTCAGTTTTGATGGGTAGCTGATTCTTGGTTGAAGACCCACTTCTCTTGCCTTTCTGAATATCATGTTCCAGGCTTTGAGGTCTCTTAGCATGTTAGCTTCTAGGTCTTGTGTACCCCTTATTGGTGCTCCCTTGTAACTGAAATTTCCTTTCTTAGCTTCTTGTAAGATTTTCTCCTTAGCTTGGAAGCTCTTGAATTTGGTGATTACATTCCTGGGGGTTGTCTTTTGGAGATTTAGTATAGAGGGCATTCTATGAACCCTTTCTATTTCTATTTTGCCCCCTTGCTAGAGAACATCAGGGCATTTTTCTTCAATGATTTCTTGTAGTATGGCATCGAGATTTTTGTTAATCTCTGGTTTTTCAGGTAGACCAATGATTCTCAAGTTTTCTCTCCTTCCTCTGTTTTCTTGGTCTGTCACCTTTTCAGTGAGATATTTTTATGTTTTCTTCTAATTCATTAATCTTTTGACTTTGCTTTATTAATTCTTGCTGTTTTGCATGATCATTGTCTTCTAGTTTCTTAATGATCTTTAAGGACTGATTTTGCTTTTCAGTTTGGTTAGCCCTTCTGTTTGAGGCTTCCAGATCTTTCTCCAATTCAGAGTTCTTGTCTGTCAGGCTGCTGACCTCTTTCTGAATTTTTCCCCATTTTTCTTGCCAGAAAGTTTCCATCTTTTGGATAATCTCCATTTCGAGTTCTTCCAGAGCTTGTGGATAATTTCCATTTTGGGGGGCATGTGTTGATTTTGTTTGAATTTCATCTTCTTTTTCCTCTGTTGCCTGAGCTTTCCCTCTGTAAAAGTTTTCAATAGTCACTTTTTTCCCTTTCTTCTTGGATTGGTTGATCTTGGACAGTGTGAGCCATTCCTTTGGTGGTTTTTCCTTTCCTTTTTGGTTAGAGGTCTGGGTGATATGGGTGGGTTTTCTGTGGATTTAAGTGGATGTGCTTTTGGCTCAGACTAGTTCTTCCCAGCCTCCACTGTTTGTTAGTAAGCCCATCCCCATGCTCTGTGGTCTCTTCTCTCCGGTGCACACGAGTCGCCTGTAATACAGCTCTGAGGGGTAGTTCCCTGGTAGCACTTGTCAGTTCCTAGGGACCTTGGCATGCCCCTCCCCTCACTACAGTGAGGAGCGGAGCTTTTGCCTCAGGAAGTTTTTACAGTTTCTAGTCTCCAGTGTTCGCAGTTTGCAAGGGCCCCCACAGTCTGTGTGTGCTCTCTAGTGTGCAAGATTCTCCAGTGAAACTGCTCTGAGGGCTAGTTCCCTGGCAGTTTTCATTAGATCCCAAGGACCCTGGTGTGCCGCCCCCCCTCCCCGCCCCCCCCAGAGATGTTCCTCACTCACTCGCTTTCTCCAGTGAGCGTGCTGCCCCCGTAGGTGGGGTGGGGGAGGGGTAGCTCACGTTTGTGTGCAAGCTTTTCCTCCTTCTTATAATGTGGAAATGTTCAAACCCCATGTACCTTCATTACTGTGGCCTACTGGAGAGTCCCTCCATTCTTCCAAGGATAATTTTTATGCTCTTTTGAGGTAGTCTATTTTGTTTGGTGCTGGGGAGAGGAAGCGATTCACATCTAGATTGCAGCCATGTTTACCCAGAAGTCCCAGAGTTTATGTTTTAAATCCAAATATAGGATAATTATAGTCAAGTAGATCCAGCAACCCAGCTGAACTCTTACAACATTCACCTACAAAAATTTAAATAACCTGTCTAATTAAATTCTGGAGGAGCATAACCAACCAAAGGTTGGAGTGAGACATTTTTCCTTCCATAGACAATTTAGAAAGTCATCAATAGAAGTCTATGGTACCAGGATGATGTAACAGCAATACCAGTGATGGGCCTTGGAGGCAGCAGTAGTAATAGCAGCAATACTAGCATCTTCAGGGTCTCTCAGCCCAGATATGGTAAAGGGTAAGGCAACTAAACAGAATGAGATTATAGGAACCCAAGCTGATACTGGGTGGAGGATAGGATGCTGTTTAACAACTGCATTGCCTATACATAGTTTTCTGTCACAGTTACAGGGTAAAGAGCAACATTCAGATTTATGGCTATAGAAGAGCCACATTGTGCTTATGCCTGCTGGGTAATAGGGACTCTGTCTTAGGTAAAGACCAAATTAAAGACAAGGAGAACAATGATGATATTTCTGTAAGGATCATACGACATTGGAAGTAATAAAAACTTGTAGACCCTCAGATATAGCTTTATGAACAGCTAAAAAAAATCTGATGCTTGTGGCAGTGTCTTCCCAATAAGAAATAAGCATTTAAGAAGAGCCCAACATTACATAAAATTCACACTCAATGTATTGGATAGTAAAATGAGACAACAACAACAAAAAATAACCTGACCATAAAAATCTAATATGGTGGCAGGGAAGATCAAGATGAAGACACAAACTCAGAAGTGAACAATATTAAAACAGCAATGAGGAAAGCCACAAAGGTGATGAAAAGGCAAATTAGACACAAAACCATTTAAAATTTCCAGAATATAGTGATAAACTTTGAGAAATGAGAATGATGTAAGAAAATTATTAAAAAAGAATTGACAGCTTGATTAAAAAGGAATAAAAATGCTAAAGAAATTACCTTAAAAATAAAACAGAATAAGCCAAATAATAAAAGAGGCAAAAAAATTCACTGAAGAAAATCAGTTAAAATGCAGAATTAAAAAGAAGGAGAATGACGACAGAATCTTAGGTTATTATTGCTGGAGATTTTACTTTAAGATGAATAACCCATTCATAAAAGGTCATATGATATAGTGGAGGGAACCATGGCTTTAGAACTGGAAGCAAGAATTTGGTTCCAAACTCTTGAATATTAGCTCCTGAGTAATTCTAGGCTAGTCACTTGAGTTCTCTCAGTCTTAGTTTTTTGTTTTTTTTTTTTGTAAAATTAGAGAGATGAATTCCATAACAACTTTAATTGTTACTCTAGAAATTTGTGATTATACTTTGGTGGCTCTGGTTTTTCAAAAACGTGGCTGTACTTCACTTTGAAATTCACAAAGATAGCAAGAAAGTATTTATCAAAAATTTCACTGACATCTAAGTATTTCCTTAAGGCTAGTCTGGCATGACTTTGCTTCATAAAGCTAATGTCATAAATTTTTCCCAATCTAAATGTCAATTAGCAATGATTATGTAACCTTAAGCTCAAAGCCCATTTGCATAGGCTTCCCCTTATTTTTGGACATTGATTATATAATGTTCAATACCTTTTTTTTTAAGAAATTTATTTATTTTTATTTTTTTTAAATTAACTCATTAACTTATTTAGTCAACTTAGAACATTATTCCTTGGTTATAAGAATAATTTTCTTTCCCTCCCTCCTCTTCCCCCACCCCCTTTCCTGTAGTTGATGTGCAATTCCACTGGTTTTAAATGTGTCTTTGATCAAAACCTATTTCCATGTTGTTGATGTTTGCACTAGGATGTTCATTTAGAGTCTACATCCCCAATCATATCCCCTCGACCCATGTATTCAAGCAGTTGTTTTTCTTCTGTGTTTCTACTCCCACATTTTTTCCTCTGAATGTGGATACTGTTCTTTCTCATAGATCCCTCAAAGTTGTTCAGGATCACTGTATTGCCACTAATGGAGAAGTCTATTACATTCGATTGTGCCACAGTGTATCAGTCTCTGTGTATAATCTTCTCCTGGTTCTGCTCCTTTCACTCTGGATCAATTCCTGGAGGTCATTCTAGTTCCTGTGGAATTCCTCCAGTTTATTATTCCTTTGAGCACAATAGCATTCCATCACCAACATATACCACAATTTGTTCAGTCATTCCCCAATTGAAAGGCATTCCCTCATTTTCCAATTTTTTTCCACCACAAAGAGCACAGCTATGAATATTCTTATACTTCTTTTTCCTTATTATCTCTTTGGGGTACAAACCCAGCAGTGCTATGACTGGATCAAAAGGTAGACAGTCTTTTAGTGCCTTTTGGGCATAGTTCCAAATTGCCCTCCAGAATGGTTGGATCAATTCACAACACCACCAGCAATGCATTAATTTCCCAACTTTGCCACATCCCCTCCAACATTCATTACTTTCCATTGCTGTCATGTTAGCCAATCTGCTAGGTGTGAGGTGATACCTTCTGATTTGCATCTCTCTGATTATAAGTGGAGTGGTTTGCTATTTCTTTCCCCAGTTTATTTCATATATGAGGGAATTAACGTTTCTAAGATTAAGTGGCTTGCCTAGGGTCACCCAATTAATGAGTCTGAGTCTAGATTTGAACTCAGGACAATGAGACTTCCTGACTCTTGACCTGGCTGGCATTCTATTTACTATGTCACCTTGTTGCTCTTAACACATAACTGAAACTTAATGAATGTTGAATGAATTGTTGATTATCTCCTTTCTGGTATGTCCATTTTACACCTTGGCATTAATGCAAAAAGTAAAGAGGATAGTATAATTTGATAGTGGGAGAAGGAAAGTGGACTGAGATGTGATACATTCATATGATCTTATGAAAAACATCGGTAACTCTATGTAGTAAAAATGAATGAACTATGGCAAACCATCAACTTTCTGAACACTATAAAGTTCTTGAAGGCCTTCAAGTCCTGATAAAAAGCAGGAGCATCTATTAAAACAATTTTGGTTGAAGCAGAAGCTACAGAAATGGACAGGTGCCGTGGGAAGTGATAGCACTGAGATGTACCCCTAAAAAAGATATATATTATATTTTTATTATTTGATTGGGTTGGCTGAGTAGAGATGGAATATAAAATGGCAAATTATCAGTATTGCAAAAACTTTTTTCATTCATGAAACTTGACTATAAATATCCAAACTGATTTTACTAGTAGCGATGAATTCGAAGCATTCTGTATTTTTATACTCTGTTTTTTATGCCTATTATTGCCTTTTTAGGGTGGGGATAAACTTAATATTTGATTCAAATTTGAAAATAGAATTCCTTTTTATTCTTTTTCTCATGGTTTGGAAATATTCTAGTATGTAGTCAAAGGTAGTAGCTACATAGCACAATAGAATACTGAGTTTTGAATCAAGAAGCTCTTCATTCAAATTCTGCATTAAGCACTTACCAAATGTGCAACCCCAGGAAAGGTATTTAAGGTATTTTTTTTTCCACTTGCAAAATGAGGGGACTAAACTCAAAAATCTCCAAGGACCCTTTCAGTTCTAAATCTATGGTCTTATGATTTATGATGCTTTGGTAACACTACTGTCATTAGTAAATTTCCTTGAAAAGTGAGTGATAAGCCAATCAATGTAAAACCTGGGGAGCCTACATTCCCTGAAATAGACCTCTAAGGAACCATGATAACACATAAAGGAAAGGGATTACCATAGATTACCATCTCCTCTGTCCCCAATCAAGAGGTACCAACCAACCTGCTTAGCTAATGTGCTAGATTTCCTAAAATTTTCTAAAACTACTTGAAAAACATTCCCCAAAGATCACACACAGTTAGAGCTAAAAGGAACTTAGAGGGCATGAAGTTCAACTCCTTTTTGTTTTCCTTGAGGACAATGAGTGCCAAAGATATTGAATGACAGATATTCAACTTTGAGGACAAGTTAATACAAATTGAATTGTAAATACAAAGTCAAGATTCAAATCCACGTCTCTTATTGTGAATTGAGTATTCTTTCCACTGTACCAGAAATACAGCTTGAAAACACCCCCACTTTAGAGATTCCTGTTTCTTCAATGACATTAGCCCCAGTTCAGTGATCCTATTGTAAGCACACCTGTCCCTAATGTGAATCTTTCCGAGAACAAATTCTGAAAGCCTCCAAAGGGGAAGGGAAGGAGATGTCACAGGTGTCTGCCTGGTGAAATAACATTTGTTTTAGAAGGCTAAAGAGAAGCTAATAAAGAGAAAGGTCAGGTGAACATTCATTGAATGCCAACTGTGTGCAGAGTTCTTAATGTGAACCCTGGAGGGTATTTAAAAGGAAGCCCAAGGCACCACTCCTATTCCCAATGACTTTGCAATCTAATGGGGAAAGAAATGAAAGTTTTTCAAGGTATTTGCAGAAACATCAAGCTCTTTCTTGTACCTAATAAGGCCAACTATATCTCCTGGCTCTTAATGTTCAATTCCGTATGTATTCCCTAACTCCCTTTTTATCTATCTTAAAAATGGGTATAATATACAATATGGTTAAGCTTTTACATTTGTATGATACTGTAATTAAAATATTTTCTTTGAGGACAATAATAGTTCTTTGACCCAGGTGTACAGAGTGTTCAGGGAAGGCTAAAACCTCTAATGTGGGGGCTTGCTGAGCCCTTTTCAAGGCTACTTTCCTCTTTTGGTATTCAACTACCACCCAGTTTTCACCTGTGGATCCAAGAAGCTATAGAATGTTCAGTGGACACACCCCAGTAAACCATGTTGGCTTGCAAGCTAAACCAGGTTGAGGGTGACCAATGGACCACAAACCTTTTTTTTTTTTTAGTTAGGTGAGTTAGGAGGGTGTCTATCTGGAACATGAAAAGACTTCACTCCCAGGAAGGATGGATGAGAAATTTGTTTCAATGGCCACAAAGGGGGTGGAAGCAGGTATCATAGGGCACTTAGAGTTGGTTAGAGAAGCCAGTGTCATCTACTGTATCCCAAGCCATCACCAAAACTTGACTTTTGTTTTGTCCCATATTTTGATAATTTTGGATGAGTTAGGCTGCCAACTTTGCTCAACTCTGCTTCACTTAACTACATTATTTTTGAATCAAAAGATATCACCCAGTGATGTCATTTAGGTTCTCTTCAAATAAGAAGGACAAAAACCAGTCAAGCAAGGTAGGCAAGGATGATTGTTACCCTCACTTGATAGATTAAAACAAAACAAAATAAAAACAGAACATTGTGGTCTAGGGATGACTTGACTTGTTTGAAGTAACTAAACTAACAAAACCAGGACCATGACAGCAGTATTTTTTCTCCTTTACTACTTTCCTTCTACTATAAGAGGCCCACTTCACACAATAAGGATAACCTATGTTTCCTCTTCTCCAGGAACATGCATGAAACACAAAGAGAGGAATACAAACCAAGGAGTACATGATTAAATGTCTAAATGTGTAGAGCATGGTAATAAAACAAGCTTAGAGAAGGAAGAGATTATCTAGACCAGCATAGAGAGGTAAGTGTTATTTGTATCTAGGTGAAGGTAATAGAATACTGGACTTGTCAAGAAAATTTGAGTTTAAATCCAGCTTTTCAAATGAGATGAAACTGAGAAAGTCACTTAATTTTTCTCAGTATTAGTTTCTTCATAAGAAAAATAGAAATAATAGCACTTACATCCCAGTGTTGATGAGAGGGAAAGATAACAAATATAAAACACTTTGTAAATGTTAATATGATATATAATTGCTAGGTATTGTCATTAAAATTGCTGTCATTACTAAAAATACTATTATTTTTGGAAGAGCTATGACTAGATCAATTATAAGCTGGATGTGGCCCAGGGAAGAAACAAGGAGAGTCTTCTCCTTATTCAATCTCCTTTTATTTCATTTTCCCCTTCCCCTTCTTTAAAAATATTATTATTTGAGAATGAATATTTTATACAGTTATTTTAAAACTTTTGGTTGTACCCAAGCTATTGGTCATGAGAATGAACACTGAATTTAGAGAGTTTGAATTCCCACTCTACTTCATTAATGTATGTGGACTAAGGCAACTAACTATACCTCTCTGAGCCTTCTTTTCATTATATATAAGAAAAGGGGTTGAATTAGAAGACAGGTAAGATTTTTTTCCATTTCTATAGCCTAATTTCCCATGAACCTCTTCTTTCCAAATGGCATAGCATTCTAGTCCAATTGTATTTTAATCACCAATATATGAAAGGAACTGCAAATCAAATCATTCTCTTTCCACTGGAGAAAAGCAGGTAGTCCTAATTATATAATTTCCATTTACTGCTAAGGGATAACCAAGAGGTTCATGTTTAATGCTATATTATTGAAAACAAGAAGACCCAAGAAAGGTGCATGGCACAATGATAGCCAATGCAAAAGAAAAGTGAGAGTTCTTTCAGTGTGTCTCCTTATCTCTGCCAATGAGAATGACCTTTGAACTAGAAAGGGCAGAACAAAAAATGTCTTAATAAGGAACTGATCTCCCAGAAAAGGAGAGCAATAAAAGATCACCTAGTCACTCTAATTCTAAGTCAGCTACCCTAATTGAATAATGCCATAATGCCTTCTAATTTTGAAAGATGTGGCAGATGTGGTTTTCATTGAACTCTAAGGACAGGGGAGTGTAGGACAGTTAAGAGAGGAAGGAAGAAAAGCAAAGAAAATGAGGTGATCTCTGTCAAAACAGAGAGAGGGGAGGGGGGGGCAGAAGAGAGAGAGAGAGAGAGAGAGAGAGAGAGAGAGAGAGAGAGAGAGAGAGAGAGAGAGAGAGAGAGAGAGAGAGAGAGAGAGAGAGGAAAAGTGAGGGGAAAGGGAAATGTACTATAGGCTGCTAATTTAATTTCAATTACTAGCAAAATCTGACCAATAGTATGGAAGAGATTGTTAATGAAAAGTCTAGAGAAGGAACTCATGATAATAACCCAACATGGCTTCATTTCAAGTTGATTATTCCAAGTTAATCCCCTCCTTGTTCACAGATTTGCTAGATCAAGGAATAATATGAAGAGAGTTTGTCCAGATCTTAGCAGAATTTCATTCTATTTATGCATATAAAATCAAGAGAAGTGGGTGATCCAATTCTTTAGTTAGGAAAATTTGAACTTGTCTTCAATGATCAAACCCAAAGGATAGTCACTAATATATCAATTTCAATTTGGAAGAAGGTGTCCTTTGAATTGACACATGAATCTGCTTGCTCCTGAGTTGTTTTGCTTTTAATAAATCATGTGGATAAAAACCTAGATTGCATGCTTATTAGACTTTCAAATGACAAAAAAAAAAACTAGGAGGAATAAGGAATACAGCAGGCAACAGAGTCAGGATTCAAAAATATCTTTATTGGCTAGAATATTGGGCCATCTTTAAAAAATATTCTATTTTTAATTACATGTAATAATAATTTTCAATTATGTTTTCTGGCATTATAAGATATAAATTGTCTCCTTTTCTCTTTTCCCCTCCCATCTCTTTTAGATGGTTAGCAGCTTAATCTAGTTTATGTATATGCAGCATGCAAAGCATATTTCCATATTGGTCATTGTTCCAACAGAATATTAATATAAAATAAAAATCCAATATGAAAACATAAATAAAATATAGTGAAAATTGTATGCTTCAATATGCATTCAGATTCCATCAATTCTTTCACTGGAAATAAATAGAATTATTTTTTTATAAATCCTTCAGGATTCTCCTGGATTATTATATTGCTGAGATTAGACAAGTATTTCACAGTTGATCCATATACCATATTGATTTTATTATGTACAGTGTTCTCTCAATTCTGCTTTTCCCATTCTTCATCAGTTTATGTAAGTCTTTGCAGCTTTTTCTGAAATCATCCTGCTCATCATTTCTTATAGTACAATAATATTCCATCACCATCATATACCACAATTTGTACAGTCATTCCTGATAGATGGGCATCCCCTCAATTTCTAATTCTTTGCCACCACAAAAGAACTGCTATACTTTTTTTTACAAATAAGTCCTTTACCTCTTTTTTATTTATTTGAAATACAGTCATATTTTTGATATTATAGGATCAAAGGGTCATCACAATTTTATATCCCTTTGGACATAGTTCTAAATTACCCTCCAGAATGGTTGGATTAGTTCACAATTCCACCAATAATGCATTAGTGTACCAATTTCTCCACATCCCTTCCAACATTCATCAATTTCCTTCATTATCTTATTAGCCAATCTGATAGGTAATATCTCAAATTTGTTTTAATTGGTATTTCTCAAAATAATAATGATTTAGAACATTTTCCCTATTATTAGAGATAGCTTTGGTTTCTTCATCTACAAACTGCTTGTTCATGTCCTTTCACCATTTTTCAATTGGGGACTGACATGTATTCTTATAAATTTGACTCAGCCCTTTCTGTATATGAGAAATGAGACCTTTATCAGAGATATCTACTGCAGTTATTTTATAAGTTTTTTCAAATTACATATCAATGCAATTTCTTAATTTTCATTTCTGATATTTTTCAATCCATGTTTTCTCTTTCTCTCTCCTCTCACTCTTCTCCTCTACCAAAGAAGGTAGGCAACAGTATAGTAAGTTATATGTATATATATATATACATATATTCCTATATTCATCATTTTGCATAGATACACCTTACTTGCACTAGAGAAAAATTCATGAAGGAAATAAAATAAACAATGGTATTTCAATTTGTGTTTGGACTTTGTTTCTTCTGTGGTGGTTTTGGGGGGAGGTCATAAATCTCTCAGAGTTGTCCTGGACCCCTGCCTTGATGATAATAGTTATGTCATTCATAGTTGATCAATCATACATCATTGTTACTGTGTATAAAATTCTCCTTGTTCTGTGTTGTAAATTCCTCCCCTCCCCCAGTTTATTAGTTATCTCCTAATCTTGGTTATACTGGTTTTGTTTGTATAACATCTTTTTATTTTAATGTAATTCAAATTATTCATCTTTTATCTTGTAATGTTTACTTTATTTAGTTTGGTCATGAATTCTTCCTTTATCCATACAGCAGGCATTTAAATTATTATATGCTCCTCAATTTCCTTATGATAATTTCCATTATGTCTAAATCATATGCCCATTTTGATCTTATCTTAGCAAAAAGTATGAGATGCTGGCCTATACCTATTTTCTAGATATTTTTCCCTCAGTTTTCCCAACAGTTTTTTTTTTTGTCAAACAGTGAGTTCATGTAACAAAATTTGGGATCCTAGTTTTATCAAAAACTTGATTGTTGCGGTTACTGAAAACCACACACACACACACACACACACACACACACACACACACACACACACACACATATATAATCTCTTGATCCACCATCATATTTTGTAGTGAGTATTAGATTGTTTTGTTGATTACTGCTATATAGAATAGAATAGTTTCTATATATATGTACAAATATAGAATATAGAATATTTTGGTACAGATAGGTCATCTTTCTTCAAATTTTTTTGCATTAACTCCTTTGACATAGTTTACTTTTTGTTCTTCCAGGTGAATTTCTAGTTCTAAGAAATAATTTTCTGTAGTTTGATTTGTATGTCACTGAATAAGTAAATTAATTTAGGTAGAATTATAATTTTATTATATTAATTGGCAATTAATACTTTTACAGTAGTTTAGATCTGATTCCATTGATGTGGAAAGTGTTTTGTAATTGTGTTTTTATAATTCCTGTATTGGTCTTGGCAAGTAAACTCACAGATATTGCATACTGTCTAGAGTTATTTTAAAATTGAATTTCTCTTTCTTCTGCAGCTAGACTTTGTTGGTAATTTATAGAAATGCTGATGATTTGTATGGGTTGATTTTGCATACTACAACTTTGCTAAAGTTGTTAATTATTTCATCTAATATTTTAAAAAACCCTTACCTTCCCTCTTAGAATCAATACTATGTATTGTTCCCTTGGTAGAAAAGCAGTAAAGGCTAAGCAATGGAAGGGTAAGTAACTTGTCCAGGATCACTGAGCTAGAAAGTGTCTCAGGCAATATCTGAACCCAGAACTCTTGTCTCTGGACCTGGCTTTCCATCTGCTGAGTCATCTTGCTTCTCCCACAACTAGCTTTTTAGTTGATTCTCTAGGATTCCCTATTTATTCCACCATGTCATCTGCAGAGTGATAGTTTATTTTCCTCATTGACTTTTAATTCCTTCAACCTTTTTCTTCTCTTATTACTATAAGCAACATAGCTTAATACTATAGTATTTCTAGAACAATATTCAATAATAATATTGATAATAGGGATTCTTGGTTCACCCTTGATCTTTTTGAGAAGGTTTCTAGCTTACTCCTATTACAAGTAATATTTGGTTTTTTGATGGTTTCAGATAGATATTATTACTCATTATCAGGAAAGCTTCATTTAATCCTATGCTCTCTAATGTTCTTAATCGGAAGAGTGGTCTATCTATTTTCACAATAATGTAATTTCTGTTAGTTTTGTTATGGATACAATCATTATGTTGACACTTTACCTAATATTGAACCATCCCTCCATTCCTGTTATAAATTTCACCTTGTCATAGTGAATGATCCTTGTGATATATTGATGTAGTCACCTTGCTGGGATTTTATTTA